>NW_020884882.1:7553768-7872244 GCF_003945725.1 Corapipo altera | reverse complement strand
GGGGGCCAAGCCCGCAGCGCGGCGCGGGGCGCCGGTGGTGGGGGGCCCCGCGGGGGGCGGCGGGGAGGGGTGGGCGGGTGCGGGGCAGCGGCCGCCGCCACCCGGGGGGGCCGCCCCGGGCCGCCCGCCCTCCCCCGCGGCTGCCGCGGGCAGTGGGAGCGGGACTGGCCCGGGGCCGGCCCGCGTCCCGCGGCGGGGAGGGAGCGGAACGAGGGCTCCCAGCCGTCGCTCTCCTCTCGCTATTTTTTATTTTCGTGCGTTCTTTTTAATCGTTATTTTTTATCTTCACACAAAGAGCGCCCTTCTCGCAGTCAAAGCATCCCACGGCGCTGTCACCAGCTCTGCCCGTCGCTGCGCCCGGGCCCTGGCTCTGATCTTTCGCGGCCACTTTTCTTCCCGAGAAACTGTACTCTGGACCCGGTGACGCCCTGCCAGGCTTTGGAGGCGTTTGGTCTCGGCAGCCGTGTGCTGCTGGAGAAAGCAGCACGGGAGCGTGGCCTGGCAGGTGCCTGGGCGGCCGGGATCTCCTTGCTCTGCTCTGCTGCCTCCCAAAAGCGCAGTCCCCGACACCGGGCAGTCCCAGTCGCAGCTGGAGAAGAAAGTACGGCCGGGGCGATCGGCAGGGAAAATGAGCAGGGCAACGTTTTGTCTTGCATTAGGTTTCACTGAACCGAAAGCTGGTGCTTTTCCCCTGCAGGCGAACGGGTATATGACTCAAATATGTCCTCGCTCTCCTACCTGCATCCCCTCTGGTTCTCTTAATGAAAGGGTACAGCAGCACACAGAGTCGTGAGGAATTTTGATATAACCCCTGCTGAAGACTTAGTAAGATCTTCTGTACTCCAAAATACCATTTGCATTGTGGGAGCAGAGTAGTGGTGAAAGGATATTTTGGGCCATCTGTGTTTCGCAGAAGTCCCGCGGCGCTAACGACACCGGGAACAGCAGAGATGCACCAGAGTGAACAGTCCCCACAGCTCTGCTCTTCAGGCTTTCCCGGATACAAGATGCTACCTTCCTACACCACAGACTAGGACAGCAGTCATTGGGAACCCACCTCTGGAGCCCGTTGCCTATGCACAGGCTTCCGGGGGAACAAATTCCATCACAGCAGCCTCCAGGGAGGTCTCTAGGAAAGGCTGATTTCCTTAGCTGGTTCTTGCAAAAGCTGCACCCCTTCTGCACACTCCTTGCTGGCAGTACAGGATGCCAAACACACTGTGTCACAGTCACACATCCAATTTGCCCTGACTGCAGTGCCCATGTGATTTTCCAGTATCTGAGCAGATTTCCAAAGTGAGTAGGTTTTTAGCTGAAAAAGAGATAGAAGTATAGGATATATGCAGCTAATTGATGTCATATCTCCACTAAACAGCCTGGTTTAAACTTGTAACGATGTAGTCCATGCTGCCACCTACGTCTTCTGATTCAGCTTTCTTGTGTACTGCAGCTTCAATTCGTAGGCATCCTTCAGAAGGCAGCTCACATTTTGTGAGACTCCACGAGGGACTACAAACACAGGCAAGCTCTGGCTACATTAGGGAATGAAGCAAAACGTTTCTCACTGGTGCAGCCACTTGTTTGGTTGCAGTGAGGATGCCTTGATGCAGATTAGGAACAAGCAGTCACATCGGTGAAATGCAAGTAGCGGCTGGAGCCTCGTCTGTATGAAGGATCCTGCCAGCACAGCTGTACCAGTGACAGCAGTGGAATATTTTGCTCAAGTTCTCTAGGGGAATCAAAGCCTGTATTTTGTCTCTGGCTTTCTCTGTTCTGTTGCTCCTCACTCATTAAAAGTCAGACACACAAAGCACATGGTTGCTCTCTGTGTTTAAAAAAAAATATATTTGGGGTAAAAAACCAGCAGCCAAAGCTGTTTTGAAGTCAGAGGCATGTACACAGTACCTGGAACTAAGTGGAATAATAATAATAATTAGTCCTTTTGTGTCATAAATATGCACATGGCTGTTTCCTATTTCATTATGAGACAGCACAACTTCTGAGAATGTGCCTGATGAATATTTGGGGGAACTCTGCCTTCAGCTGCAGCAGTGTATGGCAGCACTAATGCCTTTGGCTCCTCCACTCTCTTATGTAACTGAAATCACAAGTTGGAGCCCGAATTACAAAGCATAAGCATGTGTATAATATTAAGCGTACAAATGGTGCCTGAAATTACTGTCCTTTTCATGTAGGTCTGGATTTAATCTGTTAGAATTTTTGCTTCTGCGTATCTATTGACTTCGGTGGGTGCTGATGCCATTCATAGCGCAATCAAGCCTAACCCCTTAAAAACCCCACTCTGAAGACATTAACCCAAACCTAAACTAAGACAGTCCAAAATCACTCTGGTTACAGGTAGGTGTACTTCAAATGACTTGTGTACCAGACCTCAAGTGTATCCAGTATTAAGAAGCTGAATACCCTATCCATGTGGCTGCTTTGGTGACCAACCAGAGCAGCAGGTTTTTGCACCCCAGCCCAAGGCACAAGTTAGTCATCACCTTCCTCTGCATTTTCCCTCTTTCTCAGAGACTATTTTTGCCATTACCATGCTGATCTACTTTCTAGAGTTTTAAGGTGTCAGGTGCTGATACAGCGAGTGCCTCTTGTATCTGTTTAATCCGATAACATAACTCTTTTTTAATCTCCACGTCTGGGTCACAGGGTTTAAAAAAGACACTGGGCCAAATCCCCAGCTTGGCTACAACGTGTGGAAATCTACTGAGATGGCACGAAAGTCAGGAGAGATTCGCTGTATTTGCACCCGGTTAAAGAGGTCTCGAGGGGCAGGGATGTGAGTGCCAGATTTCGCAGATGGATGAATATTAGCACAGGAGTATGGCAGAGCCAGGTCAGGTTTCTATCAGGTAAGGCAGAGGGAGGGATATCACACCAGGATCTAAAATATGCTCGTCAGCAAATTCTCATTCATTTTTAAATTGAAACAGATTTAATATTTCTTCACTTTTCAGGAGAACAGCTTGTTTTCACTGTGTGGCTGCTAAAGGGAACATGATGTTTCATGGAGTCAGGACCAAGATAGGGCAAGGACAAGGAGGAGGTTTTGCAGGGACTGGGGAGATTTTACATATAAACATTCAAGTTAAAACGGCAAAATTCATCCAGGCATGAAGTCCAGCAGAAAGCTAGGAGACAAATGGACAGCATTGTCTGCAAAGGATTGTATAAGCAAAAATGGCAAAGATGGTCTGAATAAGTCCTTTGCATTAATGATTCTCTAGACATGAATTTCCTATACAAAGCTCTATGGGGTCAACCTTTTTAGCAGAGGATCCTGAGCTCAAAAAAGGAAGGCAGATTTTGTAAGGGATTTGCATATCATGGAGTGACTCTGGATTGCAGATTTTAAGCATTACTAAATTGGGGAATAAATTGTTGCCGTTGTTGTTACATACCAGAATATCTCACTAATCCACCCAATCCACTAAGTTGCTGTAGTTTTAGTCTGTGTTTATTTTACATGAAATTATGACCTGGACAGTTAATTTTTCTCAGTTTATCCATATAAATCATATATAAATAAAATATCAAACAGAAATCAAAACATGACCTGTGTTTTTGGTGCACTCCCCATCATGTGAACCTGCCAGTGATGGAGCCCTGCACCCAGTTTACAAGTCAAACATAAAGACAATTAAAACCCACAGGTCTTCTTGAAAAGTAGCCAACTGGCATTAAATTCTCTCATTTTAATGCTCTGGGTGGCCTATTTTGCTTATATTTGAGACTGCCTAGCCATTATGGGATTGCCTGCACTGGTCCTTCCCTTACATCAAGCTAATTACATATTAACTTGAAGCACTCAGCAAGTCTGAGAGGCTGGAGCTGGTCCTTTCTGAACACCAGTTGAGTTTGGAAATGCCTGATGTTTTACGGGGGCGGATTCCCAAAGTGAGAGGCAAACACAGAGGAACCAAACAGCCTGGAACCAAAGTGGTCCTGCTGGCTTTTGAAAAATGCGAGTGTCTCAAGTTAATTGACAGTCAGCTACCTGGAAATAAAACCCTCTCATATATCCAAAGGTTTTCACCGGGATTTTCAAGAGCTCCCGAGCAATTTAAAATCCTTGGAAGGAATGCACTATGGAATGAAAAATGTATGTATTATTAAAGAATGTCTCCAAACTGAAAGCCAGCCAGTTTCATAAAAGTGAGCTAAAAAAGCAATAACAGGTACTCTGTCTCCTGCTGGATGCTGTACAAACCGTATGTTTTGCATTTTGGAAGTCACTCTAAAGCAATGTTTTTTTCTTCACTGTTGCTATTGGGAAGAACAGTAAAAGAACTATGCATAAATGAGGTTAAAGTAATCTAATTAAAAAAATAAACAATGTGCTTTCATCATCAATTCATATCCAGTCATTTGGGATCTAACTTTAAAAAAAATAGACAAAAATTCAGAAGGGATTTTGAAGGACAACTGTTTCTCTTTAAGATTAATGATAAACATACTTGTGTGTTCAAGGGAGAATAGATCCAGTGTTATGTAACAGGATAAAGAAACCAAATCCTTTTCCCTTAAATTAAAATAACCAGTATGTGTGTGGATTTTAGTCAATCACTGAAAATTCAGGAAACCCATTTTCTTTCACAATTGCATTCCACACACTAAAATTGACGTCTTCTAACTTTTAAACAGAATCACAACAATTAAAGACAGAAAAGATTTGTTTGTTCTGTTTGACCACACTTTGCCAATAGAGGGTTGTTCCCTAAGGAAAATTCTGCGGCACTTGCGCTGTGCAAAAATCCAAATATGTGCTCATCTTTTTATTTCATGTGGCATTAGCAAATCCAGTTATTGCACTTCCCAATTGTTTTTTTTTTTATTTTTAATCTAAGTACCTAGGACTAGATGTATGCTACCTCATCTTTTTTAATCATTTTTTGCCTGAACTATTACATAACATGTCTTATAAAATCTTGCAGTACCTGTCTAAATTTGCCAAAATGTGACAAGATCAACACGTAATGGATTTTTTTTTTATGTTGGCATTGTTCTTTGCTGGCCCAGTCATATAAAATATGTTAGTAAAACACAGAAGAAAACAATTTTCTACCATAGAACCTGCATTTTTCCACTTCTGTATTTTACAAAAGCATACCAGAACTTCTGCATCAGAATTTGACACATAAAGTTCCTCTTTATCACGAGTTCAATTTTCCAAAAAAAGGCAATTGATAGTTTTAATAAGCAAGATATAAGCCCCCAAAAGGCTAAGACTCTAAATGTACTTGCTGCAAAAAAAAAAAAAAAAAAAAAAAAAAAAAAAAAAAAAAAAAAAAAAAAGTCATCTTGTTGTATCCAATTCTGGAGTCATTATTTGAACAATGCATAACAGTTGGGATTTATACAGAAAGGCACTGCTGAGTTCAGGTGATGTTCACTCGTGCATGAAAGAAGCAGGTATGTGCTTTGTTGAGCTACTCAGAGCTTTGTCTGTGGACCAGAGGAAATGCTGCTTTATGTTAGCACATCCTTGCATATGTCCACACGTGATGTTTACAGTCCTGAAAGCAAAGCTTCAGGTCTGGGTAGTTTAAGTGATGTTCCCTCAGTGGACCAAGTCCTCTGTTAGCAGTATTCCAGTAGCATGAAGTGTGCTTGGAGATGATGCACATGTTGAATATGCCTCTTTCCCTGCTAATTACATACCCACCATGCTGCAGATAAGTATTCTGCTGCTGCATGGCCTGCAGAGATTTCTTTGGCCTCATGAGCAGAACAGCTCCTGCAAAGTAAAAATGGTTACACAGGTCCTACATGAAAGCTGGGAAGCCATAGGAGATGTAGGCTGGGAGATGGGGAAGAAGTTGTGGCAGACTCACTCTGAAAGCAGTAAAAGGTCCTCAGAATCTAAGGCTGCCATGAAGAACCACTTTCATTTCCATTTGGAGCTAGTCATCGACCTGGGCAGGCTTCGCCTGACCACATCCCAAGTGACAGTGGGCATCACAGTGGAAAATAGTCCAAAAATATATGGTGGTGAGCTTACTGAGGCAGGCGAACCCTCTTGACTTAAGTGATGGATCCAGAAAAGCTGATGGATTAAACTCACCAGAGAGGAAGAAGAGTGATCACTTGAGTGAATTCATACATGCTCATATTTCTTTCTATTTGCTTATGGGTCCCTCTGCTGCCTTCCTTCTCAAAGTGATGGTGAAACAGTTATGAAGAGTGTATAAAAAATGATTTTAAATTACCTGGTTTAGTCTGACAAATTACATCGGTAGGTGTAGGCAAAAAGTAAGAGAAAATATTGTAAGAAACAAAACCACTCCCAAATGCATGTTTGTACAAGTTCAGACAGATAGAATTTCTAGCTAGGTGAATTAATGCACTGCAAGCAGAGAAAGGGCTTCAAATGAGCGCATAGAAAAAAATAAGAAATTTCAAACAAACCCTGCAAGCTATCCAGTAACTGCTCATCCAGTTATCTGACTTTAATTAACAGAACTGAAAAGCAAACATATAATATAAACTTAAAAACAGAGCGCTTCGGTTTTCCGGACTGCCAGTCCAAACGCAAAACAAATCGCTTGCATCTGGTGGTGGGGAGGCAGAGCCGGCACCGGGAGCAGCACTTTCACCCGGCCGAGTGACGCAGCAGCATCTGCTGTGCTACCCACGTGTGGCGGCTCCGACCGCTCCCGGCACGTCTGAGCCCGCCGTCCTCCGGCACGGCCTGGGCACAAACACCAAAGCATTGCCCGCGTGCCCCGAGGAGGATGCCTTGGCTTCCACCTCAGTGGCAGCACCGTTGCTCCGTAAGGCAGCGATGCCACTGAGGAGAGGCCAGGCTTGGGTGACCTTGAGCCTCCTGAGCAGTTACCTTTTCTGGGCCTTTGGCATGCTCTCAAGTGATATTTCAGCCGGAATCTCCACTACCTAAAATAAATTCAGCGATATTCACTATGGCATCCCTGCACTTCTCTTTCGGGATACCTGACGCTCATCTCCCAGCCTAAGCAGACGCAGGTTTTGGAAAGTTTACCCGGCTGCTTCCTGGGCAAGGAGCTCCTGGCCTGGCCTGAGGCCAGGGTGACTCACGTGGTGGTATTATGAGGAAAGGCAGAATTTTAGGGGGTTTTCTTGCCTGTCTCTATGTGCTAACAGTGTGCAAATCTGATGTGTTGTTTAGAGGCAGCCTTGACAATGGTATTTTTACAAGGTGTTTCCTCCCACCTCCTGAAAGACCAACCCATTGAGGAAGAATAGAAGCTGGAGGGAGGAGAATTTCTTCCCTGACCTTTTCCAAGCCTTTGGTGTGGTGCCTGTGGCTGCAGGGGCTGGCAGCGAGGGACAGAGCTGTAAGGCAGCGCCCCTCCAGAGCTACACAGCTCTGGAGCAAGCAGACACAAATACTATGGAGACAAAAATACCCCAAACCCCATGCACTGGCAACCTCCCTCTGCCTGGCCAATGCACACACGTACACATTGCATTCCCCACCTTCACCTGGAAGGCCCAGCATCCCTCCGTAGAGTCTCTCCTCCGTATAAGTGCAACCAGAATTAAGGAGAATTGACAGGACTGATGAACACAGCCCAGGACTCAAGAGCAGCCACCACTTTGTGTTTGGGTTCCAACTGGTTTTAGAAGTATCTTGCCTTCTGAAAGTCACGAGCTATTTACTGTTCCCTAAAAAAAATTATGTCTGATCTTCCCTTCACGTGCAATTAATAAAATCTGCTAACAGTTAATTTAAAATGCCCACCTAAGAAAAATAGCATGTAAACACTGAGTTGCATTAATATAAAGCAATACACAGTGTGAGCTTGTAAGGTCTTCCCCAAGCTACCCGGAGCTCTCTCAGCTACCTCGGGCTCAGTGCTGTGGGGTGCACAGTAGCCCTGCAGTTATTATGTCAAACAAAACACAGAGCAGTAATGATGGGGGTGTTTGCCTTGCTGAGCTCCACCAACACAGTGGATCACACCAGGATCCTTCCAGCATGGCAGCTACACATTCAGCTGGGACTGCCCCTGTAATGGGCGTGTTTTCCCTGCCAGGTACCCACTACTGGTCCCATGAGTTAAGACAGTGAACCACCAGCCACGCCTCACATGTGGGCATGTGGCATTACCCAATTCCCTATGGAACAGGCTCAGCACAAAGCACAAGAAATCCAGATTTGTGCCTCTAAATCTGTTTGCTGAATGCTAGTCAGCTCTGATTTGTCTCAAAGCCCAATCTTAACACTTGGTGATTATTAAATGGGCCACAAATAGTTAATATTTTGTGAATTGTTGGTCACAGGCTGCCTGTAGCACTAAGCCATTTTCTCTTACTGTCTGTGTCAGCCAAAGTCCTCAAGTTTCCTTATTTTTACTCCTGCAAGTTTGCCTGTCAGGCTCAGTAAGTTCATGGAGAGAAGTGTGAAAAGTTGCTCACAGACTACCACATTTCCTTGGGAAGCACATCCCACCAGCCTGTGGCGCAGCCAAAGTGGATTTGGGATGTCCACAGCACTGACAAAGAGTCTTGGTCCGTGTTGCCCCATAGGGAGTGTGGTGGGGGGCCATCAGGGCTGGGGGAGCTGTCAGAGGAGCTGCATGGCCAGGCTGGGCTGTAGCAACAGCCAGAGCGAGGGCTTGGGATTGCTTGATGGCAGAGTCGAATAAATCCTAGAGCAGAGGCACACAGTGGAGGGTGTGGTGGACTCCTGGGAGCTTTTCCATCCATATCCTCCAGAGGTCCCGTGAAGCCATGTGGAGAGGGGTATGACATCTATGCAGGCACATCCACTGGCCTGCTGGAGCTCAGGACGTAGGCACCCTCTCTAGCTGGAGCAGCAGACACTGCCACATGTCCACTCCACCTGGCGTTAACTCAGGTTTCCCCTCAAGCTGAATTCATGCCACTCCAGAGCTCTTGGCACTTTGCAATTGTCGCTGCTGCCTGACTTTCACTTCCCTACTGGGAGGCTAAGCTCCCAGTTCTCCCAGTAAGATACAGATTTAAATCCAGGTCATATTTCTTCTGTCCTCCACCAGCAAAACAGCTGTTTGCTCCAAACAGGAAGATATTTTTGCAAGAGCAAAAGCATGAATTATTTCAAACTTGCCTCGGGATAAATTTTCAAGGGCACTGCAGAGACTGTTTCCATAACAAAATGGGAGCTCTTCTCTTGTGAATTGTTCATGTTACTTTCATGAATGCTAGAAAAAAAGGCTGACTTTTTTAAAATGTCAGCAGGTACCTGGAATGGGAATTTGTTCCCATAAATCCTTTGGAAGCTATTGTTGGTGATGTTGTTTTCTAATCTGACAAAAGTTCGATTTGGCAAATTTTATTGTACCTTGCTGTTAGGTATAGGCAATTAGCTTAACAAAATATCAGATAGGATCTCTGCTGTGTTTGCAATGCCTGTTGCTCTGATTCTTACCTGATGGGAAATGGCTTTGGAGGAGCACAGCCACGTCTTCGTAGCTGTTTACATCACATTTCTGACAGCGTTCCACCCTGCTTTCCCCATTTGTACTTTGTTTTTCATGAATAAAGGTCATAGCATTGGCATCAGAAAAAAATACTGTTGCTGCAGAAGGAATTCAGCTGTCCCCTCTGGGTAATAAACAGTGATGCACTCCAAGGCTGGCAGGGCAGAAATCAGAGATGGAAGAGAAGCCATGGAGATCTCTGCAGACCTCCAGCATCCCACAAGACAGCTGTCTCCTTGCCTGTGCTGGGCCCCTGCAGACTGCACAGACTCTAATATTTTGCCCTTTGAATATCAGAAAACTGATTCCAGCAGTGTGACTGGCTGTGAGGCAGGTACCCACAACAGACCCAGTGCTTACAGATGGGGAATGCTTAAGCCCAGGCTGGGCATTTTCTTTGTAAACAGGGAATAAATGTATGGGAACTACACCCCTTGACTCATCTGTGAGGTAAATGAGATTTTTCCCATGTTTCTGTATAAACATCCACACTGACCTTCTTGTTTGTGCTCATCAAAATCGCCACTTGTCTTTTGGTTCAAAAGCTATTCTTCTTTTGTTATGCGTGAGCCTCAAGTCTTCTGATGTTTTCTCTTCCTTTCAGTCCGCCAATACTTTCCAGCAAGGTGATGTTTTAAATAACTGCAATATTCCAGGAGTAATTTCATCACCAGTGCTTGTAGAAACATGTCCCCAAAGTTATGGTCCACGGTTTTATGATTCTCTGGGCATGGACCAAAACCTGAATTGTTCTGAGAATATGAGGGAAATGAGCAAAAGTTGCTGCGTTATTGCTACAGCCAAGGACACACAACAGCCAGTGAGTAAAAGCTCAACATCAAAAGCATTGGGAATACTTTTAGCAGAAACACTACTAAAGCCATTCCCAATTCAGTTGGAAGTGTATTGGAGAAAAAGCTCCAGGTTAAGCAGACCTTGGACTTTCTTTCCCAGGATCACACCAACTGAGTAGCTAATCAAATTCTACATAAATATTTGGGGATTTTATTAGTAAACAGCCTAGAGGTGAATTCCTTGGTTTTCTCACTTAGATATCTTTGAATTCTCTGAATAATAATGAATACTTGTTTTTACATGGTGCTTTAGCATAATCCCAGAAATTATGATTTAAGGAGTGCAGATCTTCCTTGTTGCAAAGCCCTCAGGATTCCTGTGGCAATAGCCAGAAATCAGATAAAATAGAAGCAATTAATAAAGTATTTCATCATTAGAAAATTTTCCAACACCGGAAGATTTTGCAAATCACCCAGTAGGTTTTGTACATCCTCTGGCATTTGAAATTGTGTCAGTAATGAAAGCTAAATGAATGTTGAACACAAGTATAGGGCTTAAAATGATATCACGTGGGCTCAGTGTGCACAGAAATAATATTTTAAGGGAGTTCTTCAAATTAAATCAAAATTGTTTATTTTCTTTATAAAGCAATCTCCTCTTGATTATTAACAAACTAAAAGCTATCTCAAAAATAATGAGGTTCTAAGGCCATCACAATCCTATTTTCCCTTAGCATTGACTAAATAGTGGTTGAAGTTACACCCCTGTTTAAGGCTTCCAAATGTCTTAGTACTTTGTATTGTGTTTTCTCCATGAAGTTTCATAACTTCTGCTAACTGTGTAGGCCTGGGAGGCCTGCAGAGCACATCCATGCTCTACAGGAAGTGGGTTTGGTGTTGCTATTGCAAGCCTAAATCAGTAAGTAATCTACTGAGTAAGCAGAGGTGCTGCTCAGCAGAGAAATTACACAAATGTCTGCACATTCTCACCATTATTAAAAAGGGAGGCAGTAGTTACAATGATCAAGCCTCATCCCCTTCAAGGAAATTGCAATTTTCTCTTTTATTCATCCCCTATGTTTTAATTGATACAATTTCTATTCCTGGTGCTGCTTGCTGCAGTGAACACTTGATAACTGGGGAGCTGTTCTTTCCTTTGCTCACAGTGTCCCCAGATAGGAACTAAGGTTGGATAATGAATCCTTTGTAACTCTGCAGTAATGTAAAGGGAGAAGGATCTCACCCTCTGGAGAATCCAGATCCTCTTTTACTTTACACCAGAGCTGACTGCATTTTGGAAGAAAGAAATTAATCCTTTTTTTTTCCCCTTAATGTGAAGCCCCTTTAATTCACCCTTTTAAAGCTTTTGGGGATCATCTGATGAAAAGTCCTGAAGAAACACAAGGCATCCCTGCTGCTTGCGTTGCAAAGCTAAGGCTCGTGCTCTGAAAAGGGAAGTGTGCTTAGAACAAAGAGGTTTTGAACACAAAAACAAACCATGGCAATGCATGCTGACAAACATTTCATCTGCCTGCTGCATTTACATTTTTTAAGTACACATGAAGTACTGTCAAGGGCCTTGCTTACCTTGGTCTGTCACTGACCCAAGTCTGTTTAAGCTTTCTTCAAAATTAGTCCCTGCTGCCACTCAGGTATTTTTTGCTGCTGCTTTTGTTTGCCATTTATCTTTGAATTGTTTCTAATCTGCAAGCATCTTTCTGATCCCAGAACTGAGCAAAATATTTCAGACAGTCTTAGAACAGAATTGAAAGAAAGTCTAAAACTCCCTCCCCCATGACTCGTACGTAGTCAACCCGTATCATTTTGATTTCAGACCTACTTTTAGGTCTACAAAAGGAAGCTTTTGCCATCTTTAATCAGGTTTAGTTGTTTTTTTCCCTTTAGTTTTGATTTCTTCCAGTTTTCTGGATAGATTTCACACAGCTTGCCACCACAGCTCTAGAGGACAATAAAAAAAATGTATGGGAACTCCTCCAAAGTATGTGTTTGCAAGGAGTGCTATGCCAGGAACATCATTACCAGAGTCCCAGTAACTAATCCAGAACTGATGCCATAACTTTTATGTGTACCAGGGGCACTGAAACCCATGCTGAAATACTTGGCAAGTCTGCCCTCAAATTAGGATATATTGTATTGATATTGGCTATGATCGACCACAACATTCCTTGGTTTTGAGGTAGCATTTCTGAAGGGGGAGGGTTTACGATGCCAGTTCTTGTCATATGTTTTCCTGTCTCACCCTATCTCCGAGCCCAGCTAATCTGATGATATCCAACTGTCCTAATGAGCTGCATCTACTTCTAGGCTGAAGCGTTGACAGCTGCCTGTTCTATTGCCAACAAAAACTTCTGAGACAACTGTATCTCATTCCTGCAAGTACGCAAATTGCTTAATTTCTAGCCCAAATATGGGACATAGTGATACTTCTTTCCATTGATCCAGGTCTAAAAAAAGGTGTGTGCAATCCAGCACTGAATCATTTCCTCACATGCAGTTTAATCTGTCAGCTGGAAATGAGGTTTCTGTCTACTGGTTATAGAGAAATCAAGTGCTCATGTCCCTTTCAGCAGAGGTACAGTCACACGGGCTGAGGTCACTGAGAAGGACACGTTCCTCCAATTAATGTTGGCATGTGTTTATTTATATTTTCATACACTGGTAGTTCTTCCATTTGCTGCTCTTGGATTCAGAGCACATGACAAGAGCTTCAGCTTGTTCTTATATAGGTAGGATTTAATGCACTTAAATCTTCACCAACACCTTGCCAATCTCAAGCACACAGGATTTGGTTTCTTCGCCAAAGCTGGTGGACCCACAAATCTGGTGGACCCATAGACTTCCCCTAGGCTGCAGGTACCAAGAAGAAACCGGGTAAAAGGTGAGAAGGTAAGACCAGACTCACAACAAGCCTTTAAAAACTAGTCACAGCCTTCCGGAGAAACAGCTATCTAAAACAGAGACTGAATTTGCAGGGTAAATTTTATCTTGTGGGACTACAGTGTCTGCAGGAATAGCAGACAACAGTCCCCAAAGATGGAGAAGAGACACACAGAAATGCTGATTTTGATCCAAATGTGGTCAGAATAAATAGAAGCAACACCTCCAGTAACAGCTGATTAGGGCAGCTCAACTCCAAGCAGAAATAATAGTTCTCCTTATCAAAATAAAACTCTGCATCTACCCTCTGCCCCTCTACCCTCTGCCCCTCATAAATGTTATGACTTTTCAGATTCAAGGAATCACAGAAAATACTACTGAGCCAGGACCAAGGAGCAGAAATAGGGGGAAGCACATCTAGTTGACACAAACTCTTGTAGCATCCCAGGTCACCATTGTGGCCTCTCCCATGTCAGCCTTTCACGTTCTGTTTTCACAGCTGAAGGTGGGACACATTTCTTCAATTCAGCTTTGCCTCAGTAAGTTCCTCACACATATACAAGCACAAAAACTCAACTCTTGCTAAGATCAGGCTGGGAAGGAAGAAGGAGAGAGTTTGTTATTGTTCTAGGGGTTTTATTTAGGTTTTTTTTATTAATTCTTGGGATATGCTCAAACTTTGCAATGGTGGAGACCATATAAGTAGCTAGATTAGAGCAACAGACATAACAGTGCTATTGGATACAGAAATAACAGCCACTGCCAGTTCCATGGAAAGAGAGGACAAATGAATAAACATCGATCATAACATCTGAAACCACCAGGCTTGGAAAAGCCTCTTTATTTTAGGAATAATCCACTGAAAGATGCCAGGGCTAGATCTGACATCTGACATGTTCTCAGGAGTATAATTGCCATTGAGGAAGAAAAGGATTTTTGAGGATCCATAAATCCAGAAACCTTCTATGCCATCATCTTTTAATCACTAAGCCCTATGGACAAATAAAAAGATTGTTTTCTTTGGTAGGGCTTATTTTTGTTTTTATTTTAAATATGCAGTTTTTCCTAAGAATTTTTTCAGATGTTTTTTATGCTGAAAAATTGCATGCAGTCCCAGGATGATGTAGGAATTGAATACAAAGGCAAGCAAAAAATCCAGATAGGTCTAACTCCTGATATCTCTTGAGTACAAGATGGTCTCACCTCTACAGGTGAGAGGTCTACAGACCTCTTCTCACTTGTTAGCAGATCTAACACACCATCAAGAGAGAATAAGGCAGGGAAGAATTCAGAAGGAAATGGTAAGTATTTATGGACTGAATGTCAGTGCAACTATACTATAAGTCCTATCACAGCCTATGGGACTGGAGAGGTATTTTTGGTGTCTGGTGTAATTTAGGAAGATGTTTCTGAAGGAACACAGACTGTGCCATTTTGGGGAAGGAGGAATTGGGTTCTTCAGGATTACTGAAAACTTACTAAACAAGAAGCTTTCTGTATTTCCTCACAGCTGGAGACCAGTCATTGCAACACATTTAGAAAAGCTGGAGGCTGAAAGAAGAGAAATTCTCTGATTTAACCCGAATTCCTTACATTACAGCTGGTGTGTGCAAAATGCATCTGGGTTCTGTGAAGTGTGAGATACTGAATATCTCTGTCTACCTCAGCAATATTTGGAGCTTTACATTAAGCTGAGTGCTCAAATCCCAGAAGGTGGCATTGGGAAGCCAATCCCTTGGGACATCCTTGGTGTCAAATTCTTTGAGGATACTTGAGTAGACTACGCAAAGGGATCACTTAGTGCATCACAGGGAGGTGACATTTACCTTCTATAGGGCATGAAGAAGACCATATGTTATAAAACCGTATTCAGCTTTGGTTTCCTCAGCAAAGCAAATACTAAAGGATAAATCCAAACGTAAGTGCCATGCAGTTTTAAGAGGTTTGAGATACTGATTCAAGATGTGGATGCCCAAAATACAGTTTAAGGGTGAAATGCTGGCACCATGAATATCAGCAAGAAAATCTCCTGGTGACTGCATTGGAACTGCATCCATACAGTTTATCCAGACAAAGACAGTATAAACACCAGAGACTCAATTGTCCCTGAGCTAACAGTGCTCAGTTGTTTAAGCACAGGAAATGGCCCACCCTTTTCCCACCTTTGTACACCCAGGCAGGGGTCAGACACAGTGTAGCTGCCACAAGGGCAAGGCTGATCCGAGGCTGATCCAAGTTAGTGTCTGCCATAGGGTGACTGAGGCAGAGGGATGGCAGAGCTGCTGCCCTGGGGCTCTGCGAGTGATTGTAGAGGTGGCCACAAATGGGGCGAATGTATGGTCAGTCTGTGAAAATGCCCCATGGCTGAGCGGATAGGTTCTATCAGTTTTCTTGGAGAAACTGGGTTAAACCACTGTTTAGGGCACAGTTTTCTTTCTTAAAGTCAATACTCAGGTGAAAGAAAGGTTTCAATAGTTTCCCTTAATAGTTCCCTTACAAGGGAAAGAAGCCCAAGGAAGCAAAAGTACCGCTGTCATTGAGAGAACACAATTCCACCTTCTTCCAGTATCTTTTGCCACCATAACAGGATCCTGAAGTAGTTGTTTTTAATTCAGGATTGAAGTGATTTCATCCTTCACGGTCATTATCTGCATAAGCAAGTACATACTTCTCTCATTCTTCATGTTTGTCTTGATTATTCACCTTTGGTAATGGAATGTATAACTGGAGTGGGAAGGCATGAGTTCACTGCCAGGGAGTGCCTCCACAGGCAAAATGAAATGCAGTTACAAAAATCAAAAGCCATGATGAAAGAGAAAACTGTTTTTTTCGTTTTCTCTTAACTTAAAAACTCAAGGTAAAATAGTTACCCAGCCCTCTTCGGATCTCCACATTGTGGAGATAAGCGTTGTGAAGCCCTCATCTTGGGAGTAGTGGGAGCAGGCATTGAGAGCTGAATTTCCATGCTATGTAGATATGCACACATTTAATCCAGTTGTGGCTTTCTTAATATGCAAGGATCCTAAAGTCAGCTCTGGTTCAACTCATCAGTTCCAGCTAATTTTTAAGCCAAGGACTCTAATAAGCAGATTCAAGAGCATCTGGGCAAATTTAGCTCCAACCAATTTGCCTCGAGAACATCCTTTGAATACATTTGCATAATCTGTGTTCACAAAGCTACATAAAACACGCTTTGCCAGCTGTAGGCTGGGCCCCTCAGCCTGGCACGCTGCTGTCGCTGCTGAAAATCCACTGAAGCCGTGACAAAGTGCTTACAGTCATTCACCTTTCATTTAGTTGATATTAAGTGTATCCCTGTATAATGATGTGTGACAAAAGCCTGGAATAATGGTTATCCAAGCACTGGTCAGGCAGCCTGCAGGCAGGGGGCTCATGCCCCACATCACTGTGCCACAACCTTGACCTCACGACAGGATATCTGACAGTAAGAATGTAGAGCCACTGCTACCACCCAGGCTTGGCTTTCCCACTGCAGCATAGTGCCAAATTTGATAGTCTCTTTGGTGATCCAGGCACATGCCCATTAAGACAAGTTTATTTTAAAGAGGTCAGGTAGCAGCTGATGGGTGGTGGGAATCTTTTAGTATTCCAAAACAGGCAGTGTTTGAATGAACAATCTACAGACGTGAACGTCAGCAGACATACTGGCAACACCCCGTCCTAGAGTCTTTGTGAACTTTGAGTACTTGCTGTTTGGTGCCTAATTATAGTCCCCGTAGCAGGTCATTACTTACAGCATATTGGGATCCAGGGATCCTGGTCAGATTCAGAGTCCCTTTGTGCCAGGTGCTGCACAAACACAAGTGCCAGTTCTGGTAGATCCTACAAGCTAAGACCTTGCAAACTCTTATCCATGTGCTAAACTTTCTGTACAGCTGTAACTTCACTGTGTTCAGTCTGATCTGTGCAGATATGCAGTTCTATTGTGTTCTAGTTCATTATCTATTTAACACCTATTGAATCCTCTGCAACTGCTCAAAAGCATGAAGTAAATCATGCGCATAAATGTTTGTAGAATGTGGGGCTTAATAAAGACCAGTAGCAATACAGGCAGAGGAAATCTTGAGGGAGAGGGAAGATAAAAGTAACCATATAGGGAACTTGTGATTACACAGAGTAGCTACATACATAATTTGTGGGCTTCATGGTTTGGGAATTCTGTTTATTTGCTTAATGTAAATGAGCAAGAAAACTTAAAGAATCCCTACCACCTACTGAAGCCAGAGCTGCACTGTTGTAGGCCTCACCCAGTGCATTTATAAGTCCTTCCAACAGGAGAATACCAAATAGCACGTTCTCTGCAAGGACTGGGGACTGCTTACCTGCAAAGTGCAAACCCAAATAAACACACTATCCCCCAAAATACTCTGTACGGTGAATATATGGAGGGAGGACCCCGTGAGGTTTGGGGGTGATGTTTCTTTCAATATTTGTGAACTTTTTTCTGTATTACTTGACTAGCTCTAACCAAAAGCCACCTTTGGGAGTGTTCTGTATTCAGTCTAATTTAGACATACCCAATTTAGATGCAAGTTCTCACCATGCATCACTTTCAGAACAAGTTTCTTTGTAAGCTGTTGACAGAAAATGTTTATAGTCCTATTATACTCCAGTAAAAATGCAAACTGAGTAATGGATGTAATATCTTTTCCTTCAGTTTAGTGGAGTTTATTTCCCTGTTGTGCAAAGTTTTGTCCAGATTTTTTAAACAGATTCACTTTGTCCTGACTTGTGCTTTTTGTTCTCCATGAAGGGTTTAACAAGCTGAAGTTTGGAGAATTTGCAGAATGTGTCTGTTTTGGAGTGACAATATTTCCAGGGAACCAGGATTCCTAAAACTGATTATGTTAATCAGAAATGTGTTGTAACTCCTCTGCTTTGGGAACACTGAGATAACAGATCACCTTTAACTTAATGACACACTTCGAGTTTTGACTACTGCATAATTGCAACAATCTACACATAGAGTATCAGCTATTTGTAGCACTTGGCAAACAGGATAAAATAGGTGAAACTGTTTTTTTATCAGCTCTCTGCAGGTCTAAAAGTGTTATTTAACAAAGAGTTTCTATACTTACTAAAGTTAAGCATACACTGAAGATAAGCAAAAGCCTGAAAGCTTTGCTGAATTCATACTCGGTTAGGTAAGGTTATAAAGTTTTTGCTTAATCTGGGCCACAGCTAACAGCTGAGTAGTGATACTGAGTGTAACAACCAGGACTCTGGGGAGGGTGTGGATGCTATTTTTGACCCTCCTAAATTGACTGCTATTCAAGTTTTGTGTCACTTACAACATGTTACAAAGATACAGAGAATCTACTAACAAACCCAAGTTACCTGCTTGGTTTAATGACACCTCACTTTCTTATAGCTCTCCAGAGCCCTTTGGCTTTTTACCTTGCCTGGTGACTTTGTTTTCACTCCAGCATGCCAAGTTGGCTGATCTTACTGAATATTGATATGTGAAAGGAACAAGCCTTCCCTTTATTTAACATGGGTCTTGTTTGCTCTTCCTGGCATTGGATCTTTATTACGTCTGCAGGGAGGGTTAGCTTTTAATGTGTGTGTTATTGCAACGTGTCTCCATCAAGATAGAGGCATGCCCCAGCAGGACAAGGTGCTGTGAAAGTTCAGGTTGCTGCTGTTGCTTCCAGCAAAGGAAATTATTTTTCAGCCACCCATGTTGAATTGCCAGTGGCCAACATGGAAACCTTTTGCAAACCAAAAGCTACCAGACTACAGATATTTACAACACCTAAGATGCAGCTCAGGGACCAGCAAGTCAAAGGCTGAATCCTGAATTTTCTACTGAAGGCTTGATCTTGTTAAGATTGACTTGCCTAAGAAATCTTCCTTTGTGATATTAAACGTATTGATTTGAACATGAAACCAATCCTTTTCCTGCTGAAATTCCCCCTGAATGGAGGTAGGAAAAGCCAAAACTTGTGGATTACACCAGTGAAAGAATACGCTATGAGCAGGCATTATGGGCTTTGGGAGGAACAGAACAGATGAGAACAGAGTACATGATTAGAAATCACAGGGTCATGCTCCCAAACCAAATGCATGTCCTTACAAGCTTTCCTCTGAAATAAGGGGGAGGGAGCCTTTCAAGGCTAAGTCAATGCTGTACTGTAACACACCTTTGCCATAACTTGGTTGATGGTTCTCCCAGCGTACCTGTCTGTGGACAAACCACACGCAAGGTATTTATGACCTGCACATACAGAGCTTGTTCTTTCCAACAAAAGCAAATGAAGCTCCCAGCTCATGAAGAAAGACACTTAGATTATGACAACCTGCTGACACACATGATAAAAGCAGGGTTTTTTAACTCGAAATAGCCAGAATACCCCTATGAAATATTCTTTCTCACACGACATACTGTTTTCTCATTATGTGTGTTGACATTTTTCAGACTGACCTCAGCTAGATATTTTGTTCCGGAGTCCCCATTTAGTGGAACATTTAAACAATAACACTTTGAAGCATGCTCAGTCCCTCTTTTGAAGTCCATTCAGGCTCTGCCCTAGGGTCAGCAGGCGCATTCCAGCAATGATGCACGGACCATCTGCTGTACAAGTTTAAATCCCACTGGTCCTATACCTAGAGGTACTAACACGTTGCATAACTCGCACTGAAAAACAGCCTGTCAGTTCAGATGGGGTTTGGATTCATTCCTATAGTTCTCTTATCCTCCCGCTGGAGGGCCTGTGTACAGTAACCTTTGAGTGTGGTTTCTGGAGACTACAAATTAATGAGATAAATAACAAAAAAATGACATCAAGTTCTTGCATTTAAAACCTTTATTTTCCTTTGCCCATTTACACCCTGGCTCTGTGATTCCCAGAGTTCAGTCTGACATCTCATTTAGGTGCCTTCCTGTTCCAGACTTTTCACTTTGGTGGGCTCTAAGTAAGTTACCATAAATAGTGATTCATGGCCGAATGTCAATTGCTGAACAAGGGAAAACCAGGACAGTGCAATATGAAGGGTGAGTTTTCCAAGAACCAGTGACCATTTACTTGAGTAGGAATTTGGCATCAAAAATATGACAAAAATCTCTGCCAAAATATGTCTTTGTCTATATATTTTATCCATTGTGCTTTAATGCTAACTAGTCATTATTAAACTTAACAATGCATTGGCTAAGGTTAATGTATTTCAGACCCAAGCACTGTTGGTCTCATTGATGCTATGTAAACACAGAGGAAGGAGTGGTCCCTGCCCTTGGGAGTTTAAAATCTAAACTTGGACAATACACTTCAAACATATGGTATATCCTGCAGGCTGAATTACCAAACTTCAATCAGCATTAGCCTTAACAATTAATTTATGTTGCACATATGTTCTGCATTTGGGGGCATTAGCCCTGATGGGCCCTTTGACAGAAATGTGAGTGTATGTACATGTTGACCTTTTAATGATACAGCAGAACATGGCAACAAGCAGGGGGAGGTCAGCTGAGACCTGTGGGATGAAGCACAGCACAAGGGTAAACATGGCAGAGAGACATAAATAGGGTACAAAAGAGGGAGATTTGGAAGTCTTGTGGCATAAGTGAAGGAGAACAGCCATATCAGAGCAAGTTTTTCAGAGCAGCTCTAGCACTAATTGAGCACCAAAATAAGTGGGCACATTTCCATCTTTGAGTATCTGTCACTTATTTAGATGCCTCCTTGGAAACTGAGTTCTCCGGAAAATCTGTCCTCAACGGTGGGTGCTGAGCACTATACAATCTGGCCTGTTCATTTCTCAGTATGTGGTTCATCTGTTCTAAGGAACAAGTCCTTCTGGAAATGAAAAAAAAAGGCAGAAAGAAGTGTTGGATACAGAAAAGCATGCAAGCTGCCTCATGGACTAAGAACAAGAAAGGCAGAACAAGCAAAATTTCATAAACCATGTGAAGTCAAATGTCGAGCCACCAGGACCCCTTATAAACACTGCACTACTCCAGAAATTATGGTGAGCAGGCGCTAAATCACTGAGAAGTCAGAAGTTATGGATTGGCTGATTTGCTTCGTCTCCCTGTTCAAAAAAAAAAAAAAAAAGAAAAGAAAAAAAGGTGGAACGGGAACATTTGCCCCACTACCCTGTGAACATTAGTTAAGATCAAAACACGGCCTCAGAAGGAAGAAGCAGCCCATGGGGTTGAAGGAACATCATCTGAGGCTTTCTGCCTCCACAGAACAGAGTAGAAAACTGCATAACAGAGCATGAAGGGACCTAAAGCTGAAGAGCATAACATGGGACATGCTCCCATGTATGCAGAAATCCAGCCCCTGGCTGAGGAGGGATATAAATCCCTCATGTGGTAGCCATGGCTCATGATGGAGTGTGACGTAGCACTAGTGGTAGCCAGTCAACCTTTTAGTTAGACCTCCTCAGACCTCGCTGTCCCCTCTGAACCTCTGAATCAAAGCATAATGCACCTCTCTTTGCGTCACCTCCAAACTTGTCCTTGGATCTCCCTGGTGGGATCCTGTAAGAGGATCAAATAGGCCAGGAGGGAGCAACTCCATTGTTTAAGCACAAAAGGCCACGTTCATTAGTAGGCAGGCATCTTAGAACCAGTCGTGGAAAAAGAGAGTGGATTTGACATTAAATCGGATATTCCTGGAGGTTTTCCTCAGCACAACTGCCTCTTTAAAGCTAATAGAAGCAATTGAGAAAATTGCCCAGTAATTCCTGAGTTCCAGTCCCAGCTCTGACATGAACTCTGAAGCCAATATAATCCTCTTGTTCCTTACAATAAGGCCTCAATCCTCCCCTGCTATAAACCAGCCTAACACCATTCACCTAAGTTAGTGTTACCCCATTTGAAGATTTGGTTTAGAAATTAGGGCATCACGGGACAGGATGGTGCAGAAATATCCAAGAAAATCTGGTCCCCAGACAAGTTTACATGCCAAAACAGAAATATTTGTACTTGTGAGCTGTCCTCATGACATTTTAGACCCATGGAGCAGCTACCTCCTGACAGGACACGTTCCTGTGAGATGCAGGTTTACGAGTGATGGATATCTCTTGGGATAATTAACCATCTTCAGTTGCTGCTGCCAACGAAGGGAGGGAGCCTCACAGTGCCCACTGCACAGTCATAGATTTACTCTGTGGAGGAGCTGCCAGAGACTTGCTTGGTGCAGGATCCAGTTCAAAGGGGCCAAGTCTGGAGTTGTTAATGACCCAAAATTTAAGGAAAGTTCCTAGGTCACATCCACTGCCATTTTCTAGTTACATTTGCCCTCTTCTTGGTAAACAGCAAATATTTTCTTGGAATCAGTCTAATTTCTTATGCCAGTGGCAAAATAAACCCCAGCTCATCATGGATATGTCCTTTCCAAAGAATTACCACAAAAATGTCTGAAACCCTATAAAGGCTGTTAATGACTCTAAATCTCCATAGGGCTTTTTTCCCTCTTCTTCTTCCCTCTCTTCTCCTTGCTCTGATGAGCTGGTGAGTTGGGAATGGGTTTAAATACCACAATAGTCATGGCAGGACATCAAGAAAGAAAAAGGAACAGAGTTTTGAAATATTTTGTGTAAGGCTTCAAGCACTTGAGTTGGTACTTAACTGACTGGCGTGTACCACACAGCAGTCAGATGATCTCTGCAGCTTTGGGAAATAGGAGAAACTCTGGAGAAGGGTGGGGGGGAAATGGTCTCTCCCACATTGGTCTTTATTGTCTTATGGATTTTATCACAGTATTGTTCTTTATTTCCTGCTATTTATAGGCTCTCATGTTTTGTGCTGCTTTCATGTTTGTGTTATCTGCCTTCCCACGACATGCTTCACCCCAGCCCTTGCCTACAGCTGGATCCATAAAGGACAGGCACGTGGGTTTGAATGGCACATCAGGGCTCATCTTCTTTCCCTTGGCAATGCATGCAAACTGCTCTTTTCTGAAGCACTAAGCAACCCAAGACGGTGATTTAAATGATGGTGGTTGCCCTGCACACTCTTGCCTAAAGGGATTGAAGAGTTTGGCATTGGGCTTTTGGGTATCAAGCAAAAAGCCCAATCCTTGGGTATCCTTTAAAAGCCCCAGCCAGTGATGCTGGGGCTGTTTGCTCTAAAGCCCATGCTTTACAGTGAATTTAAACTATTAGCCCATAAGTACATGACTTGATGATAACCACTCCAGAAACTTCACCTGAATTATTTTATAACTCTTCTCTTTGTGCAAGGTACTGCAGAGAGAATGTGCTACAGGGGCTGTTCTTGTCCTAATTCCCTGTGATTTAGCGATATAACTCCACTGACCTGAACTTGGCAAAAGTGAAGTTAGTTCTGGTTTGAAACAAATTATGAGATTTCTAAAAGTGAGATCCCTGCCCTAGTAAACTTGCTGCCTAAAAGGTGGCTCCAATAGGCTGTGGGGCTAGAAATAAAAATGGGAGAGGTGTAAAATAATGCTGACATCACTGAAGTCAGTTATTTAATCCTATCAATGGCCTTGTACCTCACCCCAGAGCAGTTTCCAGGTAGCCAAAACACCAATTCCAGGCACAGAAACCAGGCTGCTGGTTAGGTGGGCTGAAACTGAGGGATTTACCCCCAACTCCTGCACTTATGGAGTGACAACAAGCCTCTCACATGATTCCACAACTTGCATCACTTCTTGTGTACCAAGCAGCCTGCCTTGGAAGGGACCACACAGCTCAATGCCAGCAACAACAGGCAAAAACCCTTCACCTAAACAGAGAGCAACAGCAAGCCCTGCCTTGGGACCCTTTCACAACATGTATCCAGCAGCAACACCTGCTATATGGGCTGCTGGAGAATTCTAAAGAAAATTAAACAGTTGCTTAAAGATAGAGCCAGGCTTGGACAGCTTTTGCTTGTGGGATTTTTGGGCAAGTTACTCCCAGTGTTTTACCTGTAAATATGTGCAAAACAGCCACAGAACATCGTTCTTCAGTGCTGTGGAGCAGCATAAAGGCATCTGTTTGTTAAGGAGAGTCATTCTGTTTTGCCTCAAATTGTGTGTATTCTGGGAACATCCCTTGAAAAAAGAAGCAGAATTTTTCTGTGAGCAGTGTGGCGTTCAGGTTTTATTCAGACAGTTTGACACAGTTTTCTGTAGTTATCCTTACTGCCGGTAGCAGCCAGCCTGAAAGAGGAGACATGATGGAAATCAGAAGCATCTGTAATGCACCAGACTAAGCAAAGCTAAAGTGCAGTGCAAAGAGAATTAAGCGGTGGCAAAGAGCATGCTTGTGTTCGTGAATCCTGGGATTCTTTCTAAGCTGCTGCTAAGAAGCAAACATGTGTCAAGCCATGAACATTGTTAAAGCACATGCTTTGTCTCCCAGGCACCAGTGAGTCCCATAAGCTGCCATCTAAAATTTTTACAGAGAAATCATCCGTTGCAAATAATGTGGGAAAAGCTATGTGGAAATTCTTTTTCAGGGTGGGAGGAAAAAAATCACTAGTAGGAACTCCACAACAAGGGAAACCAAAGACTGGACCAACTCTCATTCCATCTGAGAAAGAATTAAAAGCGTGAAACCAAAGTTTTCCAGCAGAGACTGCTGCAGAGGCTTAAAAGAGTGGCTCTGGAGCAACTGCTGGAAAACATAGCCCCAGCCGTCCCAAAAAGTGCTGAGTGTCTTGGTGTCCATGGAGATCAGCATGGATAAGGGGGTGTCACCTCTCCCAAGTCCAGCAATTACATTCTCCTTCTGTCTTTTGTTTCAGCTGATGAAAACCCGACTGTTTTCAGCTCAGTGTCTGGTATAAGCCAACTCCTGTTTATCTCCTGAGCCACACTTTCCAGCATGTCATCGGGTGCCCTCTTGGCCACCATCTAAGGCACACTGACAGGTTGGGGTAGTTTTCCAGCCAGACTCTGAAATGGTTATTCACACTTTTATCGTGGCAAGATTAGATTATTGTAATTCTTTACTGGCCACCTTCCCAAGGGGGGCTCTGCACAAACTCCAGATGGTGTGAAATGTGGCCGGCAGGATTTGAGTTAAGAAGGGACAATATCATCCATTCTGTTAAAAACTCTACGTTGGCAACTGGTTAGACAGCAAGCCGATTTCAAACTTGTCCTTTTTTCCCTCTGTGCCCAGCTGAAGTCAGGTCTCTGTGAGCAACATTATGATTTGTTACAGTCTGGAGTATGTTACCCAGGCTCACACTACCTGGTAAATAATTCTCTGAGGAGTGATTTCAAGAAGGTGAGGGTAGTATAAACCTGATTTCCATCTGCTCTAAAGCCTGTGCAAAAGCTGGGTGGGATACTGCAATTACAGCCTTTGCAAACATTAGGCAGTGTCAGGGAGCAGTGGGCTCTCCTGCTCTTACTGCACCAAAACTGCAGCCTAAAGACCACCCCCCTGCCCCCTTCTGGGCAACTGCCTCCAGGCATAAGGCAGTAAATCATAGCTCTCCTCTGGCACAGCTGGGGACAAATGGCAATGCCAACCTTATCGCACAGAGGCAGCCACCTAAATGCAGCACATCCTTAAAGTTCTTCTAAATTGCAGGTGGGTAATCTCATCCCTTCTAACCTCAGTGTTAGCTGCCAAGGGGACACCTGGACAGCAGCTGGGCACCCTGCTCCTGCTCTAGGACTGCAGGGCCTCAGCAGAAAACATAGACTGCTGGTACGTGTTCCTATGTGCCATCTTTCACTTTGTGTAAACAGTGGCTACACAAACAATTGATAGGATAATAACTGGCTTCATACAGACCAGCACAAATAAAACCTTCCGGTGTTTTGGGCTTTTGTCTTCTCAGAACTTTCCTTTCCTAGAAGAGCATGATATGAAAGGTGTATTCCTTCATATTTCATTTGTTTTCATATTGAGTCCAAGAGTTAAAACCTTCCCTGATTTAGCTGACAGTGGCTAAACTCCTACAGGCCTTTCATGCAAGGAAAGAGTCAGGCAGGTTGTAATTAGAATCTAGTAAAGAATGATCATTTGGCTTCTTTTTATTAACTGTTATTGACATAGCAGGATGTGATTTGCTGCATAAGAGCAAGAAAGGCTGGGGACAGCTTTTGCTGTGCAGTGGAATGGCATGGCAAACACGGCGTGCCCTGAGCTGTTTACCTTCCCCGTCCCTTCTACAGGGAACCTGTGACATGCCACTCATGGACGTGGATATAAAAGCTGTTTTGGTTGGTTGTTTTTTCTGTTAGTGCAAGACAGCTGACACAGACTGTTTGCTTTGGGAAAACAACCAAACCCTTTTGTTTTGCATGAAGGGGGTAAAAGAACCTGTATATATAGAATTGCCCTGAGTCTGCAAACAGCTGCTGCATAAGGAAGAGCTAGTGGCAGTCAGCTTTGGGGCACAATGACTGTCATTTTAGACCTATGGTGCCACTGTCATTTTAGAAATTCAGAAGCCTCAGGAAGCTGTTGAAGACAAAAAATATTTCCCCACATGGATAAAAAAATGTTTTAAAGAAAAAAACAGCATGTGAGAGAACACACCAAGTCAGGATGGTTCACCTGAAATCATGAGAATTAGGAGTTGAGAAAAAAATGAGATAGAGGTTGGTCTCTGCGCTTGGAGCTTAGCTGATCTGCACTTGCCATGGGACTGGGAAGTATAAACTGAGTTTTTGTACCACTTTTATAAACCGTGTCCTGCTGGACCAGATGTCTGGCCGTTTTAACACAAGAGAACTCATAGGAATAGCTCTGGGATTACTGCAGCCTGTACCACCCTGGGAGCAGCTTCAAGGGCAGGACTTACCACAATCTAAACCCAGTACTTTGATACAGCCCTGCCTCAGTGCTGCCTTGAGCATGATGCTGCCTATGAGAGAGGCTGACAGACACCTGCCAGTTGCAGGTACCCATTCATTCCATTTCCAGATTTCTCCAAAACAGGAAACCACTCAGTGTTGAGAACTGAGCCATGAATGCATCCTGTGCATTTCAGAAAACTGTCCCAATGGAATGCTGGGAAAAGCAATGCTTGCTTATTTTATGTAGAAAATAAACAGCTTACTTATATCCCTGCAGATGGGCCTTATTTTAGCAGGAAGTCACTAGAAAGGTCTCCATGACACCAGCTACCATGGCCTTAAGCAGCTGAGCAGAGCCATGATCTGCTCAAGTCTTCATGCACCCAAATATCAATCCATTCACCACATGCACATGACAGTGATAACCATCTGAGGGACCACATGACAGACTAGAAAATCAGACAGCAAACCTCACCCCACTGTGTGTCACACAGCCCACCAGCCCAAACACATGCCATTTCAAACCAAGTTCTTTACCAGAGGAAAGGAAGGCCCTCCTGATCAGATGAACAGCATAGTAAGTGTTGCAGCCCTCAGCCGTGAACATGAATGCTCAATATGCCAGGTGGCTTAAACTGCAAGCATGTAATCTCCTGTTGCTGTGTAGCTTTCAGGCATCCTTCCACATTCTCAGTTCTCCTGATAAATTTGTTCCCAAAGAACACATTTTCCAGCAATTCATAACATAAAACATCACACATTATGAAATCTATCTACCCCACTACAGCCAAGAGTGAAAGAGCTCATATATCCCTATAGAACCACTCTTGAATAGCTGGGGGAAGCACACTACAAGGAGGTATGTTGTATTCTCTAGAGACCATCACTGTGACCATAAGTGTGAATGACTACCCAAACTTCAGGGTATTTGCAAATATAGCTGAAGAGTGAGCAGAAAAACAAATAGAGCCTTTAATTAGAGAGAATAACATGGCTCTCTGATAGGAAAGCCATATCTTTACATGGTGCAGATCAACACAGCTCCATTATGGAATAACATCAGCCTGTGCCAATGGGGATTTGGTCCAGGTATGCACACAAGGATGTCTGTCTTTACCATGGAAACACAACACCTAGGTGAGAGACCACATGAGCAGCTTAACAACA
The DNA here is from genome assembly GCF_003945725.1 of Corapipo altera. Taxonomy (NCBI): domain Eukaryota; kingdom Metazoa; phylum Chordata; class Aves; order Passeriformes; family Pipridae; genus Corapipo; species Corapipo altera. Next base: position 7,844,185 of record NW_020884882.1, on the reverse strand, counting down.
ACAGTATTAATACTTGACAGGGCAGGAAATAAAAATGAAAACAATTTTTCTAATTGAAACTACGGGGGGTGTGTAAGTAGGGCAGAATGCACAGCAATTACCTGATTTGGAGGTGAGCCACAACACCAGCACTACCTCTCCTTCTCTATGGGACTGTGAAGGAGCCTAAGTAAACAGGATTTCAGTTTTCCATCTTTGGCTAAAATGGTTGTTTACACAGAAACAGAGAACTGTGTAAAATGACATGGTGCCTGCTCAAGTCTGAGGATTGAAGAGGGGCCACAAGCTGAGGAGCTGAATTTCTACCCACACTTGCACCAAACAACAAAGAGGTGTGGTGCTCCCTGGGTTTCCTGCCTGGATAGTGGCTGGGCACAGCTTTGATCAGCTATGGAAAGGAAACCCCAGGTTACTACAGATGAAATCAAGACTCAGTTTCCAGGAGTGTTAACACGAACGTTCTGGATTTCCTCAGGCTGGAGATGCTACCAGCTCACAGTTCCCTCTCCTTGCCCCTGCAGTCCACCTGCCACATGCTGACCCCTATTCCTTTCTCATAGGCGTCACCAGCAGCCCCTGGGCCCTGCTCCTCACTCTCCACCACATCCTCTCCATGTTGCCTGCAGAGAGGCAAACTCACACAGAAAGCTGCCCAGAGACCAGTTCCCAGAAATCCCACACTGCAGTGGATTCCCAAGCAGGAGGTGCACAAGAAACAGGAAGACAACAGCTAATAGCAAAATGAAGCTCCACTGGTAGCATGGCTGGGGGATAACCTGGCCTGGTGTAACCTAGGAGTCATTTGGAAGTATCAGTTAAGAAGCAATAGTGTCTACAGGAAAGTCTGGATGAAGCTCTGGAGGAACAAAGCTGCTTTTCCAAGGGAAAGCCCAATAGGCAATGGCTTACTCAACGATCCCCATTCATGGCCCAACAAGCATGTCTTAGTCATACAACAGAGGAACAACTTCAAGTATCTGCCCCATCACCAGTCACTGCTTTGTGACTGTGCTGAGCAGTGACTGCAGCCCAGCCGGCGGTACAGAGTGACAGGTCCTGCACGCCACCAACACATGGGTCTGAACCTGTGACCCACAGGTTCTGCAGACCATCACAAATCCCCTGAGACATACAGCTCCCCACAGCCTGCCAGGTTGTTTTTAGTTCGACAAATTCAAATGGCTGCCACAAAAGCTTAATCTCTTTCCAGCCACACTCACGCTGAGTGTCAATAGGAAAAAGTCTCATGAATACGCTTGATAATTACAGAGCCGTGGCTGTAGCAAAGAACAAAGTATAATACAGGCTTGAATACTCAGGAAATTGACTGCTGATATGTTTCCATTCATTGTTTTGTTCTCTGTTCTCAGTGTTATATTAAAATCTCCTACTAAGAATGAGCTTTCTTGTTTAATGGAACTTGTCAGTTAGAGGAAATCTGCTTGAGCTGTTTGATCTATTCTTTAAAATAATATTAATTGCAAATTTAGCACATGACCCTTACTTAGCAAATCAGTCGAAAACTAGAGCTGATATTCTTAAAATTTGTTACCCACAAAAACTCATGGGCCATCACTTTCTCCCTTTAATGCATTCACCATCCCTTTGCCCCAACTATTCAGTCCTGGCTATTCATTAGATATGTTGATCGATTGTACCAGTCACCTGACATTGTTTTCCTGACTCTATTAGTGAAAAGTGATAGCAGTGAATAGCAACCAGTAAACACAGAGAGAATCTCCGGTCACGAGAAAATTCATGAAACCTTGCAGTTTGTGAGCATTTTTATAAAATCCTGACAACCATATCAACTTATTCGAGTGTGACCTCACGTCCATAGAAAATCACGCTCAGTGCTTCTGTCTGCCTCCCCATTAATGGAACTGGCTGTCTATTTTTGATTCCACGTGACTCATAATTAAAGACTGAATTTGCATGTTTTCTAATCATCCTGATTCCCAGCATGTGCACTCACAACAACAAATATTAACTTCAGGCTCAGAAGATGATGTACAGCAGAATCTGGATTTCCAAAGTCCTACAATTCAGTGGTATTTAAATCTGAAGATTTCACTTGGTTCCTTGCAGACATAAAGAAACCATTTGGAAGCATCAGACGCAGTGGCCAGTTTAGACTCTATGTAAGTTTGTAGGATTATTTCAACTTGCTTGTTCTGAACCCTCAATGAAAATCTGCAAAAATGGGTTGCACTGGATGGCTCACAGAAACAGTATTTCTTTTGTGAATGTCTTCCTGCTTCCAATTATATCAGAATGATGGAAGAAAGCGGAAATAGTTGATTTCAGGGCTCATGTAATTAGATATAACACATTCTATCATCAGCAGCACTTGACGCTTTTCTTTAGGCAATATCCAAGACTTTCGGAAATGCTCAGAAGCCACTGCTCACGTCAGCACGATCACAAGTGCTGTCACTTTTAGGAATTTGACTTTACAGATGGAGAAGTGGTGGCGTGAGCCCCCTCCCTGAGAGGTAGCAGACTCCCTTTCTCCTGCATCATAACATCTCTGGCAGGCACCGGGAAATGCCTGCCTTCTCTGCTGGCGGTAGGTTTGGTTGTACCTGTGCTTATTCATGGAATTTGCTTCATCTTGGCCTTGCTAAGAACACTGCCCTGGAGCTGTGGACTGCTGTCAGTGCTGCACCTCTGTTTGCTGACACAGAATCGCCAACTGCGGATTAGGGGCAGCGAGAGAGCCCTACAGAGGCACCTTAATGATGGACGTGCCTCAGCCTCGACTGCTCATCCTGTCGGGGGAGCCTGAGCTCCCTGCCTACGCGCGTTTCAGGACATGGACCGTCCTCCTCTGCTCCATCTTCCCTGCTCCTGACTAATTCAGGCAGCTCAAGTCACAGGGAATTCCTCTCCAATAAAACCCTCCTCCCCCGCCCTGATCCTTTCTGAAGGCAAGGGCAGAATTGTTCAAAACAACCCAAGGGAAGACATTCAAAATAGGAGATGACCTCCTTCCAACCCTCAGTGCTCGGGGCCGAGGTGTGGCCCCCCTCAACCTCCCTGGGTCATTCCAGCACCTTTGTCTCATTCCCTCCTGGAGCGACGCCCTCCCGCGCCGCCGCCTCCCACGCGGCTCGTGTTTTCCGCGGCCCATGAAGAGTTCTCTGTTCCCGCATGAGTCACGCCCGCAGCCCGCGGGCAGTGACATCAGCCCCTCCGCAGCCCTCACCGGGGCCGAGCACGCCGGCTGCCCTTGGCATTCGCTCGGAGCAGGGCTTTGTGCCGAGGATAACGGCGGGGAATGCTCGTGGGGAGGGCGAGGAGCTGAGAGCGCAGCACAGGCGATGGCCGCATCGGGCGATCTGCTCTGGGGGATGCCATCCCGTGAGCCACAGGAGGAGCAGCTGCAGCAGCCCTGTTTTTCACGCCTGCCAGCAGGCAAACCCTCTCCTGGCATCCCCGGCGTGGTGCTAAAGCCCTGCCGGCTGTCACTACCTGGGCCAGCCACCCCGGGACACGGCACATGCTGCAAACACCTTTTTCTTTGACGGCGTTGGCGTTTCATCTGAGACCGGGACAGAGAGGGTGCGGCCGCTTTTCAAGACTGCTTTGAGACTACAATAAGAGCTCTTTATGGGCTTAAAATTACCATTCTGCAACGCTGGCAAACCATTCCCTCTTCCAGGAAAGCTGTACCGCAGGAAAGTTATCCCTCCGGTGTTGTCAGCTGCACCAGCAGCAGTGCAGTCCTGTCGCTCTGACCAGAGGCAACTGTCAAGGGATTGAATGACTTCATGACCTTGATGGATGCAAAGAGTCAGTTCAAGAGTGATCAGCTGTGCAAACGAAATGCTGCCACCTCATTGATAACAGGGGAGAGTGCCCATACCAGGGCAGAGGGGGGGGACATGTAAGGATGCAGCAGATAACAGTGACTCTGGGAGACGATGCCAACTCTGAGCTTGCTGGTTTGGGGAGATAGGCACCCCACCTATTTCAAGCCAGTACCCTTCTCTCTGTGGCAGGAGCAGCCAGTGCAGTTTGCCAAGGCTTTGCTATTAAAAAAATGTGTAATGAAGTATTTTTCTACCCATTTGCTTCTGCTAGTGCTGCTGGAAATTAGAACCATCCCAGAGTGGCTTGCTCACCCATCGACTTCAGCTACACCAGCAAAGCCCTCTCCATGTCTAGTGGGAAAGGGTGCCAGGTGAGCTCCTCCAATTGCTTTTGAAACATCAATAAGGCACTTACACACAGAGAGAAACAAACCAAACGTCTCAGTTCCAGTGCAAGGAGAGTTCTGCTTTTGCTCTGAGCTCACTCCTTTGGTGCTGTTTGAGGCTTAGACTACAACTCCCACCTGCACTTCTGCTTTAGATTTGGCTGAACCTCCATGAAATGTCAGCTACAGTTATGAGATTCCAGCACAAGAGATGGGAAACACCTGATGGCTGATATTTCTTCCTGAGGCCTTTTTTTGTCCATGAGACTTCAGTACCCTGAACCTAAATCCTTCCCCCAGTTTGTCCTCCAACCCTGGCTACACATGCTGTAGCCAAATAACATCCCTCCCCCCCCCTTTTTTTTTCCTCCTGGACACACAGCAGCTGTTCTGTTTTGCTGCTGAATGAGGCAATGTTTTACCGGCTACGGTTACTGATTTGCAGATTTTGGTGGCAACGCTGTCACAGAGTTCCCACCATCAGTCCCTGCCAGCATCCCCTCCCCACCACACAACACTTGGGCCTTTCAGCTAGGCCAGTGCAGTTGTTCCCGGGCCATGGTGATCAGGCACTGATCTAGTTGAAGCAAATTGCACAAACAAAAAGCAAACCAAACCACACACACAACAAAGGAAGAAAACAAAATCCTTCCTATTTTACAGAGCATTTTGTTTACGTTCTTAACCCCCATCAGTTCCTGATGTGGCTTGCTGCAGAGTCACATGAAAAGTTATTTAGACACAGCTGGGAGGGGGCTGAGCTGGAGTAAAATGGTGGGGAAAAAAGGCTGATATGGGAACATCTCAAGGTAGAATTACTACTAAAGCTTCCTTGTCCTCAAACCATGGCCAAGGTTTCTTATCTTGGACCACAACCACGAGATCACCATAACTTTCCAGTAAACAGCCAATTCATTTCACAATTTATACATCATTACACATCCTCCACATACCAGAGAATTAGCTCTACAGAGAATTAGCTCTAGAGACTCCTTTCAGGCCTTAAAAGGATCCTTAAGCTTCAGTTTTCATTTTTAAATGGATACAAGCATTTAACCGAGCTGTAAGCTATTAAAGCAAGACATCACTTCAGTGATAAACTAAATAATTTCAAAATAATTCACTTAATTGTCCCATTCATGGACCTATGCCTTCGGAATGGGACATGCTTTGAGATTCCAAGTGACACAAATAGTAACAAAAATAACAACAGCACAGTCCATCATACTGAAAAAAACAGTGATATACCAAAATACAGCTCTTTCTACTTTATCACAGGCTGTGCAGGGGTGTGGGTGGGAAGCAGGAGGCTGCAAGAAGAGACAGATAGAATAGCTCCTACACGCTACTTTTTCCTCTGTGTTGCTATTTGGCTTTTGCTGGAGAAGCACAGCAAATACATTAACACCCGCACGAAAAATGAGCTGAGGTAATTCCATCTATGAGCATGTGATCAGTCCCGCTGCCACAAATGTTTTCCCTCTAGGTCCATATCTGAATCTCACACAGACTGACTCACGCTGCAGCCGTGAGCGTCACTACTACCCGGCAGCGTCAGGCTGTCATTTGTTTCCTTTTGGAACGGGATGTTCTATAATAACTCCAACTCCCACTCGACAGTTGATGAAATTGCAGTTCTTTCACATACCTCCTTTGTTCCTGTGCAGTGAGGAGTTTTCAGTTCGTTTCTAAGGTGCTAAAAGAGGAGCAGAGTGGCCTGAGCTTGGGATGCCTCACCCAAAGCTCTAACAGGATGTGTCTTTTAACAGGATGAAGGTGTGATGGTTCTCAGTGTGCTGTAGAGTCTGCTCTCCAGAAAGACAAAGGAGGCACAGAGCAGAACTGTTGATTCTGGGGCTTCTGCTTGAAGTACAGCTCTCTGTCTCATTCTTTTCCTACAACCAGGGAGAGACTGTCATGTCTCTTCATGGAAGGTGAAGCTCTGGACCTGCTGATGGAGCCATCAAAGAAGAACCAGCTCTGCTTCAGAGTGTCTTGCTGTGATGCTCAAATATGCAACATTTGCTTCTCAGCACTGGCTAGGTTTGATCCTCTGCTCCCCAAATGCTAATCTACATCTCTGGCATAGTCTGGAACAGGTAAGCGCTTCAGAAGTGAATCCCTGACTGACTGTGTTTCAGTTCATACCGTGGCACAGTTTCAGAGCTCAGTCTACAGGACTAAGCTCATGCTAGTCTCAGGTTAAAATCCCCACGTGTCAACCGTATAGAAACAGAGTCCTCAGCACCAACTGGCCTGTTCTGCTGGCTCAGTGCTCCTCTCACACCAAACTACCTGATACCACTGCTTGCTACCTGCCTTTGAGAGCCCAAAGTCCTGGAGCTGTCAGATCTCAGCACACAATTGCAAAAGGAGGAACATGGTGTGGTTCTAGAGGTGCAGCAGAAGAGAGGAAGCTGCAGTCCCCCAGGGTTCCCTGCCCATGTAAAGACCATGTTCATCAGGATACACCCGTAATGCTGCCAAGTTTCCTGCTGGGAACATCCTGACAGGCAGCTGATACAAGGGACAGAACCAAGGGAGAGAGCCAAAGAATGAAAGGATGTAGATGATGACAGCATTTCTCCTCCTTAATTTTGGGATGCTGCTATGATTCAATGCAGACTAGAATGGATTTGTCTCCACACTAGATACACAGGAAAATGGATGCATTGCTATGCAGAATCTAGTGTTCCCTGTTCCAACTGCTTCTCCCCTATTTATCAAAGAGCTTTAACCAAGTGGAGATCTGACATTACTTCCTAAAGTTGCAGCCATTCCCAACGAGGAGGTCAACACCAACTTCAGGTGTGGTAAAAAGAGTATTCCTAACATTCTTCAGAAAAAATTTATCACTTATTACCTGCCACTAGGAATATAATGGGAAGCTTAGAGATTAGCTGGAGACAATTTGGAAAAGCAAAACTTACACTTTTCAAACTACATATAACATTTATCTGAGAAACAGCAAAGTTCCTGAGGCTACTGCCTGCAAGAGGATGTCCTAAGAGTCTCTGAAGATATTTATTCTGACCTCCCGGACCTTTGTCCAAGGTTCATTCACTGGGGTTAAATAAATAAGCGTTAACAAACCCAAAGCTCCAGACCTTCCACTGTCCTGCATTGAGCCAAGACCTTAAGCAAAGAGGCTTAAGTCACATTTATATTTCCTTTGACCTAAAGACAGAGCACAGCTCAGTAAATCCCAGTTATGGAGCGAAAAGACCTTTATGGCTGCACAACCTTGCATTCAGCTGCCTGAGAAATCTTTAGAAACCACTGCAAAGGCAGATCATCACAGCCTGGCATTCCCTGCTCGCTGCAGACAACTTTACATGCAGCACTGGCTGGGGAGAGCAGTCAGAGCCCTAACCCTGACTTACTTGCATGACAGCCCTCAGGAATCCTCCTGGTGCTGCCTGTCCAGCCTTAGGTAATGCTGCACTGCAGGAATACAGTGCTCAGGCTCTCAGAGCCGGCCCTCCAGCTTTGGCAGCTGCCAGGACAAAAGACAGTCTCTAAATGTAAGTCACTACAATCTCACAGCCATCACCTATAACTTTACCTGGGCTTACCTGGGTCGATGTGGAGGGTAGGGCAGCGTTTCTCTTGACATTCAAAACGAACGCGTGCACCAGAGAATACGAGGCTCCTCGTACACAGGGTATTGTTCTGGATTTCGTATTTCTTCGGGGTTGTCTTGGCAACGAAGAGGGTTTGCCGCTAGAGGTGTGTGAAACACTGGGCAACAAAAAACATCACAACTCCCACTTGTTTCATTCCATCACCCTGTTAAACCAGACTCTTTTTCAGCCTGCTGGGATGCTATCAGAGTGCTGTGTGTCAGAAGGGGCAGCACAAATCAGCATGGACTCCTCTGCCTCCCCCTTCCCCCCAGCGCTGTGATTCTGAAAATAACAAAAATTGACATTTTTCATTGGGAAATGATGCCTATCTAGACACATTTATAAGCTCTGTTCCCTTTCTCCCTTCAACTACCTTCTTAGGCAGTGGTTCCCTGGCAGACAATGGAACTGACAGTTCCAGAATGGATGGGTTGATGGTTTTAAGCAAAATTAGTTTTCGTGGTTTTTTTTTTTTTTTAGTTTATTGACATGTTTAGTGACTTCATTGAAGTCAAAGGGGTGACTGTGGACTGATTCCCATATAACCAAGTTTGCCATTTTGTCCTGATCAGAAGGAGTCTTTCCTTTGTAAAGAGAAGAGATGCTGGACAGCTAAATGCTACAACTGGTCAACAAGTGGTAGTGCACCACTTGCCCTTCTGACTGAGCTCCTTCCATGGACAACAGATCTTTAATTGCTATGAGTGAGGTCCAGGAATTATTCTCGAAAGTTTTTAAATCATCTTTGTATGCAATTTCAAATTGCTCATTGATATCACTTGCCTTTACTTTTACTTACTGAAGGCATTAAAAAATTAACCCAAACAGCTGTTCACATGCCTCTATTTTTTATGTAGCAAAAGGAAAAAATGTCTGAACAGCTGTGTCAGTAAAACACATCCAGGTGGCCTCCCTAAGGCAAAGTTTCTACGAAATCTGTAAGGTAATGTTTTTATTATCTGAGTTATTGTATTTCTTTTTTATTACTTCACTCTTGTGGATTCTTAAAGAGGTATTGGCCACTTATTTCTTATTTTCATCCTTGCCCCTCAGTGTTTGAGCTGTGTCTCAGCTCAACAGAAATGTTGCACTGATTCAGCCATGAAAGGTGAAAATCACCCTTTCAGCACAATCCTCCTGAACCTATTCTGAGGTCTTGAATGGGATTTAAGATGGGGTGAGAAGCAACTTTATAGATCTGGCCTTTCTATGGGGAGAAACTCAAGCTGTAGGACCAAACATTGCCCCAGGGAGACTGAAGGGCAGAGAGAATTTGTTTTCCGTGTTGTATAACCAAGTCACCTGAGGTTCACAGTTTTTTGGCAATCCCTTGGCAAGGTAGCTGGATGATCCTCAAGGAGAGGCTAATGACTCACAATTACACAAGAGTCTGAAAGAGCAGTTGTTTGGAACTCCAACATGGGAAGCTAATGAAATTCTCAGCTGGGTGGTGCTGAAATTCACATAGCCAGGCTCATGTCAGGTTCACTGAAAAAGTCTCATGAACTTCCCTTACTGAGGATTTGAACTCCTTAACCAGTCTCCCATTCTGCATGGAGCACATTTTAGCTTTCAAAACTCTGGTGCCCCCTCCACGCACTTGCTGTCATGGTCCCACACCATGAGAGGCTTCCAGACGCCTGCTCTGAGCCCTGTACTCTGTGGCACCACACTCCATCTGTGCTCCAGGCCATCACATCATGGTCCAAACCCTCAGCCCTGTCCAGCCATCCAGGGCTCATCTATTTAGTCCCTTCCATATAAATCCTCCTAAGAGTGTGATTCTGTTGCTATAAGGCAGCTTGCTGATTTATGGAAGTGTTATCCATAAATTGCTTATTGATGTTTTCTTCCCTGATTTTGGTCCTTGGATTATGAATTCTGCAGAACCAAGTTAAAGCACTGAAGTGTCTGAAGATTGCCAACCACATCACAGGTGTTACAGCAAATGATATTCATAATAAGAACAGCAATGTTAATTGTAGTGATTAAATAATTTGTTGCTGTTATTATTCTTTCTCCTATTCCTACAATATTTGACAACTATGGGCTCTCCAAAGAGTTCCTTGGACTGAAGAAATATTTTCAGGTGACTCAGAGTGCAAAGAAAAGAGAAAACAGTTTTATATTGTTACAAACATAAATATAGCTAATATTGTTACATATTAGTATACAGTGATTTTATATTAAATTATTTTGCTGAAATTTCTAGTTTTTAAAGTTGCTTTTTAACTTACAGCATAATGATAATATATAGCTAAATATCTGAAAATTTTTTATATACTACTAAGAGTTTTTCTTTTTCCTTTTTTTTTTTTTTAATTGGTTTGAGAAAAAGTATATAAAAATGTCTGTACATGACAAGGACCGTCTTCCAGGGGAAAGCTCAGCAAAATCATCCCTGAGTCTAAAGGAAAATTTCATTTTCCTCTAAATCATTCCCTTTTGGTACGTTTTCTTCATATTTAGTAGCTGGATGCAATCCTCTCTGTATGTACTAAGCCTGTGTTATTACAATTCCAACACGATATATGTTTATTTGGAGTCTAACAAGATCATCAATCAGGAAATAGCACTGCACTTCATATTATGCATTTATTTATAGTGTTAGGATGAGATTTACCTGGGTCCAGAGAACAAAATTAGGCTGTTACAGCCCTTGGTTTCATATAAGTTATTTTCCTCTCAGTGCCTATGCCCCGTGGACTTGAATTTATTTCACCAATACTGGATGAGAAATCTCCCATTCTCTCACTGCCTCCAGGTAACAATGTCTATACCTTTCCTCCTGCTTCCAATTTCTTGTCCTTTAAAATATAATAACAGTCACAGAGCAAGAAAGTCTGCAGTGTATAGGGAATATTTTTTTTCATTTTCAATCCTTTTGTAATTAAAGAAATCCTACTTAGGAATTTGACGTCTTCACTGACATTATCATACTTCTGATCTTAACCTTCCAGTTGAAGTTTAGGGGCTGGTTGGTCATTAGAAAGAAGGACTATTTACAGACAGGTTATGGGATGCAGATTTGGAAGATCTCAGTTCTTCTATGAAGTATGTCACACCCTGAGCAATGAAAAATGACTTTAAATGGAATGTGTACTAATAAATGTAAATATTAAAGTGGAAAATCACAGAATAGAGAGCTCAATGTAGTTAATAATACAACAGTAATTATCTTAAATAATACTAAAAATATCAGTGAAAAACATTAAGAGACCTTTGTTAAGTGTCCAAACATGTTCTGATTGCTGTATTTTATAATTTTGCAAGAACTTAAGTCTCAAAGACTTGGAATCTCTGTGAGAATAGAAAGTATTTGCACATAAAATGCAGGAGAGAAGTTAAATGAACAAATGGCAAGTTTATCTCACATAGAGAGTTATAAAATCATTAAGCAAGTAGAAGTTTATTCAGTTAATTGGCTAAGGCCCAACAAGGATTTCACAACACTATCAGCAGGGTGTTGAAATATTAAAAAAAACAAACCAAAAAAACAAACCAACAACTCAGCAACCAAATGCTCAGTTTCAGAGAAGCATTCTCATCTAAGAAATACTCTCTTCGGTATTTCTTAGATAAGGAACTGTTTATCAGCACACGTGTATGTTCTTCCTGGAATCAAGGTCCATGCAATTTACCTCACATAGAGCAATATTCTCTCAGTGTTTTGTGATTTCTCCTTGCTCAAATACCAGGAAAAGTGTAAGTAACAAGCATATATGGTTACGAAGAAGTGTGACACAAATATCATTTATATTTACTTAGTCATTTGAGCTAATATAGATATGTAATCACAGTGTAATGAGTTAACCAACAGGACTTCTGGCACCTTGGGCACAGAGAAAAAAAAAATCTCCTAGGAATATGGATGGATAGCAATATGCTAAAGCAGGAGCACAAGGAAAGGTAGCTTATGCAACTACTAATACAATAGAAAATTGGAAAGTTCTGAAATAAAATAAACAAAATTGAGGTGTAACCTCTGTAAAGCTAATGAAATATGTGCTCTGGACATCCAGTAAAACTCTAGTGTAATTTTACTGATCATGTAGCATCATTTGAATCAGAATGTTCCTGAAATTCTGGTCCTTGATGTATCTTTTCTTAAGAATAGTCTAGCCATCTAGGAAATACTTCACCCTACCTTCCAGCACACAATGAAGTTTGAAAACAATTAAAATGTAAATACTTGCTGATGCCAAACACTTCAGTTGCCAAGAAGAAATGATGCATTTTGTATCAGGATTACATTATGACCAAGATTAATTTTTGGATTGTCTCTGGCAATTCTTTAACAAAAACACCTCCTTATGAAATGCAAGGTGTAACTCACAGGTTTTGTGTGTTCAGGGAAACTTCTCTCAACAGCTGATTTACAGTGTTCACACAGAACAAGCTGTACTGTAACCTTTTAATCTAACTGCCAGATACTACAGAGCTAACATATTGGGAAATAGCACCAGGTTTTTGAAGATAGGGCAACTCAGTTATAAAGATCTTAAGGAAGACCAGAACTGTTTAACAAAACCAATCAATGAATATATCCCAAATTCTCTTAAGAGATTTTATATTACAGTGTAATGTAAGGCAACTATCACTCAGTCAGAACTTGGGCCAAAACTCAGTGTATCACAGCATGAGTTGTATTATCAGGTTGCCTGCAGCTTCTGTATCCAGCTCTGCTCTCTTGCTTTGTAAAAGAAATCAACCTCCATAAAAAAGCAACCACTTTATATATCTACATTTGTATATGTAGATTCACCAATGTTCAAAACCATCTACTATAATTTCAAAGATGAGTTCTGGGAACATAACAGGTTTCATCAAAACACAGACCTAAGAAAATGTAGAAGGGAATGGAAAAAAAGAAGGGAGAGGTGACAAGTGGTAGAGAAATAGTGAGGAAAATATTGTGAACATGTTAGATTATTATCAGATGGATCTTCCCTTGCATCCAATTTCAGTTACTTTTTATGGCTGTCACTCTTACTACATTCTACGTGCAAGCCTGGAAAGCAAACGAGCAGCAGTATCATGCACTGTTTGAGTCTTGTTGACTCCTACCATGGCAAAACCTCTTGATTAGGAGTATATTTCCCTGAGCAATGTGTTAGCCACTCCTTCCAACAACCAAATGATATTTTTCTTAGTCGAATGCAGTTTACAAGGCTTAAGTCATTAAACATGACTGAGATGACCAATTGTGCCATGCAAACACTGACTCATCACCCCTAAGTGATGTCAAAAAAAGAACCACATCAGGAAAACCAAAAGCTTAAAATGTGGAACAGCACAGGGACTGAAAAACTTCAGTTTCTACACAAGCAACTTGTCAAAAGAAAAAAACACTAAACTTGACAGGGAAATTCTTTTACTGAAAGTTACACGCTTGGTTATATGATTACATCGCTGTTGCTCTCCTGCTCCTCTTCTTCCTCCTGCATTTCTATCTAGGAAGTATTTCCAGAACTTGCTAGTTCAGTTACCTCTTTCAGAGTCTTGGCATTCAGTGGTTTCAGCAACAAAGCCTTATTATATAAATACTTCAGCTATAACATTTCTAAGGAAATTAAACTGACTATCATAATGTCCTGCTGACTCTCACCTGGGAATTTTAAATTCTCTAGTGTGGGAGAAGACTCTGAGAACAAAACACTAATTCTGTTATTTCATTAAAAGCAAAAGAGGAAAATTAGGATAAAAATTTCAAAGCCTGGAAAGGGAAGTCAGAAAACAGCAAGACAAGAAAAGATGAAAACCAGCACCACATCAATGACTCTGGGAAATTCCAAGTCAAAGTACATCACAAATTTTGTTTTGGTACAACAAGATGATAAACAATACACTTGGATTTCACCGCCTTTCTTTAAAAAAAAAAAAAAAAAGTTTTTTTAACCTTTCTCATTCATCCTTGTCCTGAATAACAGCCTATTCCTGAGTTTACAGTCATGCATATTCTCCACACTCACACATGAAGTTACATTGGTTTGCAGAAGATTACTATTTTTGAGCACAGACATTACCCCTTAACATTACTTTCTGACCTTCAAACTTGTCACATAACATGCAGTATTTAGATATAAGCTGCTATCTAGAAATGAGCAGTTTTAATGTGATCAAATTATTTTATCACCCCTCAGAAGTACATGCAATGAATCAGCAGTAGCATGAGAGATTCTCTGTCATTCTCTCACTCATGTACTTCACTGTTGCCTTACAGAATGACACAGTATCAGTGATAATATCCAGCCTCTGGAACAAACAAAACACAGACTAATACAGAACATTAAAGCCAAAAGTAACTTTCCCTGTACCCATCTAAAGAACTGTAACCAACACTATAGAAAAGTCTGAATGAAATCTTGCTGGGTTCTGTGTGGAGCACAGTTGCAAGCCAAGAGTGATTTAAGATTTGCCTGGAGTTTGAACTGAGCCCTCCACATTGTTTTGAGAGCTCACCATTAAAAGAAGAATAAATGTTAGCAATAAAAAGGCCAAGAGAATGAACATCTGAGAGAGGCTGAAGAACTGCAAGGGATCTCATAAATATATAGCAAAAATTCTCACTGATGGATTCCCCAGATGAGAAGAATTCTACATCACCCACAAAGCACATTTTTTTATAGATCGTTTCTCTCTGACTGGACACAAAGAAATGAAGCATTTAACATATAACTTGGAAAATTCAAAGTTTAAAGCCTAGGAAAACAACCATGATTAGAGCAATTCACCAAAATCGTATCTCTCTTCACATATTGTCTTTTTATTCTTATAATTTTCAATAAACCAACTCTTAAATATTAGTACCGTTGGGTATCATGGCTTTAGGTGAACAAATAAATTAAACAGAATGGGTCTGAATCATATCAACGCCACAGGCAACTGCTGTGGGTTTTGCCACCCAACATGTTGGTAAGGGATTAGGATATTTGCTGTCAATTCATACTCTGATGCCCTAAGCTTTGAAGAATGCAGTAGGTCCTGGCAATTTTTGTTGCCTCAGGTCCCTCATACATGGGCCATGTGTGACCAAGAGTAGCTTCTCATGAAGAACACAGCAGAAATTTGAGCATGCTTTGCCAAAAGCCCCTAGGAAGCAGGATTTGTTGGCACATTCCTACCTTCAAGCAGGCAGTGGGAGTGCATCTTGGAGTTACTCAGCTCCAGGCAAAAATGGCAAAGGTCTCTTCTAAGATGGACTGTGAAAGCAAAATTACAGAGGGTATGACTGGTAAGTACAAAAGGGGAAGACAGAGAAACACATACCAAAGAATATGCACAGACAGAATGGGGACATCTTTCTGTTACCAGCAGCATTTACACATTTAGGATATACTCATATAGGATTCTGTTTCTCCTCCTGGCATTCAGCCCTGGGTGGTGAAAGAGCTGATACTCTAGGCTGCAGCTGTCTGTCCTTTTTCCAGCTGGTCAGAGGGACCTCTGTAAGCACCACACAGCTCTGGCAACAAAGACATGCAAGTCCAGTTCATGCCTGAACAGCGATGCTTGAGGTGACCTTTACCTGCTGAAAATCCTACTACCCTCTCATCTACTCCTTGTCGTCTCCTAGATCACAGCAGAAAAGGACATGGGCAAAACACAGCTAGCCTGGTCATGAACTACCACTTGGGGTTCATCATGTTGACCCTATGTCCTGGAGCTGAAGTGAGAATATTTGACAAAAGGAAAAGAAAACACATATCTAAGAGAAAAAAATCTAGCATAACCCACACAGAACAGCTGAAGTAAAAGATGTGACAACAAACAAGCTCTGCAGTCAAGGAAAGGGTAAAATCTTGGCTCTGCTGAAGTCAGTGGGATGTTTGCCAGAAAGCTGTAGACAGCATGTTTTATCCCGGACTTTTAATTAGTTATTAAATGATTCAATGGCAAGTTGGCTGGTTCAAGGCCCCAAAAAAATCATAGAATAGCTCCAGCATGCCTCTCCCTGCCCTGCCTACCCCTTGGGAGGTACAGATCATACACGGCTTTTTTTATGGGAGACTTGGCAGGTATTTCATTGAACCTTAGTTGAAATTGGTAGTTTCCCAGGCCCTACCCCCTTCCCAAGTTTGGAGATGAAGATAGGAAACACCTGCTAATGACACCAGAGCCCCAGCGAACAGCAAAAGTCACGTCAGCAGAAGGCACACTGCAAGCCTGGCCTCTCCAATCCAGACACAACCTATCTGATGGGGGAGAGTGTATATGAAGAAATAGAACGGTACACTTATTTAATTGACATGCATTTGAATGGATTGGAATTATTCTGGAGTGACATACCCACAAACAAATAAGGCAGCTCACTGCCTTCAGGCTTAAGTCACTTTACTAACAGCCCAACCACCCAAATGATCTATTCACACCGCACACTTCTCTTGTTCCACCTCATTTTTCTGTTTGTCTCGGTCTCCCGTTTTTCCCCTCTCCAAAGTACATCGGTTTCCACAGAAACAAAACACGTCATCGGAGTGGACAGAACTTGGTGACATCCCCAAGCGCAGACAGAAAATGCAATTTAGGTGAGCACTTTGCAATTTGCAGCGTGAGCTGGGGAAGGCGACGGGCGATGATCCCGCGCACGTGTGTGTGCACGTGGGGGCGGCCGCCCGTGTGCGCTCTGTCCTGCCACACGATCGACACACATGCAGTGCCACCCGCTTCCTGGGACAGCACAGGGCTCGGCAGAACCCCTTTCCATCCTATTCCGTTTTAATATAGCTGAAAATTGCTTTGACAGCTGAATAGCTTCTTTGTTTATAACTCGTTCTCAGCTGACTCCGCTGCATTATGTAGCTTTGTGAAGAGATTACTTTGTCAAGAACTGAACATATATGGTCTGAGCATGAACAATTCGGCGAGATGAACTGCATTCATTTTATGTCACGTGCAGTCTGCAATCCTGCTGCCTTTAATGCATCTGCTTTATTCCGTGGGCTTCATTTTCTGATCTCAAGTGTTTTATAAATTTTCTTGGGGTCTTTGGGATTATCTTCTTTACCCCCTCCTGGACAGATGCAGAGAATTTTCAATATGTCTAATCTGAGAACATTGTGGCTTGCATTAAATGTTGTAGCAAACCAAGTTTTTGGCTGTGTATAACAGGAGATCATCATTATCTAGTTAGCTAATTATCCACCTGCAAATATCTTATTCCTGCCCTAAATTGCTACAGTTCTGTTAGTATTTGAATTAGTATTTCAATACACTGGAGTCCCAGCAAAAACGTAGAAACTGGAGCCCACTATAGGGAACAACATATGGAACTTATGCAGCTTCTTACCTTGCCCTTTCATCCCCAGCCCTACAAGCCATGCTGAGTAGACAGATCTCCATCCACATGACTTCAGCTGCACTTAAGCCAGTCCCTTGTCTTTACAGAGCCTTATCTAAAATATTGAAGCAAAACCAGCCTGCACAGCACTGCTGGCACTATCAGGGTTTTTCACTGTGTACTGAATGAGCCTTGCAGGCTCTGAGGCCATTGCCTTTGATGGTGTTTGAGTTGACTGTGCTGGTCATCTCTGATCATCATTGCAGTTTTTACTTCTAGCCATGGCTTGCTTAGAAGTTACATTATTACAGATTCACTTTATGCCCTATCTGGAGGCACAAACACGAACTCAGGGCATTTTTCTCTGGCTTCTCATGTCTCATTCCTCTCTCCTTCCCTCAACTTTTTAAATAAACTGTATTAATTCTGATGGGTAGAAGATATGGTCCAGTATAAAGATGACTAAGAACATTAATTGTCTTAACAGCAAAATTCCTATTGGTTTTATAGTAGACATTACATTGATCTTTTGTGGGTTGGAAACTGAATGCTTTACTTAGAGACATCACTGGAGGCTTTTCTTGTGTGGGACACAGCACTGGGCCTCGAAGAATCTTGCATTTCAACAGGTTTTGCTCAGCCCATGAACTGGCAGAACTCCAATTTACACTACGCCCTGCATTTTGCACTCAGCAGTATTTTACCACTTCTGAACATACCAACCTTCCCTATAAACAGAAGGGAAGTTTGTCAGACAGACAAATCCCTCCTTATCTCTTAGTCATAACCCTGATCCACTTCAAATGATTTAAAGAGCTTCACACATGTTAACCTTTAAAATAAAAAAGACAAGAAAACGACTTCTTTGCAAATCACTGTTTGAAAACAGAAGCTGCAGAAAGATTCCTCACAACCTTATTTGCTCCCACTCATACTCCTAATGTGCACATATTTTACAAGAGCTGGCACACTATGTGCTAGTTTGTTGAGTATATATACATATATGTATATATTTTAAACTCGCCATCTCTAGGGAAGTTCTTTGCACTAGATACTGGTGTCATGGCTAATGAATTCCTTATCTTTCACCCCCTTGGAAAATGAAGGACTGCTATCACTGACAAAAAAAATACCACTGACCGTGTAATAGTCAGGTAAATGATGAAAGGCCTCATAGGCAGTTTAGAAACAACTATTCTTGTTGTACTGGGAATTTTCAGATTTAGTAAGAAGTCATGAGGTCTTCAGTAAATTTCCACAGTCGGTTTCTGTTCTTCGCCCCCCCTTGTGGCAAACCTGGCTGAGCCACCAAACATGTCTCAATCAGTCTGCAACCTGCTCCGCCGCAGGAGCCCTCGGAAAATCCCAGCCCAGCAGACACCAGCTGTACCGGGCTATGGCTGGTGCCAAAAAAGGCAGCAGGGATTTGCACAGTCACTGGTTGTGTGCGTTGGTTGGAGAGGTGTCAAGAGAAAGGGGGGAGGTTTGCCTGACCCTCAGAGAGAGGAGCAGCAGCTGCATTTTACCCTGTAATTCTTAGTCTCCTCTAATTTTTAACCCTATCCATCATTCTACGAGAGGGTTGAAGTCAACTGGCTAAAATACACCAAAAGCTTTGTGCACACAGAGCCAAGGAGAGAAGAGAGTCATGGTTTGCAGAGGAGAAGTAAATAATTTCCAAGTCAAAGAGCTTTGATACAGACAGAAAATGAGAAGTAGACGGGGGAGGAAGGCACATCATCAACTGGCAGCATGATCTTTTTGGAATAAATAATACAGCTTTATATGTGCTAAGTGTGCCTTGCACTTCCCTTCAAGGAGACTGCTAATATCCTAGATAGTGGATTTCTACGTTCATATATATCCTTTCATTTCAGTGATGGTGGCACCTAGAAATCTGAATTTAAAGTTTCCAAAACCAACTAAAATCCTTGCCTCTGACTCTAGTCTTAGCTGTTCCCTGCCAGTGTACGAACATGACTGTCCTTCCATGAGGTCAGAGTTAATAACAAGCTAAATATGTCCCACATAGAGGAGCATCCATAGGTCATAGTATCAGTCTACAGTCATATAAGAAAACATGAAAGCTTATTAAAGGCTACTTTTTCCAAAAAGGACCTTAAATTCTGGGCCCTGACAATGCACCAGTGCATAACTCCTTTTTGACTAAAGACCTGTAACTCAGATTAGGTGCCTCAATTTGGAGAAACTCAAATGTTTTGAGCTCAGTCTCATGCAAAAAACGACAAACTTCAGAAGAATGTTCTGCAATTTAAGAAGGTAAGTAACAATACAGCAGAATCAGGCAAATCCAACCATCAGTGAAATGAAGAATATACTCCATTAGGTGTATGACGTTTCTGGTTTTCTCTTTAGGACAGTACCAGGGAATACATGGGACAATGGACTCCGGGCTGATGTCACTTCTGACTCCCCACTGCCCCACCAAGGCTCAGATGGTTGACTTGCATCAAGCTCCTCACAGACATGGGAATACATTTACCCAGAAAGTAGGCCTTGTACACTCTGGTTTCTGGAACTGTAACTAAAAACACAAGGGCTGATGCTATTAGCAGATGGATACTTTTCCTGTTCAAAGTGCTTTCAGCTTTTCATACTTACTGGAAAAGTGGGCATGATGGGAGCAGAACCACAGGTCCAGCTCTCAGTGCCCATTAGAAGTAAAGGTGCTGGGCATGAGCCTACGATTAGGATTAGCAATTTGGACCTCTATGGATCAAAGCATTTAGGATTGTATCTGAGAGCTCAATAACTGAAGTCCAAGGCTATTGCAAATGGATCTTTACTGTCAATGACAAAGTTTTCGTAAGGACTGGCAAGCTTCCTCTGGACCTCATCAAAATAATTTCTAAACAAACTTTGAAAATCCTAAAGCAGAAAGAATCACCACAAATAAGCTCCAATGTGGTTTCCTTTAATGACAAAGGATAGGGGGTAGGTGCAAGAATCTCCTCATTCTCTTCTCTCAGAGACAGGCAGAGGGATTTTGCACAGCTGGCTCAGCCATGCACAGGGTGTTTCAGTTCTTTCTCAGCAGGGCATAAATCCACCTGAAAAAGTAGTGATGGGGAAGGAATTGCCCAGCATCTACCCTAGCCTGAATGCTATGAGGCTCTTCCAGACCTTCTCTGTAAACAGGAATTGCCTTTGGACCCTTAAAAAACATGCACTATATCACTCTGGAATGGTGTTAATCTCTTGGTCGTGGAGGTCAAAGCAAGATTTCTATTATAAGCTCTGTGAAACACATCTCCTTGCCAGCCACTCAACTGCAGGGAACAAAATCCAGTCATCCAAAATGGTCCATGTGTAACAGGACACCAGAGCAGGCATTTGAGGCAACGTGGGCGAGGCATTTTGGAGCTGTGAGACCTCCGAGCTGTTGCCGAGCCCTCAGTGAGGCAATACTGGCTCAGTGCCACAGGCAAGGAAGCAGAAGAGATAGTTTTCTCTGCTTCCTTGCACAGGACAATGGTCTATTCACAGGCAACACCAGCTGGAGAGGCCACTGCTGTACCTCTCACCCAAGGTCCGGCAGGGCCTTCCAGTATCAACCATGTTCCTTGCCTGCCCTTGCTATGCTTCCATCTTCTGTAGCACTTCTGCATAAGACCTGTTTCATTCATCTCGATAGCACTTACAACAGCTGGAGCCCAAGAGAGGTTGGACCTTGTGCTTACAAATGACAGTGCCCCAACTTGGTGTCACGTTGGCTGAGCAATGACTAACATGTGCCAAAGCAAGAACACTGACACCCAGGGGTAACCTTATCCAACAAGCTGGAGGTTAGCTGAGGACCCTCCACTTCTCTTTCTTTAACACATTTTATTTGTATTTTCCTCAGGGTCCACAGTGCACATTGGCTTTGCTGATAAACTTATCAGCAGCAGAGTGAAACATCCGTTTCATTTGTACTGTTTATGCAGAGGCTTTTTTTCTGGTTGGTAAGTCAGGATTGAGTGAACAGCATGACCCTGCATTTTCTTCCATCCCCCATGAAAGCTGCTCCTTGCAGCGTGTGCTATGCGTCAGAAGATGGGGAGAGACTGCGTCAAGGATCAGCCGTCCCCTGCCCCAATGCTGAAGGTCTTCACCTTTCCACTGGAGGTGGTCTACCCCTGTACATCATTCCCAGCCCCAACCCAACTTCCAGAGATGAGGAAAGGCTGTGGCACTGTATGTGGATGCCGATTACATCTTCAAACAGGAGGAGCACACAATCGGTGGGATCCGCCTGCTTTCCAGCCCCTTTGTGCTCAGGGGCAGAAATACAAATAAGCCTCAATGTCTTTTTCCTGCTTATGTGAACCAAGATCCGTTTTTCAATAGCAGGCCCTGGCAGATAAGTATTCCCTATTCTCAGTATTTATTTTTGGGAGGGAAAGCCTTTCGCTGACTCCCATAACACTCCTCTCCAGCACTTGGGAGGGGCAATGGGATGGCAGGTAGAGCTGTGATTCAGGGATGCTCCTACACCCGCTGGAAGCTGGTGTTGCCATGCCAACCTGTAGCCTGTGCACAGGCAGCCCAGGGCACTGCAGGCTGCTATGGGGTCTATGTTTTTGCAGATAGATTAGTCCCAGGACCCTGCAGTGGAGGATTTGGTTGAAGCTTCAACTGCAGAATGGATGATGCTGTCCCAGTGCATTCTCAGCTCAGCTGCTCATCTCCTCCCTTAGCCTTGTCTCAGACAAAATAGGACCATACACTTTACAAGGGAGTTTTCCCTCTAAATGAATTACATCACACAACCATTACTAACAGTTTGTGTTTTTTTTCAGAAGGACCACAGAGAGACAAGTGGGTAGGAATGGCAACAATCCTCCCAACAAGCCCAGGCACCCCTGGCAGCAGCCACACCCGCCCTTCACCCACTCAGCATGTCACGTCATGTGCTGCGTGAGACAGCACCCAGAGCCCATCTGAAGCACACACAGGACATGACCAATTACCTTTCCTCTGCTTAGACTCACCAAGAGGGACATTTTGAAACTGTTCTTTCCAAAAAGCACTAAGTGACAAAGCCAGCTCTGTGCAAAGCCAGCAGAGGTGGAGGGCACTGCTGACAGCTCATAGGATAAAGCTCATGTTTGGATTTTACTGCCTTATTGGAGAACTCCCTGGGTAATTTTCTGGGTATTTTCTAGGTTACTTCCTTATTGCTCTCTGGGTAAACTAGGTCAAAACACTTGCCTTGCCTAAACCTCAGTTTGTCAATATATAAAATAAAGGCGATGGGACAAGTTGTTCCCTGCTTTTTCTGCATGGACTTCAACCTTATGAAAAGTCCATATAATGCCCCTCTCCTTCATCAGAGCCAGAAAACCTCTGAAATCCCCAAATTCAGACAAGCCATGAACTGTTGCATATTGCTATAAGCAGTTAAAGAGGAGCATGTGTGAAATATGGACAACTAGATGGATTAAGAAAGATGTGCTCAGAGTTGGGCAGCTTTTTCTCCCTAAGAGGAAAAGAAAAAAAAGTACACAATCTGTAATTGTTTTTCCTTGATAAGCCTTTCTGCTACAGTAGGAATACCCTTAAAAATCACAATATCTGAAGTCTGAAGAAGCATTATAGGAACAAAGAGACTCTACCACCCACTGTGCTGAATCCCAGAGCTGGCTGCTCCTTCCTGAGATACTGCAGTACTTCCCAGCCTTGTTGGCTGCCACTCTGCACACACTGTTCATTTACCTGCACTGATCTTCTCTATCAAAAGCTGAGCATTTAAAACCACTGTAACCTCTGGGGGTCCTGCAGCATCTATAGTGGGATCTGATAAAGTGAAAGCTGCTGTGAGCAGACAATACAGGCACAGAGGTGGTCAAGTGTCTTTGAGTCTGAATTAATAAACGTGGCTGTTAGTTTGCCGTAACAAAAAGGGTTAGTCTACAGCACCACAGATAAGAAACAAGTTTTTTTGAAGAAGGTAGGCATTTTTTTGAATAGGATGTCTGCCAGCAACCATGTTTTACTGCATTGTTACCATGCAGGGTAACATATACTGACTAACAGCACTTAAGATATGGGACTCTTCTACAGAGAGCCTCTGTATTTCAGTGTCTGCATTAAATATGGCAATAAACCTGGACAAATTTCAGTGTATGTTACACTGCAGGAACACTCTCGTACTATCTATAGTTGCTGGATTTTATCATATGAGAAAAGATAGAAATCTGGATGGATTTTTTACATGAATGATTCCTTACTCTTTTAGTGCTTCAGAATTTGGGGGTAATTTTGGCATCGTGTCTTTAAAAATGTATCCAGTCTTTTCAGGATCAGAGATAACCAAATTAAGAACTGTAACTTAGCAAGACCACTACAAGGAGACAGAGGAGGAAAGCTGTTGTCAGAACAGTATTGCCATGACTGTTGTTTCCTACGGCATCCTTTGGCTGCCTTCCACTCCCTAAGTGCCCCTTGCCTGGCTCCTCCTCCCCACACTTCCACCTGTGAGCCATTTATCTTATGTTTCATGGCCCTGCGTGAGCTCTCTCCACTTTACAATATCTTCACAAGTCATTACTATGGACTATGTAGCCGGGCTTGGTGCACAGGTTCAATAGTGCAAGTCCTTTGAACTGCATTCCTCAAGTCCACTTTTCATCCCGTTATCAGACTGACACTGAATAAAGACCAGGTGGAAAGTCCTGGTAGGACATGCACTCCTGTGGCTGTCATTCACATAACGGCTGTGATAGAAAAGGGTTGGCAAGAGACCTCACCATACACTGAACTATGTGAATTACGTGTGTTCAGTCTAATTGGAATGTTTTCTGATATCTCAGTGTCAAAGTCTCACTTTTCATAGGTAAACATTCTAGAGGACTCATTTATTAATGACACCTTACTAGCCAGAATCAGAACGAGTTCTGCTTAATCAGTTACTATGGACAGAAATACATTCAGGCAGTGACTCTCAGACATGATCTGGCTCCAGGTCTTGAAATGAGAACCATTTGCCACACTGCCCAACAATAGCAATTACACAGCTGAGGCTGGGGGTTCAAGACAAGAAAGCTACTTCAAGATGTCCCTCACTGCCTGTTGGGAAAAAAAACCCCAAACCCACTACACACCAACAAAAGAAATATCTAATTTTTGACAGTTTTAAAGTTTCTCTGCTTGATTTCTTGCTACAGTAGAGTAAAAGAAAGTGCCATAGTAATGGCCTTCAGCCACACCAGGTCCTTTAACGTGTGTCTTGTGCTGCTCTGCACAGAACCTATAGTTACGTGCATCCTGGAGCATCCCTGCACATACAGTCCCCAGAGGGGCTTTGCAAACTGCTCGTATAACTGTTGCATTAAATTACATTTAGCTTGAGCGCTCAGTAGCTCATCAGTTGAGTTCTGGCTCTGATTTCTAATAACTAGAAGCATCTGACATAACGAAAGCCCTTAGAGAAGGCACAGGGAGAGAAATAACTGTGCTAATTAAGCTATGCAAAGTGCCTTGGAGAAGAGTGCTCCACTTCAAGGATACCCTGACATTTCTGACCCATTACAAGTATCAGCATAAAAATTTCAAGAATTTAATGTGGAGTGTTTAATTGAGACACAGATGAAAAGAAATCATTAGAATTTAAAACTGATTTTTTCCTTACAGCTCAGTAAACATCCTTAGCCACTAATGTGGTTAACTTTGATTGTACAGGGGTAGATCATCCTCATAAACATGATAGAAAACCACACTGGCCTAGCACATTTATGATGAATTCTTTGCTTGCAGTGCAAATGGAAATGCAATAGTCCTATTGCCGTATCCTGCTTAGCCCTTAAATACCATTTTTCTAATTTATTTCCATCATTTGAACCTAAGGACACAGAGGAATGTTTTGTATTTTACATAAGATATGTATTTTCTTCTGAGAGTGAACCTGTAAAAATGCAGCCCAATTAATAATGCACTCAGCATCTTTCACCTCCAAACCCCATAATTTTTAAAGTATCCTCACAGGAAACATTTTGGTGTATCTATTTTAAAACTGTCTAAACTAAGGCTTGAAAAAAAGAAAGTTACCAAGGTCAAAATGCATGTCAGGCTCAGAGTTGGGGAGAGAAATCCCGATCCAGAGTCCTAGTTGTCTGCTCTACCAGTTCACTGGTATTCCTTTCCTTGCCTGTGTTTAGGAACAGATTATCTGGATGTCCCACTCAAATAAAAGGTGTTGAATGGAAGACAACTCTTCTTCCTAGGATGGTTTGGAGCCATGTTCTAGGACAACAGCTTGCTACTAGTACTAACTGAGGGAATTGCAGTGGAAGTGACTGATGAACCTGAGAAGAATCCAAATATAGACAACCTACAGTTCCAGCTTTTTCCCTCTGACCTCCTAACCAGAGTAATATCCTGCAGAGAGAAGTCTAGATCCCATTGAATGGGAGAAAGTTAACTGGGAAAGGCAGTTGCATTCCTTTGATGGCAGAGCCACGGAAGAAAATTATCTAACTCTTCTGTTACAAAGTTTCCACGGGACCAAAAACAAAACAAGCATTGTTTGGTCACACATGCGACTGGCTTTTTAAATACTCATCTGGGCCTCCTATTCTTTCTCCAGTTCTGAGTGCTGTGCCCTTGTGCCTTCACTCCCCTCCTGCGGCCACACAGCTGGGCTTGGGGAATCTGTGCTCTGAGTCGTGCTGCTCTGCATTTCTTAAAGGGCTCATGTGCCCATCTAAGATGCCTTATAGGGTGATAAACTGAAAGAGAGTAGATTTAGATTAGGTATTAGGAAGAAATTCTTTACTGTGAGGGTGGTGAGGCCCTGGCACAGGTTGCCCAGAGAAACTGTGGCTGCCCCATCCCTGGAAGTGTTCAAGGTCAGGTTGGATGGGGCTTGTAGCAACCTGGTGTAGTGGAAGATATTCCTGCCCATGGCAGGAGCATGGAACTGGATGATCTTTAAGGTTCCTTCCAATCCAGGGGTTGGATCCTATGATTCTAATACACTATTTACAGTTTTTATACAACAAGGAACAAGAAAGATTATATTTCTGTTGCTTTACTTACATAAGAAGCAGTGTAACTGGCTCTCCCTGTCTCAGTCTTGTGCTATTAATAAAGTCCATGTGAGGAATACACAAATTTACACCACGTGTGAAACCTGTACACGTTAACTAGTCTCAAGCTAGAATAGTTTCCATGCTGTGTGTCTCCATATAGCCCATCTTTCTGGCACATGTGACCCAGAAATGTGTCATCAGGACACATGCAGTCGCTGGACCGATGAAAGGAATTCAAGGGAAACAGAAGCAACAATTCTGCTTCCAATCTCTGCTCAGTTTTTGTTGCTACTGCTCTCTGAAGAAGTTCGCAACATATGAAAAAGATGTCGTCATCCCAACTTGGCCCTGGTTTTACCTTTCATACAGCAGGCTTTTATGTAAAGCCATACTTTCCCAGAGATTATGATGAAAAAGGAACTAAAATCCACGGCTGTCAGTTTTTAAAAGCAAATAATCACTCCCACGCAATGGCTGAAAGGCAAACTTGTACCTAAAGACTTGCAACTGGCATCACTGACATTTTTCATTGTCTAATCAAAATGTTAAAAATAAAAATAAACAGAGCCCACAGAACAAAATACACTGGATTTTAACATTCTTTCACAATTCATAACCAAAGCTGTGGTCAGCAACATGGAGTGAGAAAGACGTTTGGTTATAAGTCATGACTTCAATCTGTGAGTCTCACTGGCATTTCCTGGAAAATTTCCAAATTAAATGGTTGTCCAAATTAGAGACATTCAGACTAAAGATGAAACACCACAAATAAGCTATTTTGTCTAGAATAAATAAAATCAAACCAATAAAATGCTCAAGAAGATAATTGGTACAACATTGTTGTCTTGGGCATCTTTGTCAGTGATTAACGCAGGGTGTTTTAAATGTCTAAAACAATTAAACTAGTGGACTAGCTATTCTCTGTGAATGAACTGTCCTAATCTTTGCTCTCCAGCTCTCCCCACAGCCACATCCTTCTAATGCCTCGCTTCTTCCTTCCAGCCTCCAGCTGGTGACTCAATATTTAATCAGTGCAGCCATCAGGACATTCACCTACCAAATCAGAGCAACCCTTGATTTCTCTGCCGTGACCTTCACTGTGCCTATTCCCAACTTTTGCTTATTATTTCCGCTCATTGCATCAAATCTAAACTTAGACTGTCAGCACTTCAGGGCAAAGTGTGGCACGAAGCCCACCCTCCATCACAGTCTCTGCACACCCTTACGTAAGGTCATAGCCATCTTAACAGCCCAAAGGGATGAAGGAAAGGACCACGGTCCTCAGGCCTAATGAGGTTTGAAATCAAGGGTAAAACTTCCAGTGGCACCACCAGTACCAGATGAAGCAGGAAGGGGCTGATCCTAAGGGCAATGCTAAGTGTCAGTTGAAAAGTCTGTATCTTCTCTGTGGTGAGGGATTCCCTCTTGAAGATTCAAGTCCTAAAGCCAACAAATCATTTTAAAGAGAACGGTGAAACTCCTCCAGCAACCCTCATTAGAAAGTTACCTGTCATGAAGGATGCAAGGCATTAAAGAGTCTGGAGATGTAGGGGTCACCAGAAGGTATTTTATCTTTCTATTTTCTCCAGAAACAATAAAGGAGACAGAAGATAAAAAGTGAGATTATGTCACAGCAGAGGAATGTCTCTACTCATAGGATGATAAGCCTTTTCTACTGATGTCAAGTAATCTTCAAAAGATGACTATGAGCTGCACTGCCATGCACTCTGCAGAGTTTTGTATAGTCTCTCCACCTCCTTGCCAGTATTACCCTTGTATTTTATGTAAAACCTCTACATTTTATATTACATTATACAGCTCGGCCTATTTTAAGGTCCCTTCCAAATCTAGTTATTAATTAGAATAGGGAAGGGCATCAGTGTAAGTGGCAGGATTTTTGATTATATCAGACTGGCAATGGGTACTTTAACAAGGAAAACAGTCAAATCACACCTCAGACGTAGTGTTCAGTTATCCATAGATAAACTACCTGGGCTATGGATTGACCCACTCTGTCTTTCCTCTACAGCTTTGGCTGTGTCACATCCAGGACAGACTCTCACTTGCTTACAGTTTCCTGGTGCCTGAGGTTATTCCTGGCTATAAGGAGATGCACTTCCTGCATGTTAGGGGATGAACACACTGACTAGTCACTGTCTCACTGGCACATGTTTTCCATTAGCTGTGGGTAATCTTCCCCCTCCCTCTCCCTGACCTTCTTCATTATCTGGCTAACTGGCTGCAGATCGTCTCTGTAGGAGTGGATTTGGTAGTCATCACAGGGGTGTATTATGAAAGAAGGAATTCAACTATACTAATATCTTAAGAACAGAAAGGCCACATAACACAAAGTGTCTGCCTTCCAGACCCCTGCATTTCAGATCTCATTTTGCATCCAGTAGTCAATGCTAACACTTCTGCACAGGCCAGACTCCCTGCTCTGAAGAGCTCATCAGCCCATGGTTTGTCTGGAGAAAATCTGCACATCAAAAATGGGTTTTGGTGAAGTTTGATGATACAAAAGTGTATCAAAGCAGCAGCCTGCAGAAAAGCAGGGTATGGGCAGCAGTGACCTCCAGTTCTCTTTGCAAAGGCATTCTCTGGCAAAGGTGTTCTATTTGTATTTATATTGATAAGCAACAGAGAGACTCCAGGGCGCTCTGACACTTTTTGGGCTCCATAGCAGCAAGAACTCCTTGCTCAGTGGGGTGGAGCTGGGAGCCTCAGGCTGAAAAATCTGTCTGGTCACTATCCAGACCACAAGGATTTCAAAACATGTGGCACCCATGGGCTGGATCTACCCACTTGCAACACATTGCTTTTCCTGTGCCATGTACTCCTTCCAAAAATCCCACAATTGCTTTTATTGCGACTTAGCTCTCTCCTCTGAAAATACACGGTTGTGAAAACACAAACTTTTGGACCATATTTGAAATAATGATTCTATTCATAGTTTCCAAACTCTCCTTTATCCATAGTCGAGGGTGTCAGCAAAAGAGATAAATCAAACTGAGCTGCACGACCTCCTCCACAGAGCATTCATAGGTACCCAGAGAGAAAGAGCACACACAGCTCAGGACACAGAATCCAACTCAGAGATAACTAGAAAGAGTATGAAGCATCAGGAACATCTCAGACCAGAAGAACTGGCCTATTTCATTGGAACTGAACAAGGATCTCAAGGATCTCAGCCCATGCAGGCCAGATTAACAACAAAAGCCAGCACATTTTTGCATTGTTTATCCAACAACATAAACACATATCACATTATTTCAGGATATCTCTTCTTAGCTATACTGTCCTCTATATGGAAGAAGCAAGGCTTGTAGGCATTTGGGAATAACATGAGGTGAAGAGTTGGTAGAAAATGTACATCTAAGAATTCTTAGTTTACAACAGACCATTCCTTTCCCAGATTCTACTTTTCTGATTCTAGTAAAGTTGTTCCCTGTGTTATACTATTATTTACCCCATATTTGCCTATTTACTTCATTATTAACAGTCAGATATACAAGGGGTTGTACTTGTCATTCTACTGGATCCAGTCACTGTGAGCTTCCAAATACTCCCTGTATCAGCCACCACACATTCAGTTCGGGACTGTGACTTCTCTGAAATATCTAGTGATATAAATTCTTGGAACAAGGTGAAGGGAGCCTTATGCCATACATATGGGAGCATGGCTACACAGAGATAATACACGTCAGCTTCAGGAGACTTGTAATGGCAAGTTTTTTCATTACTTTCATTATCTCAATATCTATATATGGGATGTTACTGGAAATCATGTGAGTTCCTGAAGGTCAGTTCCTCTGCTTGTAAACATGTGTAAGAGTTTTACTTTCTGATTGCTGGCAACTAAAAACAAGGTACTTCTCAGCAAACTTTGGCTCTACAAAAAATTTGTGACCATGGAAATAATTTTCTTAACTGATGCTAATTTACAACTGCAATATTCAGCCATGACCTTCCTTTACTAGGACACCCTTCTGGTACGAAGGTATGAAATGTCCTAAATTTCATTATTTATGATGACGTTGTCATCAAAACCAAAAAATAGCTAAATGAAATGATAATAATTAAGTGCACTCAGCTGCATTTTCTCTAAGAATTTCTGCATGTTTTGAGTGTGGGAGAAGTGACTCATTCTTTGTGAGGAGAACACAGCATAAATCCTGCTAATTATTTGTGCTGAGAGTGGTATCTAGAATTCATTTATTATATGGAAGTTATAGAGCTCTGGCACTTTTTCAGTAAAGTGCCATTAATATTGCAGCTGGCTAAGCTACAGACATTCTGCTAGAACTTGAGAAATCGTATTTTAGAATGGGTGGAAATCCTTTAAATATAATTTTATTCAAGAAATTTTGGTATTTCTTCTTTGAACATACTCCCCCTAAAAAATAAAAACCAATTCCAAGAGGACAAAAAAATAAAGCCTCAGCTGCAGCTGGAATTCAGAAATAGATATTATGCAGCACCTAGAGATATTGTGCGTTGTTAAAGGATTCTTGGAAGGAATGGAGGCCTGGAAGTGACTCCCCTGTCATTCATCAATCCCCTATTACTAAAGGCTGCTCTCAGAACTAGCTAACAGGTTGTTAATTAGTAGTCACTATTATATAAATTAGAATCAAGGGAATAACAATGCACTAGAAACCCCAGCACACATTAGAGCCCAGCCAGACCATTTCACAAATGGTCTCTGTGTAGAGAACACTGCCCATGCCCAGATCTGCCACAAATCTGCCCAGTTCCATCACTGAACCAGCCACAGCAGAAAACTCTTTAAGTAGCAGTATGTGTTTGCATAAACCAAGGAAAGATGGCAATATCCAAGGAAGAAGAAAGAAGAAGGGAGATGAGGAAAGCAACAAATGAGATGACGCAAACTACATCAAGCTTGAAAGAACTTGTCAAGTACTTATCCTGCTCTAGATAAGTTGCTGTAGTTAACTGAGCTGATCCACCTTTCTGATAAACTGAATCCCGTTTACTTTCAGTGCCATTTGTACCCAGGCTTATGTGCATGTCTGGCTGTCACTAGGATAGATATTAGGAAACTAATTGAAAGCACCTGATAGCATCAGCCAGATAAGATAGCTGATGTTCCCTCTAAAGTCTAAAATGTTGCAAAAATACAAAATAATACTTTAGGCTGGGATGACTCAGAAATCAGCATCAACTTGCCAACTTGGAAGGCCCAAGGATGTTTGCTTCACATAGTGTCTTGGTAACAAATTTGTGTGTCACACTCACATACACAAATCCATACATAATGAGATTAAAGGCCATAGCTCCTTAGGAGAAACCCTGTTAATACTGAAATACAAAGAGACTCTGCTGTCTACAAACAGAAAACTTATAATGCAAAGGCACTTCATTAAGTGAATTGATCTGTTTCTACAGCTCTGCTCTGTAATAGCCTGTGGCAAGAGCCCATTATTTGTTTATTTGTTTTCGTGTGGGTTGTTTATTTTTTTTTAATCTGGCATTTTTATCATGCCTGGCTTTCAACATGGAGCATTACAATTTGGGTAAAGTACTTATTCTGAAGACCTACAGGTTTCTAATATGCTGAAAACAGTTATGTTTGGAGGTTTTTTTTTTGGTCCAGGAAGAGTTCTCCTTGGTATCTAGGAGCTCTATTAGGAGGACAGTAATTATGTACATTATGTACCAACAACTCACTAATGAACCTGATAACAGTTTATTTTAAGGGTGCCATCACAGAGATGAGCTCTATGATCAGCGGTAACAGGAAGAATTAAGAATGGGAATAGTCAGACTGGAAGTGAGAATCAAAAATTCCTGCCAGTCCTCGAGAAAACTTCCTTGCAAAAAGATGGTTACAACTATTATCAAGGAAAGAGACCCAAACAAACCTACTAACAGAAGTGTGTTGGACATGGACTGGGTCAGCCACAGGGCTATATTATTACTGTATTAAAGGCACCAATCTCTTGAGCCATAACACAAACTGGCCATGAAGATCCTGTAACATGCCCCTAGACCCTTTCTTTGCCTTGCATGGTCACTAGTCACATGTGAAAACCATACCAATTCTGAGCATCATGATGAGATTTGTATTTTTTTTTTCCATGGATTATTTTGCAGACTGGAAAAAGATATTTGGGGACAAATGTTTCGGAAACTGAAGTCACATGCTTTGACGTGAAAAAACAGCCTGCCTGGAATTATAGATTCTGAGCTCAGCATTAAACATAACTTACAGTTTCTTAAAAGAAAACAGTATGCTTTGGAAATTAAACGAACTTCCACATGACTGGAGTAGAAACCTCACACTCGATTTCTGTGCATTTGACATGAAATACAGAAACCTTTGATTTAGAGCTCAGCATGTTTCAATAGATTCTTAACTGCCTTAAGGGCAGCTCCAGAACTAAAGGTAATTATGAAAATAAACCCCCAAATTTCTCAAACAAACCAAAGGTTTGATTTAAACCCTGAAAAGAAACTTGTGGAGAATGGGCAATGCTGGATCACCAGAACTGGATATATGGACTTGTTCCACACCAATCTGATCACATCTGAAGCACGTCTAAGAACAATCTCTGTGGCTGGCACTTAAGAGATATGCATGTAAAAGCCTTAACTGAGTCTTACCTACAAATTCAGTCTGGACCATCCTGCTAAATTAGGTACCTTCAAGAGCAAAGCTCCCAGGGCCCTTGAGACAGAGACCTTAAGATTAGGCATCACTTGCTTGAACAATTAGCTGCTATTTGATATTGTACATGCTCAGCATAAATTCATTTAGTCATAAAAACTTTCACAAAGTCTTTATCTTGCTAGAGACAATTATCAGCAGAGAGTTCCCTCGCGCAGAAGTCCCTAGGTCTGCCTCGCCAGTGGGTTTAAGGCTCAAGAAATCCTACCTCTCCTTGCTCTCAGGGTCTCACTCACACCGTCTTCTGACCTCCTCCCTTCCCAGCAGGGGAAATACTCAGGGTCAGTATTTCACTCCCTGCAATAATAGTTGGGGTAGACAGGCAACTTGGTTCTGCCTTGTGGCCAGCACGGGCTCACAGCACCTTGTTCAACCCTGAACAGAACCAGTCCCTCCATCTTTGAGCACAAAAGACAGCACCCAGGAAACACAGAAGCTGCAACTGGTTCCAAAAACCTCCCTGTCAGTGAATACCTCTCAACACAACACTATTAAATAAACATCACACAGTGGTATTGACTTTACCTCTGCGTTATACCTAGCACGTAGACACAGCTAAGTATTGCACCACACAGACCTAATGTTTGCTTTTCAACGATGGTCTGTGCTGGCTTATCCACTTCCAGGCCCCTTTCCCACCTCTGAATTGAACTTGTGCTATTCCTATACTCCCTCCTACTTGCCAGAAATCTATTCTTGTCTCCTCTGTGCCCTGGGATTGTCCAAGGTATCCATTTCATGGTGCTGATGCTCCTCTTGTATTGAAGCTAGTTTGATCTTACAAAAAATGACATTACTAACACTTAAAACGTTTTTCTTAGTAATGACAAGACACAAAATCAGTAATGTAAGCTATGTTAATTTGCTGGTGTGTTCCACTTCCTTCCATAGTACGAGTATTTTAAAGTAAACCACCCAAGTTCCAAATAACAGTGATTGACTCTTAACACACGTAAATTCAGGGCAGAGCTTTGGTAGCTTTTGAAATACAAGGAGACTAAAGGAGGACATTTGGAGACTCAATTACCTCAAGAAAATTATCTTATTCTGTGTATATATTAGCTATACAGACCTTAGTCTAGCCACACATTAATTCTGCCAAAACCTGGTTTAGCTTCCACAGCAAGGTATCCAGTTCAGCACCAGAGGCTTCTCACAGACGAGGAGCACAAGCATGTCCCTCAAACTTCTTTAGGGATGAGAATTTGACCTTCCAAGCTAGACTGTAAAACTTCACTACAACTTTAAAAAACCTCCATTCTCTTCCCATTGAAGCTGATAAATCTTGTTTTTGCTTGGCAGATCCTGTTTCCCACAGACCTGCCTCTCCTTCCCTTCTCCTTGTCCCACATCCTTCTCTCCAGAGCTTTCCTTGCTCCCATCTCCCTAATCTTCTTGGGCTCATTTCCAGAGATCTACTTTTAAAAATAAAGCAGTGTGCTATAAACAGGCTTGTCTTGTCAGCTTTAAAACACTAGTTACTGTTTCCGAGGCAGGAGAGGAGAAAAAGGGTATTCCAAGGGGACCCCCTTGACGTGACCATTCATCTACCTACACCAGCAGTTCCCAAGCTTTTCAGTTCACAGCCTCATTTCCAGGCTCCTGACCTCTCTTCCGTCAATGCTCCTCAGGGTTGCGACCCTGACTTTGGAAACTTCTCGTCTGGATCAGTCAAAAGTGACGCCTCAAGAACAATTTTCCAGCCGGTGCCATGCTTGTTTAGACTCCTGAGTGGTGTGATTACCCTGGAGTTCAGGTTCAAACTTGTCTCTTTGCTTGTTTGTAAGTCTGGAAAGAATTTCTGGGTGTCACTCAGCCAGTAGATAGCAAACTCTAACTTTTGACTGTTCTGGTTAGAGACAATTATATCCCAACTGACCTGGTATGGCATCAAGCACTTGGTTGCCAAGTTCAGCTGTGCCTGGTAGAAGGAAGGATTTTGCTTCTCTGCAGAGTCTGGAAAATCATTGTTTCCTCTGCTTGCATGTCACAGTCATTCACATATTACAGTTACCATGCCCAGATCACTCCTTATGCAGTGATGTGATTTCATGCCCCACGTTGTGCATCCTCATTGCTGCACACACGCCTGCAGTTGGCTGAACTCTCACAGCTGTTTTTCTGCACGTCAGTTTGTCTTTCTCATTGTGGCCATTGAGACCGTGTGGTTAGTGAACATTTTAATATTCAGATTTCTAACTCTACTTTGTTGACTTTGCTTACTGGTAAAAGGGCAGTGGGAGGGTAAAAAAGCAACAGTGAAGTGGTTTGAAGAGATCATGAAAACACCACTGAAATGCTAAAACTGTCAGAACATTTGCAGTTTAGATGTGCTGCAGCTAGTCCTGCTTTGGAATTTCCCTAGAATTAAAATTGAAAATTTTTCAACTACCTGTTACTCTTGTTTTCACCCTATATCCCTACTCAGCCTATGTGTCTCTGGCATCAAAGACCAGTTCCTGTAGCTTTCCTGCCCACAGAATCTCTCTTGCCCGGTACAATCTTACTCTAGGCCTAAAGCTT
Source organism: Corapipo altera (assembly GCF_003945725.1). Taxonomy (NCBI): domain Eukaryota; kingdom Metazoa; phylum Chordata; class Aves; order Passeriformes; family Pipridae; genus Corapipo; species Corapipo altera. The sequence goes on along the minus strand of NW_020884882.1, from coordinate 7,808,832 downwards.
AGAGTTGTTTGACTTTCTCTTTGACCTCAGTGCATTTCCCTGTTACTGTTTTTCAATTTAAATAGCCAAGAGATATCTGCCTAGACACACCAGGCTGGAATCTGGGGAATGTAAAGTGGAAGCTTAGCAGTAGCAGCAACACCTGGGAGCAGCCAGCCTTCATACCTGCCTTGGGAAAACACAAAAGGTGAATCTCGAGTGAAAGGGAAACCAGTTAATACTGTGTATTACCAAGAGGAATACTGTGTATTAACTAAGAGAAACCAGTCAATGAAGTGGATGAAAGGACACACCACCATCCATGGAGTTAAGAAGGATCAAGTTATTCATGATTAGTAGACAAGGGAGAGAGGAGAAAGACATTTGGGGTCTCTGACTTTTCACCACTCAGGCACATGTGAGTACACGAGACAGTTGGGTACAACCCCTTTTTGCAATTATTCAGTCTCCATATGAGGTTTAAGCATCTGACTTTGGTTGTTGCCAATAAAAGAGATTTAGCTGAAAATGTTTCAGCATGAAAGGCAACCACTGAAGTCAACATCAGGGCTTCTCTTTCCCTCAAATATGAGGGCAAAGCCCCACAGCCTGGCAGTGCAGGCCAGCAGATGAGGAAAACGAAGTCATACTTCGTTAGAATGAAACTTGGTGAGTACTGGAGCACATCATCAGCACTGAGAAATTCCTGTTTGAGCCTGTAATGATTTGCATGAGACCATCACTTGTTTGTCACTGTAGTGCACTTTCAAAAGGGCTGCAGATCCCTACTGAATTGCAAATGGTTTTCTCTTTCTTCCTGTCTTTTATTGACATGTTGTGCTTATAAGAGTGCATAGAGTGCACCAAGGTCAGGTCTGCCTTCTCTTGTGCCATTATGAAATGGAAAACTGGTGGACATGTCAAAGTGATGGGCTTAAGAAGCTGTTTTGGTTATTGCATACCTGAAAAATCTCTGCCTGAGACTTCTCCAGTTTCAGATGCAGAAATTCAGATGGACAGGAGACTCAAGGTTTGTGGGAGTTGTCTGGTTGTGGTTGAATTTTGCCTTTTTTTTTCTTTTTCTCTTTTTTTTTTTTTTTAAATATACATATTTGGATTTGCTTCAACTAGGATGGAATTAAAGATTTTGCCAGAGAGGATAGAACATTGGACTGATCCCAAATCTGCAGATACTAATCCAACCTCATGGTTGGAAAACGTGCATCTTCATGAATAATGTTCTACATAAAGGAAAATCTGTACTGTTAAATGTAAAAGAGATACCAAAATCAAAATAACCTTATTCATCCTGTTAATGTACTTTAGAGAAGGATTAGTAGTCTGCATGGAGTAGATGGAATTAATTAAAAAAAAAAAAAGCACAGGTGGACAACTGAAAATATTTTGACCAGTATAGGAGATAAACACTCCTTTTGAAGAGAAGGGCCACTATTAAAGGTTCATGGCCGAAAAACTAATTAGAACACAGCCATTGTAGCCACATGGCATCTGTATAATCAGATCAGACTTCCATTTGATTTATCAAATGCACAGAGGCTCTTGTTTCAGGGGTGTATGGAAGCACACTTTGAAGTGCATATTTCATATCTGGCTGAAGTTCTCATGTACAGGTGCAGCATTTGTAAAACATCCAAGAAAATACAAGGGGCCCTTTTAAGAGAGAGACTCCCCCAGCTTGGAACAAAAGTTCTTCTCTTTAAGATTACAAGACCATTTAGTAATATTTGGGCTCTTCTTGCTGATCCAAAGAAACCAAACAGCACGTGAAAGTGTTGGAAGGTCATAGATTCAATCTTGTCAAAGATACAGACAGGATTTTTTTTCTAGTAGCAAGGCTATTGATTCATTGGAATATGACACTGGAAAATATTTTTTAGAAAAAGTGGATGTCAAAGGGTAAGGGAGAGGAGTTCAGCTGCAACTCCATTCTAGCTTTCAAAGACACATATTATGACAGTGGTTCATGCCATTGAACATCTACAAGTCTCTCCTACCACTGCCAACACAGTCAAGACTTCAGCAGGTATCATCTGTGTATGTATTTTAGACTTCAGAGTATGAGAAAGCTTACCCTAAACATGAATAATTTAGGGGAGGGGGGCTTGTTGGGAAGGTTTGTAAAAGTTGGAAGTGCTTTTGAAGAAAGAGAAGCCTTGCATGCAATCACATAACAGTCACAGAGCTAGGGATGAAGAGAAAGTCTAAAGTGAACTCTGCTGGCCACTCTGACAGCCTTTCCAGAGAGATGAATGAGGAGAGTTGTGCTGGCACATCCTGGTAAGGCTCCCACTGCCAAGGACTGTACACAGAATGACGCTAAGGGACCCACTCTGCTCAATTTATTACAGGGAAGATAATCATATTTGCTCATTTACTCATATATCAGTTCTGAATGTGTACCCATTAACCATATAAACTGTACAGAGAGGAAAAACAGCAGGTGGTGAAATAATCCTGCAAAGTGACAAGGGAATTCACTAAAAATCTGTGATTCTAAGTAAGAATGACTGTAAGAAAGTTTGCAGGGTGATCCTATACCTGTTAAAGGGAAAGGATCTAGACAAGATCTTATTTGTTTAACTGAAAAATTCACATAGTCCTTGAAAGGAGATGAACTCTTTGAAATAGCAAGAATGCAAAAGGAATAATTCACCAAAGTTTGTTGCTTCTTGTCTTTCATTAGCATATTATTCCCTAAATCAGCCCAGCAGAAAACAGAGATATGGAAAATAAGTGCAAGTAGGTATTGCCATGAGAGCAGCAAGCCTTACTCCACCAATTCTCAAAGTAAGGAGTCATCAAAATCTTCAGTCCCAAAGATAGAAACATTTTATCTGCATCTGAGAAATGACAATGATCCTACAAACTTGGAGGCTGATGGAATTAAGAGAGCTTTCTTTGAAGGTGCTGAAATGCACGAATACCAAAACAAGATCAGGGAACTCGAAACTGATAGTGCACAAGTCAACATGAATCAACAGAACAGCCCAGTGGTGCTGGGGGCAAACAGACGAGAGGGAGAAGAAAGGAAAGACCACAGGCCAAGGGTATTTGAACCTGTATCCGAACACATCTACATTCAGTGTCACATTGTCCACGTGTCATGCACAAAAGCAGAACCTGCGCTGGCCTTGAGGAATGCTGCAACACTGACTTATGACAAGACATTTACTCACGAGATGGACACTTCTCTAAATTAAGTGCTTTCTAGTGCCAGATAGTCTTTCAGAGTTGCTTTTTTAAATAGCTCGCTGTCCAGTGACTTGGAGTCACATGTTTGTGCCTTTGATCATTCAGAGGGTATTTCAAAATTCCTTGGGAACATACTCAAAGCTGCCTAGATAAATAACAGAGCTATGCCTGTCACAAACTCCCTACTCAGCCTGGAACTAGCTGAAGACAGGGGGAGATGTTTCCACAGTCAGCACCAGAGCTAAGACTAAGGAATGAAAGGTGCTCACCTGTAAGTTTGAACTCCAAGGCTACTGCTACCAAGCATAACAACCAGTATAAACTGTCAGTGGATTGAGACAAGTAAAGACATTTACCACGTGATGGTGCGGAATTAAAAAGGAAGGCTGGGATTATATCTGGCCAGCTCCTGTTGTTTCAAGAAATGCATCTCTGCAGAAGAAGTAACAGAGACTGGTTTGACCACAGAGACAGGGACTGGCACAGCCAGAGCTAAACTCAAGAGGGTGGCAGAGACTGTTGGGTGGGCTCAGACACTGCTCAGGAAGAGCAGTAAGGACTTCCCTTGCCCCTGGTAGTGCCTGGTGGGTGTGAAAGGAGTTCACAGCAATGGGATTTGAGAGAGCTGTACTGGTATGCTTTTAGAACTTGTGCTTTACTAATTTTCAGATTTACGTGTCACTGGTCTGTGAAAATCAATGTGTCTGTAGAAAGGCAGTTTCCCTGTTCCCAGCTATCCTAGTTGCGTATGCGTAGCAAGGACAGAAAGAGGGATGAAGTGATGCTGGGGTCCTTGCAGGTCCCTTCCTTTTCTCTGGCATGAACTAGAGCACTTGAAGACAGCCCTAAGCTGTGTTCTGTCTCCCAGTGTCTGCAAGGGCCCCTGCACTGCAGTGCATTTCAGCACTACCCATTTGCAGTGTCCCTGTGCAGTGATTCATGAGCTGGAAGGAGCATACAAAATGGGTTTTGTTCTTGCCTCTCCTGCCCCCTTTCTACAGCCTCTGAGAGTGGCCAGGACAGCATATGGGAGGATAAGTACAAGTAGGGGTGAAGTCCTGCCCTGAAAGTGATTGAGAATTTTGTTAAATAAATTGTCTGGTAACACTGACTGGAAAGTGATGCATTAAGTCTCACAGAATGGATCTGTGAGGAAGGAAACTACACACCTTAAGTTATGTGTAAGATCACCACACACCTCAAGCAAATACTCCAGAATGCGCTAGGAATTCACTAGTGTGAATGAAAGCTGCTCCACTGGATCCTACAATCCACTGCACAGCAAGTTGCCACAGAACTGAACCCCAAATGCTCTGATCGTGCAGCCATCTATGTACCATCGAGGTCCATCTCCTTCATCTCCTGCACCTCAAGCATCACCTAATTAATTTTCTTAGGTGTACCTGATGGACTGAAAAGAAAATTTGGGGACCTAGAATGAGGCCTCAAAACTGCACTAAAGTTAAAGGGCACAAGCAAATAGCACAAGCAGCCATTCTTGATGTCCAGATGTGAGAGAGGATGCAACAGAGGGCAACGAGTTTTAATGCATGACCAGAAGCTGCTGTAAAATTCCTTGTGGAAACATGAGATCTGTTTTATTTGTCACAAATTTGCTAAGTAAGGTTAATATCCTGGCATTGACCCTGCCTCATATGTCCTTAACAACACTGTTACGCCTTGTCCTGTTTTTACAGCAGAAGACATAACACATGGTCGATAACCCATTATAAACAGGTACTTTTCTTCTTTTCCCTTCCCCACAGCCATGACCCCACCATAGCAGGGAAGATAGCTCTTCAGCCAGAGAATTTGGTTCCAGTCTCAGCCCATAACCAGTGTATGGCTAAAGAAAAAGAGACTGTTCAGGCATTGTGGTCTTTACCCTGGCTGTTGAATAGCCTGCATGAATATCACATTATCATAAATCATTCAGTTGCTGGAAGTCATCTTACCATCAGAAGGAGCTGAATAGCAACCATTTCTCAATCCTTATGTACATCCACTTACAGCAGCTGAGCTGTGGGAGTATATAGACCTATTTTTCAGCTAGCATGATAATCAAGCCATTCCTCATTTATGAGTGAATTCATATGCCTTGGTATTAGTCTCAAATAACATTACCAGAAATTGATATGTAATCTCCAATTCAAACTAAGACTAAGCTGAGGCCACCAAAGTCCTTTATTCCTTAATACACATATGAAGACCCCAGCAAGATTCTTATCTTGGTGTGAATCTGAACACACTGAATTAAATTTAAAAGCCACTGTTTTAGACTGGTGTTTCTCAGCAGCCTCAGCATAGCCATAAAAATCAGAATCTGCCCTTAATATCTCTGCACACTGGTACTCTGCAGAACTAGCTCCAGACTATTTATAGCTCACACTATATATACACACTGCAGCTTCCAAAGGAATATTTTATCTTTTGTGAGGACAATGCTTTCAGTAATGTAAAAAGGCAAAGTTTTCTAAAAAAAAAAAAAAAAGTCTGCTCAAACCCTTAACCTGGAAGAGTGGCCCTGCACTGCCAATCAGATAATAAGCTTAATTCTTACATCACGTTTTATTTGTAGCTCACTGTGTAGTTAATGTTTGCAGCTTATCTAACAGGAGAAATGTGAAACCAGAGTTTTAGAACAATAGAAACAAGGCTGTCACCAGCAGGCTGCCAATGAATCATGTCCCTGCAGTCAAGTTCTCCCAGAAGGTCATTTGTAACAGAAATACATCCCTGCTTGAGCTGGCAAAATGCTGAAAAGTATTTCTCTGTTTTATCCTAATAAAACATCGAGCAGATCAATTACCAGAACAACTTCACTTGGTAGTATTTTTAAGTTCTGTTGACTGCAAGACTTAATAGTAAAGATTACCAAGTAAGCAGGTCTGTTTGCTTCTGTCTGGGATTCTAGAGGTGGTTTTACCTTCAACCTAAATTCTAGGTATCTAAAATACAAACCTTTAAGCAAAACCAATTTACTGCTCTCTTTCACATTTTCAAAATCAGAAGGAAAAACAAATCTTTAAACACTAAACAACTTCCTTCCATACCATTCAAAACTGAAACCCCCTGAAACCACAGAAAGACAGTGAGCTCTGCAAGAAGGATTTGCCAAGAGACAGAAAGCAGCACTGACACTTTCTCTTGTGTTCAAAGAGATATGTCGAAAAAGGACAAGTAAGCACCAAAAAAAAAAAAAAAGAAAAAAAAAGCCAAAACCTGTATCATAAATATAGAAGCTGCTTTTACTCATACAGAATTATTTTAAAGTAGCTGCTCTGTCTGCAGCTTAAGAAAGAAAAAAAAATCTCTTCTGCTGCACTTGCAAAAAAGCTTTGGATTTTCTGCAAGAGGTAAAACAGATGATAGGGGAGCTATTCTTTCAAGAAGAATGTCATTGGCACAAACAGCTGGCACTTGGTACCATGTTATTTATATGTGCAGTTGCTTGTGGTTTTTAACAGATAAGAAAGCAATATCTCATTTGCAATTCAGGTGAGGAACACCAGCAGCTCTACAGCACCACTGGCCTCTGGGCCACATTTCTTATCATATCAGAAACATCTGTCACGGTGCAAAGGAGTTAATTACGAAAGCACATCCAATACGCAGTTTCAGGATGAGCCAGTAGTCTGTAAGAAATCAGAAAACCAGCCTCCCCCTATAAATGCTGGGATGGTCTGTCCCATATTCACCAGTTGGGATGAGAGTAAGGACTGGGAGGGGGAAGGGGGAGAAAAAGAGAGAGACCTTGGAAGAGTAATGATTATAAATTATCCCTTCTCTAGGAGCCAACTGTGCCTAAGAAGGGGCTTGCTCACAAGGGTCTGGTGGTTCACATGCACACACGTTGTGAAATGATTTTCACATTGCTCCCCACAGAGCTCCTCCAACTGCAAACAGACCTGACTGTTAATCCCAGCCTTTGTGGTCCAGAAGACTTTACTCAAAAAAAGCACCAATGGGCTGGGGTAGGAAGGATGTGTGGAGAAGTGGCCACCATGGAGGTGACCACCAGAAATGCACTTGCAGGGGCTCTGCTCACAGAGACAGAAATTAATCCATTTTAAGGGCAGTTGAGGATGAGATGACAGGAGCTTCCAGGGGGGGCAAGGTGTGCCTTTAATCCATGCTGAGAGGAAAAACAGGGTGGGCTGAGAATTGCTCATGTTCATCCCTGCTGTAATGCTGCACATGGCGCAGATTTGTAATATGGACCATGTTTTTCTCTGGTGTTGTTCTCCAGGGCTGGGTCTAATACCCCTGTGAGTACAAGAGCATTTTTGTGCAGGGACAAAGACAACTCCAGGTGACTTCAAAATCCCTCATACCTAGAAATGCCTCTGTAGCTCTGGAAGCAGGCAGCTGGATTGAGACCCCCATCAGTGTGGGGGGGGTCACTGAGTGACTGCTTCCTGCTGTGCCTTTGGGATTTTATTAAAAAATACAGAAGAAATATGACTGTGTCTTTAGCCCTTTCTGAGAAACCTCTCTGAGCTTCAGCTGATGCACAGGGGAAAACTATGGATAGACCCTGAACTGGGTTGTTTCTCCTTTAGCCCGTGCACAGTCACCCACTGCCTTTTCAGTCCCATCAGAGACCCCTTTGATGATCTTTTATGGCTACTCTGCATCCAGTTGTGGATGAAATGTGAAACATCCTCTTTTTTACCCCCCAAGGAGTACTCAAATCAGGCACGCAGCATAAGAAAAATAGATGAAAATACCTATTTTAACTTTGCTTCTAATCTCAAAACATATTCTTAAATATGCATACACCAGCAGAAACAGCAGGTAAGGGCTCCCATTCTAAAACAAACAGAAACATGCACCTTGAGCCCTCATATTAAATGGCAGTAAAAGTCCAACTGAATAATTATTTTCCTTGATTTTCAGCCAGATGAGGCACAAGACAAATAAGTCATCAAGGACAAATAAAAGGAGGTTCATTCATCGCATTTAGGGCTGGAATCTTTAATGGTCACCAAATGAACTAAGATAACTAAGTAACCATTGTAAATATTAATCTTTAAAGGAAAACAATACTCCCAACAACAGGAAGCCTGATAAGACATTGGATGTGGCCATCAGTGTTATGGAGTCTCTCTAATTTCCTTAGTTTTTTCTTATGCCTGTAGAGGGATCAGGAAGGGGACCATATGGTATCTCTCAAAGGAAGTAAATTAACATTATTAATAGCTAATGTGGGAGAGGTGAAACAGTTATTGTTCATTCTGGTTGTTATTGTGCTTTTGCTGGGGGGGAAGCCTGCCTGCTAGTGAGTATAAGCACTCAAGCCAAATTCAAAATCTTGTATTTATAAACAGAGATCTGATAACAGTTGCCTAAGCATCCATGATGCTTTGCCAGCGCACGCACATCAAGCTGATCTGAAGGGCCTGTGTTTTGGGGTTTGTCCCAGCAGTTGGTTCACACAGATGAGAACTCATGGTGTGGTCCCAGTTCCCAAGTAACGCTTCGCGTGGACCCTCATGGTCTTCTTTGTGTTGGTTAAGTCTGAAGTGAAGGACAAGGATGGGTAGATCTGCACTTCAGAGGAATAAACGCTGTCCTCTGGCATCTGCTGAGGCAGCTGATCAAGAGGCCATGGAGGAGGTGGGTTTTCACAGGCAGTGGTCACTATGTGGCACGTCTACTTTCAAGCACACAGTATTGGCACCAGCTGGTTTCTGACACTTAAGTTATAAGCTGTGGCTATGTGAAAGGGTGGGACCCTGATCTCAAACTCAACTCTGTCTGTCCCAGAGCACCTAAAAGCATAAAATGCATTTCTCATTTTTTCCAAGAGATCCTATACTTTCCTCCCTGCCTGAGGCAATTCCTAGCTGGCCTGGCAGAGGTGGACTTTGTGACACCTTTCATGTTGAGACAATCTGCAAAATAAATTTGATGGGCTTTAGTAAAAATAAGAGGATTTGATTAAAATTACCCAGTGTGCTTGGTAGATATAATTAAGTTTTGTGTAAATTTTCCAATAAATTCTTCAGAAAGAAAACAGTGGATTTGGCTATAATTACTCTCTGGATCTTAATAAAAATTGAGTAGCCTAGTAAGAAAACCTCATGCTTCAAGGTACATGGTGATTGCTTTATAGAAACAAAGGGATTCCCTCTGCCCTTGAAAGCTTATACTTCAATTGAAAGTTGTCTGCTGGATTTCAATTTCTAGGTCTGAAGAGGACAACTTGAATATTTTAAGACTGTACAGACTTCAGTTGAACTTAGGTGCAACTGCTCTGTAAGGAAACCGTTTCTCTACCATACAACTCAATTTGAATAGATAACTCAGTAAATTCTGACTAATTTGTCTTAAATCTGATCTAAAATACCTCTTCCTGGGTGATGATGGGATACTTTATTTCTTAAGAAACTCATCACATTGACCAAACAGTTCATGAAAGGCTGAAGAGCTGTGCATTGTTTCCTGGCTCTGTGGAGTCATATGACATGGATAAATTGTTCTCTGTGCTGAAGCCTGGGTGGTTTATAACATTGTGAAGTTTTCCTCACTGCAAGTTTTAGGGCCCTTTAGTATTTCAAGTTTTATAAACTTATAATAAAACTGTTGCTCCTTGGCTCTGCAAGCATGGAACTTTCTGCTCAATCAGGACAGGGTTGATTTCCAGGCACGAATGGGAGGATACTTTCATGATGGTTTAGGAGAGAACATTTACATAGCAGTATGAGCAGACAGATGTTTTGTCAGGACAGTCCTACAATCAGGTAAAACACAACCTCAAAGAAATTAAATGAGTCAGGTCAGACTCTCTAGTGACTGAAATATCTTCTGAGAAGGATAACAAATCTGCCTATCTTCATAATCTTAACTACCAATACGATGACATCACTCTGATGATTGCAACTCATTACACTGTGGTCACACATTTGCTTCTTGTTGCCTGTCCCCACCTTTCATCCACATCAGGCACCAAGTGTGGCTGTTTGGTGGTGGCAGATGAAAACAACTCTACTCTAAACCCACCACAGCCTCAAAAAGAACAGCAAATTCCAGAACACTTTCAGGGAATTATAACACCAAGTCCAAAGGTTTAGAGATCTCAAGAGATAGGTAAGGCCCTGTCTTACCCATTATCAGAGGGTTTTTGGAGTTCACATGTCTGTGGCAGCTGGAGAGCATGAGCAGCGCTGGGCCATGCAAAAGACACAGGCACACAGTTAACCCCAGCACAAAGCTATTGCTCACCTGTGACTCATTCTCTCTCCTTATCATATAATTAATCAAACTGTGAGAGTTTCAGGAAGGAGTGAGTTGCCTGAGGTGGCTGTGATTACTTAGTTGCAACTTGGATTCTCCACACAGGCAAGAGAGGATGAGGAAATAACAGCACTGCCTCCCTCCCCACTCACCCTGCCTGGACTTTGGGCCAGGACACAGGAGCTGTCCCCTGGTTCCCCATGGCACATGAGAGCGAAGGGCAGACTTGGCTCCTGCCCTGCTCTTGACCGGAGTAGCAGCACCAGGAACAAGACATCAGGTGACTGTAACAGGTTATTTGTGGTAAAGCTCAGCAACTTGATTACTAATCTCTGGAAAGAAGCTGAGGAAGGATTTTGACCCCACGGTGCATCTCAATCAGCTGGCACAGGCACACAGTGCCTCCCAGGGCCACCCTAGGGAAGTGTGCCACCAGGGCACTCCGCACCCTAAACCAGGGCATGTCTGTGACTGGCACAGGGCAATTTATAGGACAAATATTGAGGATAATTAAGGATAATCTCTGCTTTAGTATCTTAGAAAGAAGGTCAGGTACTCTCTTTCCTTGTCAGACGTGATGAAGTCAGGCAGTTCCCATTAATAGCAGGTATTTGTTTCTCAGAACAAATAATAACAACGCCCCCTACCTATTTCCTAAAGGTTTCCTAGATTTAATCTCCTCAAAACTCAGACAAGATCATTACAGTGAGTTCTGTCTCTAAAGAGCCATAAGAGTGAATTGCATTACCAGCACCAATCTCCTGCTGGTATATGCTTTCCTTACTGTACTCACACTAGCGAATACAGAGAGGTGCTGTAATATTAATATCCCAAGCTCAGACAATAACATCCTTTCAAGCAATTTGACAGGTCAGGGTAGATTAGATAGTCACATGAAAGCAAAGGAGGAGGAATCTGCCCCAGCAACTTCTGCTGTTTTTTCTGTGGTTTGAAGATTTCATAATATTTGGTCATGAGATGTTGTTTTTGATATTCAGACATTATCGTGGCAGGTTTCTTCCTAAATAGCCTTGGGGTAAGACATTTACATTGCTGGTGCAATGGAGAAGTTGGGACTAACCCATTATTGCTCTTGAAAGATCCCACTGCTCCCCAGCTGATGGGACTTGAGAGGGCATGTGTTGCGTGATCTCTTCTGCCTACACATGTGACAACAGACACGGGAGGAGGTCTGGTAAAAAGGCATGTTCCAGCCTCTGTTTCACAATCCTCATGTACTTAAAAGCCCAGTTTCCAAGAAATCAGCTCAACAGCAGTTCCCATCCATGTGAAGAAGGGATATTCCTCGGAAATATCTGTCTTATGCCATCAGAGGCGGGATGCTGAAGGTGAAGGACCAGCAGGTAGAGGAGGCAAGTTGGCCTGTGGTCAAGCCAAGACTGTGCTCAGGCAAGAGGCAAATTCAGTGATTGCTTTGGAAAGGCTGATTCAAAACATAGGAAAAACATGAGGCAACACAGCCACTGAGAGATCACTGTTACAATCAAGCCATTTGTAGCACTCCTGGCCCAGCAATCGCCTTTGTCATGCCTTCATGTGTCCAGCTCTTTTACATCTAGGCACGTTGCCGCAGCAGTTGAGCAGCTTCAGCAACATTTTTAACATATCAACATATAACCATATTTTAATTAATCTTATGGGATTGAGAGCAGCATTTGATCCTCAAGGCTGCATACAGCAATTGAGCCTTTACAAATTACCATGCCCACATAATTATGAAAATAAGAACTGAAAGAGGCCTTTCCATGCTGTGCAGGTAACTCTGCAGTTCTTCATGCTCCATCATGTTAAACAAATGCCTGTTATTTTATGTCTGTTCTGCTCTATGCTTTCGTGATCCTTTGAAAGCTCAAAGATAAACAAGAGTCCCCTGAAATGACCCGTCTACACTACACCAAAGAATAGGCAAGGGAAAAACCTTTGCAGTGTTAGGCCAATCAGGCTGTCCACGGTGGCAAGAAAATTCTCCCTAAAGCAGATTTGCCCCCACTTACCTTCTTCATGTGACACTTGAGCTCAGGCAGACTCACCACAGTTCCATTACTGTATGTTTCCATGAAATTCCAGACAGCTTTATAAATCAAGGTACCCATACAAGCACCAAGGTCTGGCCACCATCGAAGTGGCAGATTAAACGGATTAGTGGTCCAGCCTGGTACCTGCCACCTTCCCTGGTGACCTTAGAGCCTGCTACATACAGACAGAACTGAGCAGAAGTAGCATCCAGCTCCAAACTCCCCTACACCTGGGAGAAGAGAGGAGGGAAGGAGACTGAATCTCAGGTTCAGTCCTCGCTAGTGAAGTGAGGCTTAGTGATGCATGGGGCCTACAATGTGCATAGGCAACACTTACCAAGAAGCTCTGAGGGATGAGCTCACCATTGCACTGGACAAAACAGCAAGGCCATCACACACAAAGCAGAGAGAACAGTGTCACTGTGTGGTAAGACAAGCTGTCTCGCTTTGTGATGCTTACTCTTTATACATATATATATATATACACACACACACATGTGCTGGGCAGCATTCCTAAGCTCTAGCTCGGCTAAACTTGTCACCTATGACCAAGTTCCATGAAAAGGCACTTGGTGAGTTCACAAGGATGCTCCTAGCAATGAACAGCATCTCACAAGTTAAGCCCAAGGAACAAAGCTGACTTGACAGGTTTCACAGAGTACTCTGAGTTAGAAGGGACCCACAAGGACCATCGAGTCCTGCACACCAGTCTCCAGGTTTGTGGTCTTTGTTTTGGTGGAGCTCCTTGGAACTGGAGATGATCCATTGCACTATGCTAGCCAAGAGCTCCAATGAAAGCCTCACATTAAAAGCCTTTACAATTCATCTCATGTTTTGCTGGCTCCCAACAGAGTGCAACGACAGGGCAGGGGGCTGGCACTATTTTAAACTCTAGGATGCTGATCTGAAGCTTGCCAAATTTACACTCCAGCTTTTGAATTCAACTTGATGAGCACTGAGTACTCATGCCAACTGTGCCTCATGGAATAGCTGCCTGTGTTCAACAGGCTGCTGTGCCAGACTCACCTTTGTTCTTTATCTCCCTTCTACCAACTACACAACCACAACTTAAACCTGCAACCAAAAAGGCAGAGAGAGACAAGCTCCAACACCCCGTCCCCCTCTCAGGAGCCCAATCCAGCTCTTTTTATAATGAATTTTGTACTCAGGCAATAAAAGGCACTTGAGCTAGAGAGCAAGAGTAGGGCTAATTTCTTTTTAAACTACAGTACCATTTCAAGGGCCTCTGACTTGCAGTTAATCCTTGTTTGGCCAGTATTAGCTATAGATTTTCCCAGTACATATGCAGACCTTTCAACTCCTAGACCTTAAAAGAGCTGCTTATAAAAATATAAATACTATCATACTACTTTACAGATTGGAAAACACAGGCTTGACAAAACTATCAGATAAATCATCCAGAATCCCATGATAACAGAGCCAGAATCACACCTACAGCTCTTCGTTCTCTAATGCCCAACTGTCGGCATGTTTTTCAGTCTGGTTCTGCTGAAATCTTATGTTGTGACAAGAATCTAAACACTTTATATCACTTTTGACTTACAAACTCTGAGATCACATTTGTAAAATGTAAAACTATAAGCAATGCATCCAAATTTAAAGTTTTCTTAAAGCAGAATGGAAATATTTTAGTCCAAAGTTATAAAAATGGGGTGGGTTTACACTGTAAGAAAGGAAAAAAGTACTTTGTATTCAATGTGAGGACGCATTTGACTTGACAATGGATACATCAAGTGTGACTGTTGCTCCTCACCCCTTATCCATGATGAACACTTATTTTGTATTGCACCTCTTCCTTACAGGGCACTAGAGACTGCTAATAACTGAATTCCGGGCACAAAGCATGCTTGTACAAATAAGTCAAGTAGCTAAGCCTGCAACCACGTGCACCTGCTTGGAAGCACTACTGGAAAATTTGGTTTCTAGCATGTTTCATGGCTGTAATTTTTAAAAGGGGACTAAAAGCTGAACTCCCAGTGAACATCAGTGCACAATGACAGCTGACTGCATTTCCTATGATTAACTTAAAATACCAGCCAAGAAGAATCTGTAATACAATCATGTAGTTACAGTAATGATACCTTCATACCATTAATCCCAGAGTGACAGGGACATTGCAGGATGTACCTAGAAATAGGTTGGGTGCACTAGGGCTGTAGGGCAGAAGTGTGTTGTTACCACAGGTGCCTTATGCACAAAGCTGCACCAGGCTTGGTGCTCTTTGGAGACTCAGCACCATCACGTTTGAAATTTTGGGTTGGAGCCCTGCTTATTCATCCATAATGACAAAGTCAGACTGATCTCTGTTATTCTATCCTGAGCCCAGCTTAACTTCATTAACTAGCAGAACAAGGTCATGCTCTGTTAAGTTTGTACTTTCACATCCTTTAGTAACTTTGAATCATCCTTGTTGTCAATGCACTGACATTTATGGTTTTCTACTATCACCCCTTTGTTTATGTTCAAAGTTCATTCATTGCCGTCTTCCATTAGGGCTCTGTAACACATTCTCTGCCCTAGTACCTCCTGTTACCTTTTTCTTACTTGACCCATCAAAAGTTTTTATCTCTCACCAAAGAGGTAGTTTCCATGGAAACTCTGAAGAACAGGCTAAGTTAACGAGGCATAAAATGAAGACAGTGTCCTCAAGCTCACCCATTTTGAAAATCTAGGTCAGCAATGTTTGCTTAAAACATTCCACTCTTCTAAAACCATGTTCACTTGACTGTTAAGGATGTAATAAAAAGAGAGATTCTAGCATACCCCGAACTTAGTATGTTTAATATAATACTGGATGTTGATGCGAATAAACCATTCTTACAATTTCTGCCAGCCTGTTTTCCGTTTCAGTTTCCTTGGATAACCCATAGGCATTTAGTTTTATCATCCAGTTACTTATCTTCACCAAACATTTACTCAGGCCATCATAATCTGACTTTTAGGTAGTGTTCAAGCAACCTGCTATAATCTCACCGAGGGCAGGAGGTATTAGCTATGTCATCACTCTTAATCTCATTTAGAGGACCTACAGGAATGAAAGAATGAAAGACAACCTGCACAACACACAGACAGAAGCCCAGGAATGAAAACAATGCTGAAATTCTGAATTTGAGTTTCTTTACAGTTGATGTTGTCTGATCTCAGCCACCAACTACAAGTAGCAAACGCTGATCTGTTGAAATGCAATGGACCATGCTACAGTAAATGATTAATTGCATTCAGTGGGTTTCCTTAGTGAGAATCACAGTTTCTCTCAGGAGAAGAAAAAGCCATACCAAGCATTAGTGCTAAAATATGCTGTCAAGTACATAAGGTTATGGAAGGCTGCCTCAAAAAAGCTGCTGTGGAGGGAAATAACACTGATGATTTGCTAGTTATTTCCTCTGCTAATTGAAAGCAGATGTAATCAGCTGCAGTCAAATACCTTTTGAGATGCAACTATTTTGCCAAAGATACCCAAGTTTTCAGGCACGTCTCAATCTGATCTCCACTATTTCTCTCTAAAATTTACACTGGCCTTCAGTGCTTTGGATAGCTGATTGATGACTTGCTCCCATTTAAAAGTAAGGTCCTGTGCAACACAGAGCTTTGTTTTTTCTCTTCACAGTGGATGGTGATGGGATTTCAGCTGTCGATGACAAGCAAGAAACAAAGGTTAAGAAAATACCTATAACCTCATGACTTCCTGAGAAAACAAGGTGCACATGATGACAGCTTACAAAAACAATCTGCTGTCCTAGTAAAAACCTAATGCAATCCATCCTACATTCCTTGTGTTATCAAATATAAAATCTGAAGCAAATCAAGCATTTTTCTGGCCAGTGCCCTTTTTCCTGCCTAAACCCCTACGTAATGTGTTGGTTTAGAAACGATGTACAGCCAGGACAGTTTGAACAACTTATCTGAAGCAGAACAGCAGTCCCCAAAAACACTTCGTTGTAATCCAATTACACTAATTAAAATAATTATTTCCACCTAGTTTGCTACTGAATTGCTTGCTTGGCACATCTAGAGTCAGTGCATACAAAGGTCAGGTGCAGCCTCTCCAAACTCTAAGGAGGACAAAAAAAAGGAGTGTTTGCAGTATACAAGTCTCTAGATGTTGTTTGTGGTTTGGTTTTGCTCATGTATGGCAGTTAACAACAGGCAGGTGGAGAGCCTCCAGCTTGTTCCATCTTGTCTACACACATCATTCTTTCCCCCCCTCAGCTCATACTCCACTCCTCTGTTGTGCTGCAAACTGAATTTCCAGCCTGGGAAGTTTTTTCCAATGGTAAGTTTTGAAACAAGATGTGCTAAAACCTTAAAATTTCCCTGCAAATGGGTGCTTTGTGGCTCTGATTCTAGAATAAGAATTGTAAGGTAGACAGCTTGCCCTCTAAATTTGCGATTGAAGCGTCTGCTACTTGTGCCTACATCTTTTGCAGAATCTTTGGAGGCAAAAGCAATCCATTTTAGAAAAGAAACAAATAGAGACATAACTGTCAAACTTATTTTCTATTTTTTTCAGTGAGCCTAAAGGAAAGTTTCCTTCAACTCACTCTGTTGTCAGTATAGCTTTGTCTCCATCACTTTACAATTTTCCAGTGTGCCTGTCTGCTGCCAAATCCTTCCCTTGACATAACCACAGAATAAAAAAATCCTTTGCTTCCCTCATTTGAACCTCCAACAAGCCACAGTGGCTTTCTTAACTACAGCCTTCTATGAAGAAGCACAGAAAGCAGTCCTCAGTCATTCCCTCTAAACAATCATACGAAAGATTTCATTTTACCCTTTTGTCAGCACGCTAGACCCTTGATATTACCTTGAACGTGCCTCTAACTGACTACCTCAGTAACACCCTAGATCTGTCAAATTGCCACCATTCTGTCCCCCACACAAGACAGCAAGTCATTCTTCCCCTCTGCAAGCCCAGGACCAGGGGATTGCTGCCTCACCATCTGCATTTGGCCAAAGCAGACGCAAAAAAAACCATGGAGATTTGGAGTTCCCAAACCAGCAGCAGCTTTGGTGTAGCAGATGCTGCTGTAAAGGAACCTGGTGGCTACAAAAACTGGGATATTGGTGTTTTTCTCACAGGACCTCATATTCTCACTCACTGTCTCACCTGTATCAAAAGGACAAGGGCACAACGTGCACACTGTTGGTATTTCCCTGTGTCTTGGATTTCTATATTCTGTGGACAGCTGAGCCTTTGTGCTGCAGTTGTGAGATAACACTTACTGTACTCATCAGGAGGCATATGTGGTTATCTGTCAGGGTGTCTTCATTCACAAGACACATGCACAAACTTCCAGATGAAAAACAGGTGAGCTTGGATTAGCCTTTGCTCTAATTCTGGGGTGAAGTTAAAGAAGTTGAAAGTGTAACACAGCTAAACAAAGAAATGAAGTCATCAGTCTGCTCTGTGATTATGACAATGATAGGGAGAAAAAAAATCAGCCCATTCAGCAGATCAATAGATGTATTGATCTATCTGGGGAGAACATAAATAATCGAACATATGCCAAGCACATGTGGGTAGAAGGGACAGAGTAATCCATCTCCAAATGGCACCTGCTGATTTGTTGAACATATAAAATATGCCCTTGCAATCTATTGATTGTTATGGCATTGGATCAAAGCACTGAACTCTTCACACTGGCAGTAGTCTGGCCAGGGTCTAAAAGACCAAAATATATGACAAATCCCAACTAAGAATCTTTTAGTTTCCATCTCTTCTGTTATTCTCATTCAGAGAATTTTTGGTGCATTCATTTATGTTTCTCCAGAACTTCTGGGTTGTCTTTAATCGAGGCTTAGGTTTTGATGACAAACTGCATTCCCTCATTTAGACGTCCTACTTCTATCCCAGGAATGCAGCTAGATTAGAGTTTGCCTTATCCCAGGGAGACTGTGAGATGTTAATCCACCTTTGTGTTACATCTTGGCTGGGCTCCTCACACTGATGACAGCTTTAACAAGCAGGACCATGAATTTATTGCAGCTTAATCCAAATTTATCTGCAAAAGATGCCACCTGAGACTAAACATTCATGTATCATTTTGCCTGACTTTAGGACCCATCAACACTCGCCTTGGGAAAGAAGCGTATTGATATTAACAATTTCTCTGTTAATGCTTATTGCCATTCATCCATCTGAGCCTCTGCAATGGCAAACATCGCTCCAGGCTCATCCTTTCCCCTTGCTCCTGGTGGACTGATTTAGTGATCTGAATGTGGGCAGAGAGCATACTAATTAAAGTCAGATATTGAATCTAAATCAGGAGGTGCTGCAAATGCCAGGGAAGGCAGGGAAAACTCAATTCAAAAGGAGTTCATAAACCTAGGGACTAGATGGAAAAACCTGTGGGAAAGCAAAAAAGAAATGTTTGGGAAAAGAGAAATAACATGAAAGACACTTCCACAGCCGAATCACTGCAAAATGTTAATGTTAAATGGAGTGTAGAAAGTAAATCAGATCAAAGCTTGAAATAAAATATGGCATTAATGAAAATAACACATGACTAGAGTAACTGGAACTTTCCTTCATCAGAGGCAGGACACATTTCTACATTCAATTTGCTCTTGGGATGCTACAGGCTAGAAATGCATCCAAAAAAGCCAAAGGGTAAGAAAAAAACAAAAGTGATTTGTAAAGATATATATAAAGGACTACATGTGAGTGGCACAGCCAGATGGATGGGGAGGAGTAGAAAGGTTGGCAAGAACCTGCAAAGAAAACTACCATGGAAGGGAGGAATTTAAAAAAGCTCAGGGGGCTCAGCTAGAAAAAAAATTGAGTTAAGCTTTGAAAAAAAGGAGAGTCCAGGATTACTGTGCAGAAAATGGTGAATGAAGTCTAGAGATCTGTTTACCTGAAATATATTCCCCAGAAAAGTAAATCTGATGGCTGACATAAGTCAGGAATAGGCTACAGGGCAATAAAAAGAAAAACATTATTGTATTTTTTGTGCATAAAATTGCTACGTTGTTAAGCATCAAGGGGTAAGTCCTGAGCTGAACTAGACCAGCTTCACCAAAGTCTGTGTCAGTTTACACCAGCCAGGGTCTGGGACACCTATCATAAATCATATGCTGGGTTACAAACTGTAATTAACCCTGCCTCCACCCAGCAGAGTTCCCTTGCCCTTTGTATTTGTTACTTAATACATATTTTAGGAATACAGGGCTAGAAGGACCTTCTGGATTGTCTGATCCTGCCTTTACTATTCCAGTGAGCCATAAGCACTCCAGCTGACAAAGTTGCTGGCTCCCACAGGACACAGCAACTTCTGAAAAGAAGACCTCTGTATAGCTCAGAGGGTTAGAAAACCTAACTATGTCTAAAATAACTAAATCCAGTTTAAAACTCTCCCTCTTTCCTCTTTTAACAAGGTTCTCCTCTTACCCTGGTATATAACTCTCTGTGGTGACAGAGGGGTAAATGCCTCCTCTACTTACAGCTGATAAATTAGAGGGAAGGTGAATTTTGCTAGAGAATTAAAGATGTTACTATATGGCTTCCTGATCATCTCCATAGGTGATGCTTTGAACTAGACAATACTCACCTGGCCCCCAGAGGGCCAGGATTGCCATGACCAGTCATGACAATGTTTTATTTACTTTTTTTTCAGGAAGTCAACAGTACTGAGTGCTGGGAGATACCAGACTGAAACCAGATGAAGTCAGCATCAGCTCTGCCACTGACAAAGATTTTGCTGCATTTGCATAACTCAGATGCTTGTGACATCTGCCATTGTTCCTCTGCACCAAAATTCCTCTCCCATCTGAGGTTCACACCAGCAAAGAGCTGCTGTCTCTCCCCATTCCAGCCTTCCCACATAATTTCTGAAGGCAAAAATGAACGACCTTTTACCATGCCAGAGCCCTGTCCTCCATGTTCAGTGGTGCCTAACTTGCCCTGGGTCATCGCCAATAGGTTTTTCACAGGGTTAATGATTTTGGGAAGCTCTGAAAAGCATTAGTGCAGAGACCAATGCAGAACTGAGGTCATGCCAGCGAGAGTCAGAAGCCTCATGAGACTGGCCTGACCACAGCTGTCCCAGAAAAAGGGCATTCACCTCACCCCAGAGAAGGAAAAAAAAACCCAATAAAACAACCCCCCCCAAAAAACCCCACAAAAACCCCAACCCCCCTTCCCCCCCACAACTCAGGCCCTGGATTATGAAAGGTAGCAGAAATTTATTTAGAAGAAATTTTGTATTTTATATGCAAAGAATTGCATGTACCAGTAATAATCTTTATATAGCAGGGCAGAAGCTGAATAAGATTAAAACCGGGGAGAAAATTCACCCTTTGACACTGCACCCTACAGTGAATGAGAAAATAAAATGGCCTATTGAAAACCATTTTCCCTGGCAGGTATCTTCAACAATGCAGTTTCAATGAGACTAGCAAAACAGGTATTTCACAAGATACTAGAAATCAAACAGATTTATGAGTACTGATAGTAACAGTTCATTTGATACATGTGAAAAAGCAAACAAGCTTTCAAATGAGCCCTTCAACTCTGAGGCAGAAGCCATTAATGTAACACTAAGCAGAGGCCAGGGAGGCTGCTCTGAGCTTACATTTATGCTCAGAAATCCACCTTTTTGAAAGCTCTGTATTTGTTTTCTTTTGCAAGGCAACGTTCTGGTCATTTCAAAACCTAAGCAGCATCATACACTTTCTTCTGCGCAGGCATCCCCATTCCCCCACTTTCTGAATGGGCAAATCATCATGAATAACAGAGTTCAGGCTCTGCTGTTCCTGTCCAACAGCTGAAGAGAGCAGAAGCCAAACAGAAGAAGGTTGCTGTGTTACGAGATGTAGATTAGAGAGGAAACTCAGCATCCTTTATCAGGTCATGTAAGTTAAATAGGAAGGAACTGGCTCTTGATACTTAATATGCTGCATGTCCATGAATACCTTGCAAATATTAACTAATCCTCATGAAACCCTTGAGACAGGTTAATATAAACCATTTATACATATGCAAGCAAACAGTCAGAGTGTCCAGAGCCTGCCTGGGCACTTTGTCAGTGACTCAGGAACTGGAGCAGTTCAGTCAAATGCATCTTCCAACTTTCTCTAGTCCATCTGGCTTCAGTGTCAGCAGAAAACATGACCAGTATGATGTTGAAGGTCCAAGTATGGCCCAACCCTGTCAGACAAGCTCAGACATAGAATTTCATGGAAATCTGTGCTGGGATTATGGGATGGGAACCTTTTAAAGGGTTGGGATGACAAGCTAAGAAAAAGGCTGGACATTTCAGCTCAGCTTTGGAAATTCTGGGGTTTGTCCAGGTGTGGCTCAGTAAAAGCTGTGTGTGGCATTTACATCTACACAGACACCAAAGAAACTCTCCATTTAGAGAATTTCACCACTAAGACTGACAACCTAAAGGCATTTTCCCCTGAAAGGCATGTCCTCCTTGTGTATCTAATCCAGGAATTTAATACAGCACTTCAATAATTCAGTTTACATCCTTATGTTCTGTCTCCTCACTTTATTTAATTTCCCATATTACTAAGGAATGAATTCCACTCCTTATTTAAGCTGGTGAGGACAGAGAAATGGCGCTTTTTTTTTTCCTTTTTGATAGAAAAGGCTTTCATTGGCAACAAGAACCTGGCCAGTTTTATCCTATTTTCCTGTCTGAACTATGAAGACGAGAAGAAGTTCAGCCTCCAACCATATAAAATCCAGTTGCTTGTGGCTGGGAGTGAAGTGGAGCAGCTGTGACACTGGGGACAGTTCAGTGCAGTAGAACTAAGGAAGTCTTCAGTCACCTGAGATGAAATAAAACAAATTGTTCTATACTTGACTGCTGCCAATTCAAATACTTTAAAAGAAGTTACTTTAGCAAGAGAACTGATTGCTCAAAGCAGGGGAGGCACATATAGCAATTTGATATGGGGATGAAATCCAGGACTCCCAGGATCTGTTCCCAGCCTGGGCCAATGGTCTCCCGTGAAATTAGGAGGCTAGCAACCACTCAACAGCTTTTTCCTCAGTTTATTCTTCTATATAGGATGATATAGTACTTAAATGCAGGACTTCACAAAGGATGTGTTCCTACAATTCACTGTGTGAGCTGTAATGAACCAGCTCACTGCTTGGACATCATGGGCTGAAGAGTGACTGAATTACTCCATGCCTTGGTTTTCCACTGACATAAAGAGAATATTCACGTGCTTTGAGACATTGGATGGAAAAGAAATGCAAACACAAAAGTGCTACTCTTCTATTGAGAGGAAGAGACAGGTTAAATTCTACCCTTTTGGTTCCCCACTCCATTGGGATTGGCATGAAAACATAAAGATGACAGGCTGGGCCCCACTCTATTAAGATTTAAATTTAGCAAGGAACTGGAAAATTACTGGGAGCCTTATGTCTAACCTCTGCCTCAGAAACAAATATGCATAATTCTTGTCCCATAGCTAAATTTGAGTGAATTACCAAATGTTGGGCCAATAAAAGAACTGTCCAACACAAACCTTATCTGCCTGAGATGCACGTATCTGCTTACAATATCCTTTGTTAGTTAAACAAAACAGAATCATTGTTGCTAAGAAGTTAATATTGTTTAAGATTCACTGGCTAACACACAGAACACTTTCCTGAGTTGCCCCAAACACATTCCTTTTCTGATCTCTTAATTTCTCCCCCCTTTTTTTTTCCTTTTGTACTGACTTGGCTAAAGCTGGCGTTTTCTTTAGGTGAACTTGCTCGTAAGGTGATATGAACTTTGAGGCAGACAAACATTTCAGCTGATACAGTGAAGGGTAAATAGCTGTTCAGATCAGAGCAAACAATTCATTTGAAGAGCAAAATATAAGTAAACTAATTCCCCAAGCATTAAACAGGAGCCTACTTGCTCTATCTCCTACCAGCTCACCCTTTTCTCGATTATTTCCCTAATCTGCTTGTAGCCTTTTAAACCTGTGTTGCCAGTGTCTAAAATTTCTTCCTCCAAGGAGTGATTTATGGCAGAATAAAACCAACTGTAGTGTTCCAATGCCTCTGTGAACGAATGAACACCCTTCAATGCTCTCTGTGATGTATTTTTTAATTTGATCATCATTTCCACTACTGGGACAGTACATGACACAAACATCCACACAGAAATGAAAATAAAAAGAAACACTTCATTACCAGAGCCATAAAAGTCAAGATGCCAGATGTAAAACATATCCCTGGCAGAAGGACACCACCCCATTACAGCTGCTAATGTCCATCTGATGATAGCAAAGCTGCACTTGGTATTGATCTGCTAAAATCATCCTCTTTACATTTTCCATGCCCTGCAGCATTATAAGGCCTAGCATTTAAAACACACTTTTGTCAGGATAATTTCACCCACCATGTAGGTGCCTGCCTAGAGAACTCTGCCCATGTGAGAGGTTACCACATCACATCTCTGTCTGATGAAGTTTACACCAGCAGAAACCCAGAGAGCCGCCCGGTTTGCAAGCTGTGAGAGCTCTCCAGGATGCTTGGCCACAGCTAAGGAAAGCCAAGAAGGGTAAACGAGGGCACAGCAAACTCCCTGACACTGTAACCAGACATCCTGAGCATCTCTGCACAAGGCTGCAGCCGGCAGCGTGGGCAGGCACAGATATGCTGAAGGTATGTAGGCGAGACATACTTACAAAACCCAAGAACATCTTTCTGCTCTCACAAAACCAACATTGATAAGAGTCACTTTTTACAGCATGTGCTTCCCCATCAGAGGTTAACATCTCGAATGTTTGGCTTTCACTGGCTACCAATTTTTCTAGCATAAAGACTGATGAAAAACATTTTTGACAGTTTGAAAAATGAAGTCTTTCATTTTACACACAAAACAGGCAGAGAATTGGAGGCAACAGTGGAAGCTGCAGGAGCTAGAGACCAGTCTGAGGGTCCACATCAGACCTTTGATGGATTTCATTCCACAGGCTGGCAGTGAGAAGCCCCTTAAGCTATGAGCAGTCCTTGTAACCATACCAACAGCAAACTCGTCTCCAGCAAGTACAGGGGGACTGAAATCCAACTAAAACTCATGGCCCCTGCACAAATTCACTCTGAATTTCTGCTGGCATCAAGGAGGCCTCATTGGAAGGATAATGTTCAGACCTAAATGTGTATCACAGCCAAGAAGTGACAGGTGAAGTGGGCTGTCTCTACACTGAATGCATTTGACACCTCTCACTAACTCTTCAAGGCAGGAAGGCACAAGATATGCCCTAGCATAGTAGAAATGTCTATCAGAGCTAAAATATGATCATCAAATGTGTTGACTGAGTTTGTCTTGCAAAGGATCTTTAAAATCTGGCTGTCTGGGGGCTCCTGAAATATTTTCCAAAGATTTACAAAAAACTACAATGAAGTAGTCAGTGAAGATGCATCATTGCCCCATCCTGGGCAGAATTAGAATATTTCATCACATGTCATCAACCACTACAGGAAAAAAGCTCATGGTGACTCATCATGATTGAGGTTGTAGGGATCTGTGGATTCAGAGCACGAGGAATTAGTCTGTGGCACAGCTCTGTCCGCTGGGAAATCTCACATGGCTGTGACATACAGCACAGACCATTTGTGACACTCCCATATGTCCCTGAAATTTTATTTTTTTTTGAAGTGTATCGACAACACAAAGTCTCAATTCAAATGTTAATTTAAGAGCTAGATAGAAGAACATGTTCCTTTTCAGATCAAGGAAGATCAGTCAATAAAATCAGATTAAACGAAACATTAAGTGATGCCAAGATCAAAGAGTTTTTCATCTCAGAAATGCCTCCCTACTACTCGATGGTTAGATACAATCACAGTAGAACATAACTAAAGAGATTCAGTGCATCCATTAAAAAAAAAAAGAGAAAAAGAAAGGAAAAAAAGAACTGTGCCCTAGATCTAAATTGCAGAATGACTATTCCCTTCTACCTTCAAAACACTTCATAATTTGCTTTCCAGATCAATTGGGGTATCCTTTTTCACACTGCAGAATACTCACACTCTCTGGAACCAGGAACTGAGATAAACTTCCCAGGAGCTAAGGACTGTCAAAAACCTCCCATTTGCTGATCCAAAACATAACTCTTTCAGCAGCTTGCACAGCCATAAGCACAGAGGATCATAGAAAGACACATCCCATGCACACACCTAAACACTTCCATGGCACAGACAACCCTGCAAGGAGCACCAAGGGAGAGCAGGGGATACGTGACAGACAAATGTGGCCCGTCACTTCACTGCCACACTGGTGCTTGGGGCAGAGGGAATGGCCAAGCAGAAGCACACAGGAGGCTTCTAACCCCCAGTCCAGGGCAGTATGTACTTCCAAGAACCCATCACAAACCCAGACCAGGAGTCTTCCCTTACAAATCCCTTCCTGCCTTACTTCACTTA
Source organism: Corapipo altera (assembly GCF_003945725.1). NCBI lineage: Eukaryota > Metazoa > Chordata > Aves > Passeriformes > Pipridae > Corapipo > Corapipo altera. The sequence continues at coordinate 7,782,963 of NW_020884882.1, read as the reverse complement.
ACGATGGACTCTCCACCTCTGCTCTGCACGCAGGTTCACCTGCCATGGACCCCTTCTTGCACTAGTCCAGCTCTACAACAGCTTCTATAACTTTTCCCTTTCCTCCAACTCAGTTACATAAGCTACCATCTACCTGCTATTTTAGATTATACATAGCAACATGATGGGGAAAACAGAAACAGCAACTTTGGGTTAATTTCCCTCCCTCCTCTCTTTGTTTGGTTTTCTGGAACTACTTCATCCCAAACATTTGTAAATAGTGCTTGGAGTTACATTCCAAGTTCCAGCAGTAAACACTAAACTAGCTAATATATATATAGAAGGATCCCTGTTCTTCCAGTGTATCCAGGCAACCTTGCAATACAAAGTTAAAGCACAGCTATTTGTTCAAAAAGTGTTTTCACAGCTATTTCCTCTTCCCCCCCCCCCTTGCCTTTTTCCACTAGGCACTACTTATATTTATCATCTGGAGATTCTGTTCCCTTTTTCCTTTTTAAAAACTTCATAACATCTTGTTTCAAGACCAGCAAAGCACGGATATTTACCTTATAACAAAGTTTGATTTAGTTTAAGAAGAATGAAAGAAAATGAGCAAAAGTTACACAAGAACACCTGAATATAACTCCTTTGTCAAATGCCACGGTAACTCTGGAAAGAGATTTCCAAATGTTCAGGAAAGCAGGATGTTGTAAGGGAGGAAAAAAGCACATTTACACAAACAGTGAAGCAAGCTGAAAACGTGGTTTGCTATATCCTACCTAACTCTAGTTAAGCTTCAGAATAAAACAAGTTTCTTCAGAGAACACAGGTCAGGCTGAACTAAAATTTTTCCAAAGGCAAATATCAATTTTTATTAAATTTTCCAATTGAGAGTTTTTTGGAGTAAAGACAGCATCTCAACAGGAAATGTTGTTCATTTCAAAATGTCAATTCAAAATGAAAACTGTTACTTTGACATATTTGATTCCCTTCTTTTGATAGGCAGTGTTGACATTTTTTATGTTTAATTTATGTTGTTGCTTATTTGAAAATCTCTTCAGAATATTTTTCTACTATATGGCTCAAATTTTCATCTTTTGCTTCCTATTCTGATTAGAAACTATTTTTCCTCCTATTAAAGCTGCCTTCTGGGCTAAAAAAGTCTGCTGGACATTCCCTGCTCTCAGTGCCATTCTTTTCTCATGAAGTGCTACAGTACATAGTTGACATTTTTTTATGAGAATAATAGCCAATTAAATACCTCCCATTTTAAAAAAAATATGAAAACATTTATTGTTTTCAGCCTTCATGGTGAGGGGAGAAGGAGAAATAGGGAAAATGCTCTGAAGATGCAACAAGAGATTTTAGCAATAGCAATCTCGTGCCATGTTTTGCACAGCTGCCTTTGTGTTTTCCAGCTATCTTCATGTGTCCACCAAACTAAACAGTGGGTGACACTAAAGTTATGAAATCAACTTTTACTTCCTCTCCAGAAGAAAACCCCACTTCCTAAGTTATAGATTTTGCCTTTACAGAATCTGCAGATCTGGGGTCATGCAGATGAACTGGGAAAAACAGCCTGACACAAGGAAGAGCTAGAAATTAATACGCCATATTTATTAAGTACAGAGTAGTTTACACATTTCAAGTGTTCAGAATGAACTCCCATTGCCTTTTCCAGGCAACTCAGCTTCCAGCAAAGCGCCTTTTCCAAAGTGCTTTGTTCCTCAATTTACCAAAAGGAAGCAATGGGCACGAGGGCAAATGCTGATTTAGTAAGCACAGACTCCTATTGGGCAAGTGGCTTTTCCTGAAGTTGTTTATGCTGAGAGCTGACTTTGAGAAGCTGAGGTCAGCAAGGGAATATAGTTTATGGTTTGGCCTCAGAGTCACTGTGTAATTTATCTTCCAAGTCTTGGTGTTCAGAGGAAACTATCTTCAGTCACAGTCTTTTTCCTCACCTCAGGGCTAAATCAGTGAAGATCTTGAATGATTACTGACAGCTTGAGCCCCTAGGGTGATATCTAAGAATAAAGGCAGCAGGTAAGGGCCATGACAAAGTTCTTCTTACTTTGACAAATTCCTTAATTCTGGCAGCTTCTCCAAAGAACATGCTGGGTTCCACTAAAATTGACGGGACTGGTGAAACAGAACTGTTAGTCGGTGATTCTCATTTGCCAGTGGCACCTCATAAAAATTAACCCCCAGGTCTTTGATGCTACATTATAACTATCTAGTCCCAATGGTAGCACAAGGAGAACATCAATAACTTCTTAAGTTCAGTTATAAAGTACCTGAACAAATAAAGTACTTGACAAATAAAACAGCTAATAAAGATCAAGAAAGATGCTGTTACAACACATCAGTTTCTTGGGCCCTGATTACAGCAACGATAAAATGCTAAAAAAAAGAAGTAAGAACAATCACGGTCATGTGTACATCCCATTTTCCTGTTAGTTGCCAATAATAAAAAAGAAAGGGGTATAACCCCAAGACAGAAAAACATTTCTAACAAATACGTTATCAAAAGTCTCAGAAAGATGTCAACGTCTGTTCAGGCACTGCAACACATTTCCTATTTCATTGCTCCCATCCATCAAGGCAAACTGTGGTTAAAAGGAACAATTTCTCATGGTTATAAAATACAGGACTCAGGCAGAAAGTCAACAGCCCTGTTCATGCTTCCGGTGCAACTTCTGCATAGAACTTTCTCTTTGTTTTGATTTCTCTCTCTTTTTTTTTTTTTTTTTCCTTTTAAGCAAAAATAGTCATATTGAACAAACTAGCCAGGATGGAAGGGAAACAGTTCAAAAGGTGTTTTTAAATACTTTTCCATCTCAGCTGGGCAACAATTCATAATGTTACTTGCAGCAAGAAGTCTGGGTGAGTACAGACTGCCCCGTGTGCTCCCAGGCACAGCAGGGGGCCAGGAATATTGATTTTTCTGGTGATGAGCTTTTGTTGTGATGGTATCAGGGCTGAAATGTTTACCACCTTCCTTCTAACGTAAGGTAGTTGCCCAAACTTTGGGCACACACAAATATCACCTCCCTTAAGCTTTGTGTAAATAAATGTCTTGGCAGGAGCTCACATTTCTGGATTACCTCTGCACATAAATATTACTTCATTTCCTTAAAAGCAAAAAGCAGCTAGATGGGGGTGGGAGTTTGTTTAGTGATTAACTCTGCCTTTTCCTGCTCTCATCCCCCCAAAAGTTGAGTATAAACAGAAAAATAATTCAGACACACTGCCAAGAAAATAGCTTGGATGGGCAAACTTTTCCAAATGGAAATGGAGTTGCAGCACCAAAGACGGTCCTGTCGTGGGACAGGACAGTGTGTTATGATGCTCTTCCAGTTATCTGAACTCAGTAAATGTTACTCTCCTACTCCCCAGGAGTTACAGTGCATCGTTCCTCCGTTCCCTGCAGACAGGCACTTCAGCACCCAAAAACCTCTCCCAGCAGTGGTACCAGATACTGCTCTGGAGCCACAAGTGGTTCCCCACTTTCCAACACTCCTGTCCACAGACAGTATGGTCTGGTTTCTGAAAACAGGATCTGATCCCCAAGCAAGGGTTTGTTCCAAAATCCTGTGAAATAGTGAATTACCTTCAATTATTTTGGGCCATACCTACTACAGAAGACCAAGTAGAAATGAAATCTTGAAAACATAGAAAAGCCCTGCATCTAGCAAGAGCAAAAATGGGGGAAACATGATCTAGAATTTTTATCAAGGGGACTGATTTGTTTTCCTCTCTGATTTTTACAGCTGCTGTTGATAGATGCTCCTAGGAATGTGTCAAGTTGGTAGGTTCCAGTCATGGAAAAACAACTGCTGCTATTGTAGGATGTTGGTGTGTTGTGCAGCCCTTCAGAAGGATCTCAACAGGTTGGAGAGATGGGTAGAGGAGAACTGCCCAATGTTCAGCAAAGGCAGATGAAGGGTCCTGCACCTGGGGAGAATAACCCCAGGCACCAGCACAGGCTGGGGGCTGACCTGCTGGGAAGCACCTGGGGCTCCTGGTGGAAAACAAGCTGTTTCTTGAGCCAACAGTGTCCCTTATGGCCAAGCAGGCCAATGGGATCCTGTCGTGCATTAGGAAGAGCATTGCCAGCAGGTTGAGGGAGGTGATCCTGCCCCTCTGCTCAGGCCTGGTGAGGCACATCTGGAGCACTGTGTGCAGTTCTGGGCTCCTCAGGACAAGAGAAACATGGAGCTCCTGGAGCAGCTCCAGTGGAGGGTGACAAAGATGATTAATGGGTCGGAGCATCTCTCTGAGGAAAGGCTGAGGGAGCTAGGCCCGTTCAGCCTTGAGGAGAGACAGCTGAGAGAGAACCTCATCAATGTCTATCAGTATCTGAAGGTAGGGTGTCAATGGGATGGACCAGGCTCTGGTCAGTGCTACCAGGCAATAGGACAAGAGGCACTGAGTAGAAACTGAGGGACAGGAAGTTCCACCGGAACCTGAGGAAGAACTTCTTTACTGTGCAGTGACTGTACACTGGAACACATTGCACAGAGTTGTGGAGTCTCCCTCACTGGAGATATTCCAGAACCATCTGGACACAATCCTGTGCCATGTGATCTAGGATGACACTGCTTGAACAGGGAGGTTGGAACAGATGACCCACTGTGGTCCCTTCCAACCTCACCCTTTCTGTGAAATCAAAGCCCTTCAACTCCTGGAAGACATGAATAAAATCCACAGATCACTTGTAAACCAAGGAGATGAATCCAAGGGACAACCACTTAAAACAAATGGGCCGGATCCGCAGTGTGACTTGGATACCACTATGTCAATTTATACCATGTGAGGGATCCATCCTGCATATTTTAAAGCAGTAAATTTTGACTAGATTAGGCTGGCCTTAATCACGAAAACGTTCTCTTTAGGGAATGGCTGTCACTCAAGAGAGAATTAACAGAACACAGCCATTGTTAGCAGGAGAATGGAGGCCAAATGCTTTTCTGGCCAGCCCCTGTGGAAGGGCTGTGAGGTCAGAAGTGAGGAAGAACTGTCCTTGCTAGCTCTACTAGGACTTCATCAGGTTGTAGAGCTATTTTTCCTCTGGACAGGACAGCATATGCTCCTTCAAAATACATACTTGGCAGACGGAATCAAACTTGGAGAGGAAAGCAAGAGAGATTTAGAGAATTGAAAGTCAGACTAGACACCGTCTTCACACACTCAGCCAGCAATCTGGAAGTAACTTATCTGCTAGGAAAATGCAACTGCTGTCATCAGCAGTCCTCATTATACCTTTCAACTGCTCCAAACCACCACATAATTGCATATTCCTTCCTCCCTTTCACGTACCAAGTAGCAAGCAGGTGTGCTCCCACCCAGCTTTCCCCATTTGAAATAACAATGATTCCCCTGACAGAATTCCCTCCCTTTCCACCAAATCTTCTCTCCAGGATTCCCAGGTGTACATAATATAAACCCTCAGTGGTGACTTAAGTGTTTTTTTACCCTCCTCCATGAAAAACCAAGTAGGATCCAGCAATGTGGTTTGAGAGATCAAGGCAAACATGCAAGACATATAGAAACATCTTGCCAGCTGCAGAGCAGTCTGGGTCGAGGCATGAGATTCATCCAAGGCACAGTTTCATTGCCTTCATCTGGATTATGAAAAGAATAGATTTGGCATAGAGACCAAATTGATTCATCTGAACATGAACTGATAGCAGTAATTAGAGCTGGTATGAACTATTGCAACTGCTGGCATCTCTCTTTCCTTGGTTCTTTGCTGCCCAGCAGTCTAGTTCAATTCATCACTGTATTAAATAATGAAGCTTCTATTCTTAGCAATAGTTTATACTGCCCAAAACATTGTGTTCCAACCCTGTGGCAAACCTGGAAAGAGTCTAGAAATAGGCAATGAAAATGTGAGGCAGATTCTTATACACAAAGACCTGCACAGTTCAAGGTGAAGACAAATCCCAAGGGACATGGGAGCGCTATACAGACTAGACAATAGCACAAGGAAAGCTGGCAATGTCATATACCCATGGGGGAAGCAAGAACAATCAAAGTCTTTACTTATACCACAAGAATTCAGCTGCAGTCAAAAATAAAATTATCTTCTTCTTCTCCAAAACCACGAGTTAGACATGCAGATAATAATTCAGAAACAAGCAATAGATAGAAATGTTGCTTATCATCTTATACCTTTAGTTTTCATTCTGGTTTTAGGTGAAACTGAATCTGCCTCTTACAGGCATTGACCCGTCTGAAACCAGATCTAGTTGGAGGATCCCCAAACCATATCATTTCCAGGAGAAGAAGGGATTAAAAAACCCAAACCCAACAAAACACGGATAATTTCAAAATATGACCTTTCTAAAAGACAGAGGGAACAGGTGAGGCAAACCTACTGACTAGAAGATAAAGTATCAGGTCATAAATTGGCTGTGCACTGTAATACAAAGTTTAAGCAGGAACAAATTTGAGAAGGGACACGCAAGAAGACCCCATCATGAGGCCCTTGGTTCTTCTGCCCTCCTTAGCCAGATGTCACAAAGAGACCAAGGGTGCGCTCCAGATGCTTGCAGGAGGACCCCATCCACGTCAGGTAGGACAAGCAGGAGCCCCAGGGCCTTTGGTTTGTGTAAGCCTGCCAGAAATCCCCAGCAGCTATGTAAGGAGTGGGCTGGCCATACATTTGTGGTCTTCTGAGGGGTTCAGCTGTGTGGGCAGCACCTCTGATCACAAGCACTTCTGAGGAAAAGCTCTCCATTATCAACTGCCTCAAGTTGCACTTAATGAGGAACAAGGTTCTCTCTTCTCTCCATGTTGCAATTTTCCAGACAGGCTTCATGCCTACCTGAAGCCTCCATGATTCTCAGGGAACTGCTCATTTGTGTCAGTTAACCTGTAGTTTGCAACAACAGCCTGGGACATTGGCATGAAACTGTCTGGTAGCATTATTCCCACAAGATATTTGGATAGCACTGACATGAAGTGGCTTATGGCAGGTATCAGATGAAGAGGATGTTTCTGAACACTTCAACTTCTGTTTCCAAGACATTTTGGGCTCAAGGAGTAAAGCTCTCTGAAAAACAGTTTATGCTGGTGTATAAATACATCATGATTCCACTCTATAGCAAAAGCAGAGGCCAAGGATCCTATTATTATTAGGTAAGTGCACCTACTCTTTTTCATTAGTCTTGATCAAGTACATGTTAAGGTCTTCAAAACATCTTCAGCAATTTAGGATCAGAGTTCATGAGGAACCCATCATCTCCTTATGACTAGGTATGAAAGATACTTTAAAGAGATACTTAGAATTTCTGGCAGGACTCATCACCCTGGGACTCCTTTCTCCACTTAGCATAAAGAAGAGCATGCAGATGACATCTGTCCAACTCATGTTGCACATACACTGCAGGAGTAAAACATGAGTGTTTGAAAAGCTTAGCTTCTACTCTGAGAGAGCCACATCACCTGATGCAGGTGGGTTTATTGGGTTTGCAATTTTGGAGAAGGGCTGAGAGGTCCTGAGACTTCATACTTTTAATATTATACCTGCTAACAGCTGAAATTTGCCACCAAACTCTTACTTTTTTCCCCACTTTCAGCTGACCACAACAGAACCTGGAAGGCCATGCTTGGGTCTCTGCATACATGATCACGTGTGTGTGCAGTGTGTGTGTGTGTCTGTGTGACCAATGCCCTCTAGAGGGAATTGATGGCCCAGCAAGACACTGGTTCTGAAGCCAAGGGTACTGGGTACCACTGGCCACAGCTGCTCAGACCAGTCATCACTCGTGTTCTCAGCTAGAAACGTTACTGAGAAAGTGAAAAAAAAAAGGTGAAAACTGGGTTTGGATTTAAAAAAAAAAAAGAAAAAAATCTAGGAAGTGCCATTCCTTGGAGGGTATTTGGTAGAGCTGACTGCATGGTGTACGAGTTTCTTCCCCAAACACTATGCTGAATACTGGGGCCAGGGAGGCAGAAAAGATGGATCAGAAGCTAATCCTCACCTGAGGAGACCTTCGCAACACAGAGTTGGTTTAAGAGCACTGATTGCTGTAAGGTCCTTTCCTACCAGCAGAGCATCTTTAAAGAAGTTGGTCCATCACTCAAGGCTGTGTCTGCATTTGAGGGAACATGTAATAGCTGGCCAGAGATGAGGAAACACCAAGTAACACTGAAGTGAACTCATTTCCTCTACCAGTGAACCCTTACAGCCAGGACAGGACAGGCACACTTGTAGAAAAGAGATAAATACTTTTGATGTTGCTATCCTTCTGTGTCAATCCAATGCATACCTCTCTCCAGGTATTTCCAAACACTAATTAAAAAGAGGGAGCCTTTATCTGATTTGGCCTTTCTGAAAGCACCCACACAGGGAACTTTGTCTCCAAATGCAACCTTGACCTAACCTTTCTATATATGACTTTGATCTATAGACCCTGACATGAACACAGCTTTCATCAGGGAGCTGTCATTTTGGAGGAAGGACCCAATGGAATGACTATATTTATATCTCAAACACTTTGTAAAGCTGTTACATACAGTACAATCTATTCTTTTCCACTCCATATGTATAAATAGCCTCCTCTTCTTCCAGGGGTCAACTGAGCTTATGTCTCAGTGCCGGCTCCGAACTCAGAAGCTCAGTCAGTGTGTCTGCTTGTGCCTATCAACTGCTCTAGGCACACAAGTCTCTGCTGTCACACATGGTTTTAATTCTGACAACACAGATCCACCAAGCAGCTTCCAAGGCTCCTTTCATACCTAAAATGCAGGTACTTGCCTGAAAATCTGACCTGTGAAACCAAATACGGTGAAGACATTCCGAGTTGGGCCTACCACAAAAAAAAAAAAAAAGCCAGCTAAGGGGACAATAGGTAGAGCATTGACTGGCTTCTGCTCCTATTTCAGCCAGCAGTTTTGTGTCCAAGAGCATATTACAGGATGTGGGAAAGCAGAATTCATCCCTGGGCTTCCTACTTTAAGGGCCAGGGCTTGATTCCAGGTTTCCAGTGTCTGTGCATACACTTGGTATATTACAGCCTGGGTCCTGCTGCAGCCCCAGCCCTCCTGGTGCTTCACTGTTTGCTGCTGGTTGGTATCTTCCTTCACAGTCCATCTATGGCTGCCCACACAGGATCCCTTTTATATAGTGCCCACTTTACTAGCTCCTGAAGACCAGTATCACCACCAAGGCAGAATCTGTTGTCCTGCAAGCTGAGAGGGATTCCAGAGTCTAACACACTCAAAAGACCTTTATTATACCAGGTAAGACAAAAGGCCTTCTGGCTGGTGAACATCCCACTCACTCCAGCCTTTTGCTGAGACTGAGAAAAGCTGCACCAAGGAGCAGGTCTCTGATGCCGAGTTAGAAATGGAGGAACCTCTATGGGCTCCTGAAGCCTTTATCCTCCCTCTAAACCCTGCACAGTATTTATCTGCTCTCCAGTGCTTTGGCAGTCTGGCTTTAAATGCCTCAAGCATTGAAACTCCTTGAGTTTAGACAGACCAACCAGCCAGCAATTAGGAAACTCTTTACCAAAAGCCAGCTCACATATTGCTTTTGCCTCATTTTTATCATCTTTCTGCTCTTGTTGAAATTGTTTATCCCTTAAGGATTATTTTTTTTTATGCTTTCTTTTTTTCTCTCCCAAGAGTGGGATTTGGTTTGCCAATGACTACTGGACCTTAGCTTAGTATTTGAGAAATGTAATTAAAAAGAACCCCAAAAACAAACAAAAAAACCCCCACCTCAAGACACCCATGACTGTTTTACGGATATCAGTAAAATTTCTAATTCTTAATTTTAGTCATTCTTCAAAAAAAGTGCAAGAAATTATCTTTCCAAACGTCTGGCCAAGTCTGCTGGCCAGATTTATTTATACACAATCCCAAACTCCTGAAATCATAATAGTTCCAGGAAAAGAGAAAAAAGGAAAAAGAAATGCACTTTATGGGATCTTCAGTTGGTTAAGCATCTATTTCTGCTTGATATCCAAAGCCAATTTGAGCTTCCTGATCACCATAATTCCCTGGTTATTAGACTTGTTTATGGAATTTCTAAAAATAGAGAATAACTATATTTTTGTTACATTAGAACATGAGTTTTTCTTAAAGACTGGGATGTTAAGGAAAGAAACCACTAGGGGAAAAGGCAGGAAAAAGTTAAGAACATTTCCTTCAGCCAGCTTCTAAAACACACTGTGCATTTCCTCTCCGCATGAGTTGGAGAACAGTTCTGGAAAACTACTCTTTCTCACACGCTTTCATCTCATGGCTGGTTTTAGGGACAAGTATTCACAGCTGTGTGAAACAACTGAGAATCTGCTATTTGCAATGATTATGCTTCTCTTGATCTATAAGATCTATAAGAATCTGAAGTGCTTGCACATGGCTCTTTTTGTCCTTTTGGTCCCGTTCCTGTCCCCAGCCGGCTGGTTCTGTGTGGGGCTGCCCATGTCTCCCCCAGAGGACATGCCCCACAGATACAAATCTGACAGGTACCCCAACCCTAGCATTCACTCTTGCAGAAGGATCCTGAAGACTTTGTAGTTAAGCGAAGGCATCCCTCTCTCTTCAGCACACTCACCTACATGGACACTGTTGGCACCTCAGAGTCTACACTGTTAAGATCCATTATTACCAAAATCGCTTCCCTTTTCCACTCCTCTGTTTGCTGGATGCAGCAGACTACCTGTAATTATGTTTGTTTTAAGTCTAAGCAAAATCAAATACACACGCTCTCCTACCAAGGTACTCCGCGTTTTGGAATGCACATGGCAGTTTCCCCTCCTGAGGATTTTTGAGAACTTCAAAAACATAATTCAGCTCCTCCATTCCTGAAGCTGGTAAATATTAGAACATCTTTTTGCAAGATGTGCAAACTCAGGTTCATGGACTGGTTCAAGGTTATACTTTTCCAAGGCACAGGTGAGAAAAACCCCAAGTCTGAGTGTAGAGCCTCATTTCTGCTGCCTGTGAGCCATAAGGCACTTACGAACAGCTCCATTTTTCTCCCTGTCTCTCTCGCAGCAGGGCTCAGAGAAAAATATCATCTTCTCTTTCCTGGCCTTGTCTTTCTCACATCTGTAGACATCACAAATTATACCTTTGGAAATACAAGTTAATCCTAATCCAGAAACATATCCTTTTCCCAATGACTGTTCACTTGGGGCTGTTGCTGATGTCCCCCACTGTGTATTACTTGCAGGTGGGAGGTTTGGCCATGTCACACATGTAGAACAGGCCCTTGCCATTGCACCTAGAGAAGGCAAGGTTTTAAACGAGCTTACAAGAGTATCTGAATTTGGCCTTGAATGAGTGTCAAACACCTGAGACCTGAATTTGAATGGACTAACCCCAAGGAAAACTCGTGTGTTAAACTTACCTATGCTTCCCACAAAAAACATGAACTCGGATCCTCCAGCAGGTCAGACCAGGTATCCATATAGTGGTAACAGGTGACACTAAGATGAATTACCTTGCTCTTTAAACACACATCTCCCAGTAAGAAACTACTCCACGTTATAGAATTAACAACCCAGCAGTGTGTGAATGTGGCCACTTACAGACAGAGAGGGTAAAAATCTGTCACTACCACTAGGCACAATTTTCATGCCTCATTTGTCCTGCAGATCTCTTTGCTGTATAACACCAGCCTTCATGCTCTTCACACTATTCCCATCCACCCACCCAGGAGTCCTGAACACTGTGTGACAGAAGTGCAGAATTGGACTCAGAGAAACAGCCTTTTTTTCCAACATACAATAGCGGCTTCTTCTCATCTGGGTAATTTATCCTATCTTCCAGCTAAAGGACTTCCAGAATCCTAGAAAAGTGCACACATGCAAGAGAATAAAGGTATCTGTCATGAAATCTGCAGGCACAGAATTTATCAGGTGGGACATGACCAATCACCAGACAACACTAGAGACCTTTATTTGTCTTCTAGAGAAGCACCTTCCGAGTGCCAGCAGAAGGGCACATAGTTATCTAAGTTTGCCAGGTCAGTTTTTAGCACAAGCATCTGTCTCCTCCTCCTCTGTTGAGCACGTCTCCCCCTCCTGGCATGCAGCAGTCTTGGGAGGAAAGTTACTCTGCCCAGGAAGGGCTTGGCACTGCACTAATGTACATTGACAGTGTGTTTTCTTCCCTGGCACCCGGCCACGCACAAATCCCCTTTCTGAGTCACTCCCAGTGAGAAAACCAACACCGGCATTCTGCTCTGTTGAAGTGGTAAGGCTGAGAGCGCAAACATAAAAGGAACTGCCTTTCAGAAGGGGTTGGGGATGAGCTGATGTCTGGAAGCATCAGAAGCAAGGGGAGGGAATTCCTATAAGTGCAGTGTAACACTGATAAGGGGGAAAGAGAAAGAGTAGCGAAGGATGCTGGAAAAATACCGCTTGGCAGAGCAGATGATGCACACTCCCACCAGTGACCTAAAGTGAAGTCAAGCTTCACAGGCTGGACTCTCACTTTCTGCTTTTCCTCCAATTATTTTTATTGCCATAATATTTCTCACGGACCTCAAGGCCAGTTTTGCCCTGCTCTGTACAAATGTGGCAGATGCCATTTTGGCAAGTACCAGGGTTGAAACAGGGACCAGCAGAGCAATAAAAGCAGGATTCTCTGCAGCTTGAGGTGGGAAGCCAGGCCAGCAGCTGGGAGCTATAACAGACCAATATCCTCTGCAGATTGGGCACAGATGTGGACATGTAACCACAGGCCAGGGTGTTACACAAACATATCATGTGGACAAACTGTGCCTCAAATGCTTACAGCCTAAACAGACAACAGAGGCAGAAGAAGAACAGGACAAGCAGAAGATTGCAGCCAAGGTGAGAAAGGAGTCTCTAGTTTTCTTGAGAGCGAGACTAGAGCATGGAAGTCAATCTGGATGTCTCCATTATTAGAGAAGAGCCAGTCACAAAATCACACTTCTTCTAACAGTCTTTGCAATTGTATATGCAGGATCCAGAAGAGCAGAGGAAGCCCAGGTGACATTTTCTAAGTAACTTAGTTCCCTTCAGGCCACTTGGCCAGAGTTATTGAAGTGATCAGTTACTTTACACTTCAATGAAACAGGTGGAGGGGAGTAAGCCAGAGTCTTGCTTGGCTAAAGGTAACTTGTCTTCTGCCTTGGAAAAAAACCCAAAAACCCAAAAAACAACAGAACAAACATCACCAGGGCTCCATTCAGGCACTCCAGTGACTAAGTCCTCTTGGAAACCTTTAGACACAGGTTCTAATACTTGTCTCTGAAGGCAGAAACAGGGCAGCACACAGAAGTTATAGGTCACTGTGTGAAGACATCTAATTTTGAGCCAGATAGTAATAACAGGAGCATCTGAGGCATGTTTGGGACAATTTACAGAATCACCAGCTGGCAATTCCCTCCCAACCTTTCCTCCCAGCACAGGCATAAAAAGCAGATATATAATCGTGTAACTGATTACAGTCACTGCATATTTGAAAGCAATCCTATGCTACAGGACTCTACTGCTCTACTGCTAAAAGCTAGTAAAGAGCAGATTTCTGTTTTTAAAACCCTCTCTGACAGGGTAGTAACTAGATGCTACAAACAGGGTCCTTGGCCATGTCTGTGAGCCATTTCACTCAGCCCCTCCTCCAACTTCAATAGGCCCAAAGTTGCTTAGAGCATCCTCAGTAGCTCTTATTTCTCTAGAGGTACCTTGTTTCCCCCTCATCCTACTCCAGCAACTCCTGACCCTGCTCTTCTTCATATCATTAGTATTTGTACAGTGTTGGATGTGTCAGTATTAACACACTGACACTCTTCTAAAATGATGGACAGAAGCACTGATGGAAGCATAGCCATGCTCTAGTAGGAAGCAGGATGCCTTCAGGATTAAATAAAACTTCTTGGTTTTAGGCAGATGCTCCAGTCCACACAACTCTGAGAAGCAGTAGTCAGCGGGATAAGTAAAAATACAAGTGGACATTAAATGACTTCAAACACCAGGAATAGCATAGGAGACTAAACCTTTATTACGTGACAGCCACAATGAAATGGGATGTGTAAATAAAACTAAGTGAAAATGGAGATTGCACACAAGGCATAAACTCAACAGAGCTCAGCATCTCCCAAGGTCTCACACTGGGCATTGGTGATAAAACCACAATAACACTGGCAGCTGTTCCCAAAGCAGCCAGCCTTATCCTGTCTTCTGCCAGGGTTTCGTGACACCAGTATGCAGCACCCACTCACACAAGCCCTCACAATCAGTTTGTTAACCATTGCACCTGCAGAATTTATTTTGGAAGGATAATGAAGCAGAAAGAGTCAGCACCCACCAAATCAGGATTAACTAAAATTACTCAGTCTGTATAAACAGTGTGAGAGGAAAGCACACGTCTGATGTGTAGAATGAGGCTTCACAGCACTTCAAGTTATAGTAAGAGCCTTCTATACCCAAGCTACATGAGAATCATCAGTTGCTCCTAGAAGCAGAGTTGAAGTGCAGAAAGATAAAGTTGGAGTTATCTCCAAATCTTATGGCTGAGGACCCTCATGAGCTCTGCACCATACGGACATTTCCTTGGGTTCCACTCCTTCCCACAGAACACGCAGACCAGCTTAGACTACCTTTGCTTTTCCCAAAACATGGTTTCAGACTTCAGAGCTGTACATATGCACACATGCCTACACCTGTGTGCACACACACACAGACACAGTGCTCGGGACCAGTCAATGCAGGAGCACCACTGGAGCCAAGACAGGGCTTCCGCAAAGCCCAGACTATGGGCTGGGGAACACGTGTAGCTAAGTCAGCACAGATACGACTTTTTTCATCACCTCAGGATCTAATGCTAAATGGCTCCTCGTGCTCATTTAAAACAAACTGAAGAGACAAGCTACACCTCCCAGGAAAAAGCACACACTTGTTTAAAAGACAGAGCAAACCCCCCCCTCTTGCTAACAGCAGTACCAGGTGCTGGAGTGATATCACTACCCTTGAACTTACCCTTGCATGAGTCATCTCTGAGATGGTTGAAGCTGACAGGTTGTTTAAAATCACCATCCATGGATTACATTCAAAGGGAGCTTTAAAATATTTTCTAATTATTTTTGCTTCCACTCCACCAAACACTGTTAATCAAGAGCTATTTCCAAAACACACTGTATTGTAGCAGTGCTATACTCCACAGGAGATGGACCAATTGGGTTGGACACTTTCCAGCTCCAACTGTCAGATGACTAAGCTGTTCTCATTCTTAGAATAAGGTGATCTTTATGGGTAGGGAATTTACATTTTTTCTTTATTTACACAAAAAGCAAAGGGGAACG
Source organism: Corapipo altera (assembly GCF_003945725.1). Lineage (NCBI taxonomy): Eukaryota > Metazoa > Chordata > Aves > Passeriformes > Pipridae > Corapipo > Corapipo altera. Next base: position 7,767,695 of record NW_020884882.1, on the reverse strand, counting down.
CTTAGTTGTGGGTAAATCAAGCTGCCTGGCTGGATTTTGCGTTTTGATGACCATTCACTACCAGTGATATAGGTAAGACTTCTTCATTTACTCCTTGTTTCATTGTCCAGGGTGTTATTTTTTTCATGTTACACAGAAAGACCCAGCCTGTACTCTCCCCATGTGGGCCTGACAACATGCAACACCCAACCTCTTCCTGTGAGTGCAGTAGGAGGAAACTGGAAGCAATTTTGCATCTCCAAAACCTTGTGATCCAGCTCTAAGTCTTGCACTGCTTTTTGGACTTGGCTGGCTCTGTGTCATACATGGCAGTCTGTTTGCAAGACTTCACACACTGCTCCTGGTTTTCCTCTACTTTGCATTCCTAATTTTTTTAATCCAAACCTCAGTGTGGGGGAAAAGGGAATACAACACAGAACAAACCTTAGTGCTTTCAACAGAGTTATCTGAAAGTACCCCAGTAAATGCAAACATCAGAACAGGTTCTAAAGGGGAAAAATCCCAACCCAACCAACCAAAAAAGAAAATTCAAATTTGTCTAAAAAGTGACCCTTTTCTCTGTGGAGGGCTTCCGAGTTTCAAAATCCTTTTCACAATCCTCCTAATTAAAAATTGGTAAAACATGAAGTTATCCATGTACCCAATGATTTGAAGCTTCAGCTTAAAAAATGTTGGGAAATTACTGAAAGAAGCATCGCAGTACATTGAAAGTTAATATTAGAATGGTTATCAATGTGTAGAGACTGTATATAAATAAATAGATCAAAAGTAGTCACTAAAATAATTTCAGTAAAAAAGGCCAAAATTCGTTTACTCCCAGATGTTCTAAAAATTAATTAGTTTTAAAATAGTTTATTTTCAAAGCCTTCAAATTGCTTTTATCAAAATAAAGTCTTTAAATTAATCTTTTTTCAGAAGCTTTGAAGATTTATATTAAGAATTCCAAAAGCCCTAAGTTTTCTCTTAAAAAAAAAAAAAAGTAGTAATGCTTCTGTTAGTTAACTAATTTATCAAGCAGTAGCCCTGAATCTAATGAAAACAGGCTCAAGACACTAATTGTGTTCTTCAATCTGGATTTTCCCATAGCTGTTTTCCCTTCACGGCCATGCATATTTTCCTGGTCGCCAAGGTAGGTACAGAGATACCCAGTTCAAAAAAAAAAAAAAAAGTCACATCTTGATTCTGAGAGATCCTGAACTGTTCCTATCTGGAGTGTTTGTTCAGTTTTACAACTATTTTTATTGACTTATAGAGTGTTTTCACACTGGCTCTCCTCCCAGGCATGTTTAAACAAGCAGCAGTGCACGGTGCCAGAATGCAACACAAACGTCTTCTATAGACAAGTAAACAAAATACCCAATGGCTTCAACTACCCACACCACGAAGGGATTTTGAGCAAGTCACTTCAAATTATGTTTTGGTCTCTGGACACAAAGCAAAGTTGGTTTAGAGTTCTTTGGCTGTGTTTTCGGTTGTGTGTTTTCTTTATTGCTTTGGTTTTTAAGCCATTGGCTGGGCCCACACTCCCCAGAGATGCGGGCTATTCATTGTGTTCCAGCTTAAAGACTCGAACTGGACTTGATTTCAGTAAGAACTGTGTGGTGGTATGTCATGTGGTTACAATACAGCCTGAAAACACAGTGGGCCATCTCTATCATGCATGGCTTGTGTGCCCTGCGACTGCAGGTGAGACCAGCCACCAGCACCACCAGTCTAAACAGGCTGTTTTTGACAGGCCTGAATTAAGCACACCGCTGGCTGGACAGCTGTGCTGGAGCAGAGGAAGTGGGAATCATGGCCCTGGGGATTTCAGTTGGTCCCATCCCACTGCAGCCAGGTTAAAAAAAGAAAATTCAGAAAGGAAAACGGCATCTTTTCCTGAGAGCCAAGGTTAGTCCTCACCATAAATCCATTGGCAGTGGCACGGAGTGACGTCCCACCTCCTCCCCTGTGGAGCTGGGGCCAGCCAGCAGGAAGCGGCCGCCTCCGCGGCAGGACCGGGCAGCTGCTCCCACTGCCATGTTTATCCATCCCCAGGACACTCCAGCAGAAATTTTCCTGTTGTGCGATGGTGCAGGCAGGGGGGAGGAGAGCAACCTACACGTGGCTCTAACAGAGATCACAGCCTCGTCAGCAAGAGCTGAAAATACCAGTGAGCTGGCACTGCTTCAGAGCTAGAGCCTCCCCCCCTTTGCCCTTTTCTCCACAAGCACCCTCCCTGAGTCATGTATCAGCACAAGGGGCTCCCCGTATCCATCTATAAACTCTTCCTGGAAGACTAGCACATCTTGACCCAGGACCAGCTATTGCCCCCATCACTGGCATTTCTCCTTGTTTTTGTTGATGTTAGAACAATCCTTTCAAAGTTTCTTTTCTTACAAATGGATTCTCAGTCTTGAAATGATTCTATCAGAGTCCACCAGCACCCCAGAGAGCATGGAGTACAGCCAGGCACAGGAATACAACTGTGGCTCTCTTGGCAGTATCCTGCAAGCTTCCTCTCCCAGGTCAGTTCCAATAACCCCATGCAAGAGTTGACAGGAGACTGCATCTCACTACCTGCCAGCCCCGCTGGTGAACTGGCTCTGCCTTATCACAGCCATGATTCTGAGCTCCCCAAGACTGAAGGTCTTGGCTGCTGCTGGATTTGCTCTAGAACAGCAATTTCAATCTCAGCTCCATGGTGGAACATGCTGGCAAGGAAGGAGGTGAAGGTACAACAACCTGTACCTAGTTCTCCAGCACAGCTACTGGCAACACCACAGTAGGCTGCTGTGGACACCTCCCTACTGCTTTTGTTAAAATTTTTGCTCAGGTACTGCCTGTATTCCACGTCTGAGAAAACAAGCCTCCCCTAAACTGGGAGGACTTTCCCCTCCCCCCCCCTTCATTCTTTTTTCTGTGCTCATGTCTCCATCCTGCTGGAATATTTACTGTTTTGACATCGACTTGCACCAAGAGCCAGGAGGCATCTGACAGCATTTTGTCAGTGACAGACAGCACAGCCTTCTCATCTGGTCCCTATTTTGTGAAACACAACTCTTTACGTGAAGCAGACCACCACACGCTCAGCATTTAGAGCTTAAATACCACATTGGATGGGAACATTAGGATCTTCTGCTGTGTAAGATTTTGGCACCTCCTCACATTTATGGTTCAGAACTGTTGACATGATAAAATAAAACCCAAAAAATGAGGCACAAGATGTTTATTATGCTGAGGAAGATAATTGTATGGTGTGGGAAATTTCCAATACAATAATTATGACCATTATTTTGAGCCATGGCCATCCTGTTCCATATTTGCAGTTTGGTCATGGGTAGATTTTGTTCCATGACAGTGCATCCATCAAACCCCAGTGCCCTGTGCACAGACCTGACACTGAGGGGACTCGTATTAAGTCTACTGGAGTCAAAGCCCTTTGGCTTCCAGTGTCACTGGAACTAACATGATGGAGGAAAAGGTGATACAGTACTATGAGAGAGCATTTAAGGACCTGGGCAATCATTAAAGGAGGACAGAGATGACTGGAAAATAAGAAGTCACTGAAGGACAGCATCTCAGCAGGCTTTCCCTGCATCCCCTCAAGCACCAAAACAAATTACAATTATTTTAAAAGGCATTACTACTTCTAATAGTCACTTTATGGCCAAACCTAACAACATACTTGCCTCTTTCCTAAGGTGTTTGCACTTCATCACTGCACTGACACTTTTCAGATGAACTGGCTTTTTATTGTGGAGCTATTCTACGGCACAGTGCTTTGTTGACTAACAGTTGCTGCATATAGAAATTTATTACTGTAGGGTTGCTCATAAGTACCTGATTTTTTTTAAAAGTAAATGGATTATATTTTTTATGAGAGTTAAAAATATATTAGGGCTTGGAAATTCAAAATAAGTCGCACTAAGAGTGGTTTGAATACAAGCTCCGGGTATTTACTTTAGGGCCCACAGTTATTTCACTGTGGCACTTCTATTCCAGCCAACAAGTAGAACAACAAGATATTTGGAGCCTAACTAACCTTCTATGTCTCTAAACATAAGCAATGCACTGATATGAAATGCCAAATTTGAGATCTTTTGTAAATAGTCCCATTTAAGCCCCCTTCCTTAGTCTACAGACTCTTACCCCATCTGCCTGAAAGTACAAAACTTACTCAGGTTTAATGGTGCCACTAACAGTAGCAGAGTTGCACGGTGTTCAAGTTTTGAACCTTGCAAAGACTTTCACTGATGTGTTTCACTTCCACCTGACAATGACCACAGCTGGGCAAATAGCCAAGTTTTCAGCACAGTGCAAAACTGAGAAATCCAGGAAATACCATGTGCATTGACTCAAAGCATGTTATTAAAAAAATATCAATTGTTTAGTGGCTTTTAAAGCCAGAAATATCTCTGACTCCTCCTAAAGTTCTCTCTTCAGGTTATTTAACCATATTGAAAGCTTACTGGATTTTTTTTGGGGGGGAGGGTGGGGGGAATGGGAATATGTAGCAGGAAGGCCAGGCTGTTTGTCCTTCATTCTAAATTTAGACCAACGCATCACTGAACTTCAAAAATGTCAAGATGTTTTGGCATTTCTGTAATATTTTGCTCTGAAAACACTAAAGCAGAACATTTAGAATTTTTAAAGTATTGGCTCCTTCCAGCAGAAACAATTCGTAAACAACAACTTGAAAACTTCAGACACAGGGAATGGAAGAGTTGAACAGAGACCTTCCTATTCCCTGGAAGATTGCCCGCTCCCCATTCCCCCCAAAAAGCCTCACTAACTAAACAAAACCACCAAACAAAATAAAACCTCTGCATTTAAGCATATAACTACACATGTTAGACCTTTAAAAATTTGAAGTCTAAGGATCTGTAGAATCAAGCAATATATGAATCTAATCCATAAATTGTTATTAACATCCAAGTATCTCACAGTATAGGCATTCCCAGATAATCATTGCATCCATGGCATCATTTGAGAAAATAAATCTCATTCCAATGAAAGACAAAGCAGTACAGCCTCTGCTTGGGAGTTTCATGCAAATAAAAACAGGAAACAAACATCTTTCACACACCACCCATTTGGAAGCTTCTGTTTGTGCTATAAAAATGGTGCCATTCTGCAGGCAGCAAGCTTCCCAAAGTTTTTGCCATCCATCATCTTTCCTCTTGTAACATTGCAGTCAATGACCAAACCAGCAACTTCCTAATCTCACAGCTCTGCAGTTCTCTATAGTAGAAATCCCAGACTGAAGGTCTAAAACTGGCCATAAACATCATCTGGTACATCCAGTTAACATTTTAAATATAATTAGTGGTCCATATTGCATTTTCCCACTTGCTCACAAGTCCTGGTAACTCCCTGTGCAGATTAAGTCTGTAGCTGCACTAAACCTGCATTCAGTGCTCTCTGCAGAAGGAGTCTTTCACAAAGCTAAGGACATGGTGGAAATGGATGAATTGTGGAGCCTATGGGGAGTCCTCCCACCTTTACAACCATCCACCTCTAACAAACTAACCTGAGCATTCCTCTGTTTTACATCCATAACCAGAGCCCACTGCTCCACTGCTCCTCAAAATAAGAGGAAGTGATCCCACCTGTCTCTGGAGATCTAAGCATTACACTGACTTTGCCCTAGGTATTTTACTTATTTCACTCCCTAGGAAGCAGATACAGAAGACATCACCTCACAGTCCAGCAAACATGACACTGCACACCTCAACTTTAGCCTTCAAGGTTTCCCTCATCCTTGGCCATTTTGCTGAGGCTGCCAATAAGAGTGACAATTAATGTCATTCGTGATGGGTCTGCAGGGCTGATATATGACTCTTCGGAAACTGGACTGTACCCAACATTTCTATTTCCACAGGCCATTAAACAGCTGTCACCGTTGACCTATAATTCCTCCTATCCCATCCCATGCAAATTCTGAGTTGGTGACAAAACGTGGAAGGCTCTAGGTACCCTCAGTCACCCAGGAATCTAGAACAGGGAACCGCCTAATCCACGGCGCCCCTGTGCAATGGCCAGAAGGATTTTGCAGCCAAAGATAAACACACCTCTCCAGTTTCCAGCCACCTATAGCTTCAAGGGCAGGTGGTCTTCTCTCCTGCTTTATACTAGGAGGAAGGAACAGGTTGTTCTTCTGGAAAGATCTCAGATCCAGCTGCCACCACCTACCAAAAATGGATCGGTCACCTTCTATTCTGGCAGAAATCTCTCCTATCAAAAGTGTTTAAATGGCTTTCAACCCCTTGAATATCAGCCTGGTCCAGGAAATTCTTTCAGGCTGGGTGATACCATCATTTTAATGCTGATATTTGTAAACGTAAAGAAAAATAAATCTATATTTATCTGTGATAAAATGCCTTTTAGATAACAGGTTTCAGCAGCAATTTTTTCCCCAGAAAAATTCAAGTAGGAACTGGAGGGCTGACGGTGCAGCATCTTTAGTAAAAAACTCTCTTCCTGTTCCACAGACTTTTTTTTCATTTACTTGTTTACATTCATCCCTCTTTTCTCATTGCCACATTTTTTTTCCTCCCACTCCTTCTCTACCCACCCTTTAATAAACATACATATAATATGTATGTATTAAGGAGGATTATGATACCATCCAACATAAAGTAAGAGCAGCTCTCAGAGGGTGCATTAAGACTGAAGTCTGAAGCAAAAAAAAAAAAAAAAATCACCTCATAACCTCTCCATTCAAACCACTGCTAATTCTGCCCTACTCCCTTTACTTCTCCTCTCCTGTCTGTTACACACAATAGGTATTCCCCATGTGGGTGGATACAGCAGTGGCTGAGAGAGATCTCCTCACTGAGCTTGGAGATGAAAGCCTGTTACCTGATTTTTATTTATGACCTCTAAAATGCAACGTGCAGAGTTACACATGAGAGACCCTGTAAACAAGGTGAGGGCCAGTTGCTTTATACAGCATGGAAAATTTCCATTTCTTGGAACAGGTCAGCTTGGAAGGAAGTCAACCCTCAAGGTCTTTCTCCCTCTTTAGGGCTCATCTGAAACACCAGCTAACCCAGAGCGTGCTGCCCAGGAGTCAGGAAAGCCAAACAAACAGATCAGTGTAAGGCACGGCCTCAGCTGTCACAATGTCTCCACTTCTTGTCTGGCCAGGCACTCGGAGGTGGGGTCGTGTTGTCAAACCCCTATTTCCTCAACTGCAAGGGTCAGCAGTCTGGAGATTTCTGCTAGAGAAGCACAGCTGGGACTGGCAAGCAGCAGTTGTCCCAGCGTTAATATATGCCTGTGTGCCTCCCCTGACAGACTTGGGAAACCAAGGAGAGAAAACCTGAGAACTGTTCCAGAATTAGATCGGATGGCCCCGAGCCATCTTCCCAGCACTGGGTACCCAGAGGACTGGGGGAGAGGCTCAGTTTCACACTGATGGGCAGGTCTAGCATCAGCAAGGGTGAAGAGAAAAGTTCATTTGCACCTCTGTTCCACTTTTCCAGCTCACCTCTTGCACCATCTGAATCCAGTCTTTCTGCTTTGTTTTCTCTCCAGTACCCAGCAGCGCTCTGACTTTCCTCCCCTCCCAGATCCCCATACACAGTTCATCTCCAAGCTGTCACTCAAAAGGTTGACACTTCTGAAAAATGTCCAGCTACTTCAGCTATTTCTATTCTGCCTGGCATAAGGTGAAAATCTGAGTCAGCTGGCTGTGCTCTGTCAGGTTTTTTGCAGCCAGCGTCCTGCCTCTCAAAAACACCCACCTAATTTTGGAAATGCCAGCCTTAACTTTAGTGCTCCTGATGAGAAGCAGAAAAACACACTCAGCTTAATCCCAGCTGCAGACAAGGATCCAGAGAAAGGAAGATGCCTGAATAGAAAAAAAAAAAAAAACCAAACAAACTAGCTCCTACTCACTTACAAACATTTTATGTAGTTTTTATGGGAGGAAGACAGAAGGCTCTTGCCAAACACATTGTCTGGGCATAATTATTCCTCTTTCCTCCTCCTCCTGCCAAGCTAACCTCCCTCTGAATCGGGCCATAAGGAAGGAATGGAGCCAGACAGGACTTCTACACATTTTGGCTCGACATTCTGCAAGTGTAAGCTGTCAGGCAGCACTGTAGCAGCAGAAACGTGTTACTGAATAGTATGGGAATATTAATAAGCAAGAGATGAACATTAACATCTGTCACAAAGCATCCTTTCAGAACCACAAAAAGAATAGAAAAGGAAGAAGAGCAGAAAACAAACTTACCTGCTGTTCAGGGTAGTACTCGGTCATTGTAGAGGGAACAAAGTTACCCCAGGCCAAAAGCTTCATCATCACAGTGGTCATTTGAAGTAAGTAGTAAGGCTGAGACTTGCAAAATTGGTTTAATTTTGCTGCCATTGACACCAAGAGTGAGATACAGAGATATTTCTATGGAAGCTGATAAAACAATAATAAGCACTTTTGAAACGATCGTTTTTATAATCTAGGCCCAAAAAGCAATAAAAACCACACCCCTCAAAAAACCCACCCTCAAGCCCCAACTCATTTCATTTCCAAGATTGGCTCTACCTTTGTCATGCCTTATCAGCACTTCTCCAATTGCACTGAGACCTTTGCAGTGCTGGAGGCTCTGCATGCTCCCAAACAGTCTGTCCCAGGACTTCACTGCCTTAAAAATCCCATCAAAACCCTTTTCTCCAGCAACATAAACCCATTCCTTCTTTACAGTTTGCCACAAAACAGAGTTTGGTCCCCCTATTTTTTGCAGGGATTTCAATAGAAAGGTTTTTTTAGTACCTGAAGGCTGTAAAGGCTGGGATCAGTTAGCATTAAAAAAATGTGCACCAGTACTATAGTCTTACATTAATATCCCCCTAGAAAGCAACGAAATACAAACAGCAATGAATTCAAATCTGGACATCGAACCACAACACCTTTGATACATATGGATAAGAAAGCTGCTGTGGGGTGCAATAGCAAGAAAAAACTTTTAGAGGCCTCACCATGATCACCGTGATCACCACCAACACCCCAGTTTTTAGACACTTAGTCTCTTTTACTTACTAATGATGAATAGTCATCTACCAGCCATGAGATACCTTTCCCTTTTAAGACATCACATGTAGTTGCCTCTTTTCTAACAAAAAATAGTAATGATTAAAAAACCATAGCAAATTCTCAGTATTACTCACCCTTCACAACACATTCACCTCTTGTCATTTAGTGCTGTGTCTGATTTCCAGCCAAGCCTACAAATGAAAAACTCACAACCTTAAGAGGAGAAACAGAGGCAGGGCCTCTTGGAGCTGCACCTCATCAGGTTAACGAGGCTGCCAAGGTGCCTGTCTTCTGGGCTGATTAGGTGTGCTCTGGTCTTTTCCCAAAAGTACTGTGAAGACCACAGATTCAAAATTCAGTTTTACCTCTTCATCCCCAAGTAGCTATTCTGTGGGACTTCATGGTTTATAACTACAGTTGAAACCAGAAGGAGGCTGTGTGCCATTTCCAGCTTGACTGTGGAACTTCTGGTGAAAAAGTGCTCTGTGTTTCTTACCATCGAAACCCTGGCTTTAAATCTGAATCAGCTGTGAACTCTAATTCAGATCTGAATCATGGTTCTTTATCTTTTTCTAATTAGCACTATCAACTGTCTGTTATTGGCATGTCAAACAGATGTCATCTGTCATTAAAAGTGACTCTTGTATTGTAGTTTCATCAAGGTAGGTAGGAGACCCTGGAATGTATTAGCTATGGGAAAATCATGAAGAAACTCAGGCTCGTGGTCTAAGCACAGTGCTGAGCATGAAGTGCTGTGCTCTTCATTGAATTCTGTTTAAATATCATCAACAAAATCAGTTAATGTCTCTGCATCTTCTCCTCGGGAAGATCATCTTCTCCATAGTGAACATAAATATGCCCTCAGTTATCCATCCCTGCAGAGGGTGGGGAGGAACTGTGTTTGTATAGCGCTTTGTAAACCTATGTTTTCAAGAATTATCTGCTGGCACACAAGTCAGAAGCTGTAAGTCATTCAACACCTCCAACTAGGAAATTAGATTCTACTGACATCCTTGGGAATGTTCTCGCTGGCTTGAAGCTGTTCTTATTTGGGTATCATTGCAAGTGTGTCCTGTAGCCAGTATTGTTTTGTGGCCAACACTATTGCTATAGCTCTATAAATCTGCAAACACTCTGCAGAAGGAATGTAGTGCCAAAAAATTGCAGAGTTCTCTGCTCTGCTTCCAGTTTGGGAACACATACTGGAGCAATACAGCTGCACAGATGTGGCATCCTGAACACCTGATAAAGCCACTCAGTAACTCAAGAGGGACTTCTGCATGTCTCTCAGCTGAAATGATTTTTTTCTACTCAAATGTTACAGCAAATGAGTGAAAAATAAACAGGAGTTATTGCATATTAGTATTTCTAGGATGTATACACAGAAGAGGTATAGTTGGCAGTCATAGGGGTGTCTGTGTCTTCCCAGTCTTCCTTTCGTCCCCTGACAAATCAGCTACCAGGCTTACTTTCCTTTGTAGTATGAAGATGACAGCAGCATGCTGGGGGACTGCCTACTGCAAGAAAAACAGCCCCTTTACCGAGAAGAATGAAGAGAACATCAATCCAAGCTGATGGGGCCAAAGGGGACTTCACAGTGCTGCAAACCCCACCTTCCCATCTGTGCAACAACTGCAGGAGAGAGCTGGGAACCCCAGGGATGCTCTCTCTTGGCACCCTCTCAGGTTCTCAGCTGGCTGCTCTGCTCCTCCTTGGTGTGAATGAGAGAAACTCTGGCTTCAGATGCTATCCTGCCTCCTTCCAAAACCCCACAGTCTGGCAGGATGGGAGGTGCTTTAGCAAGGGGAACTCAAATTTATTCAGTGCAATTCAGCCTGCTGCAGAGGAGAGCTCTTGTAGAGCAGGTGGCAGCATCACAGAGATAGCAGTACCTACAATAGCTCTGAAGCAATAATTAGCATCATGCCAAAACCCATAACATGGCACCTCCTGGGCCTGTCTGCTCCACTAACCAGTGCTGCTACCCACAGCAGCTGCATCCACATTCTACCACCTGCTGCAGTCCAGCTCCAGTATCACTTCCAGGTGAGCAAGTTAGTGCCTGTCTAACTGGCGACCATTCCATCTTCTCCAGCACACCACCTGCCAGGCAGGACAGCATTCCTCCCAGGTCAGGTATTAATGGACAGCAGCAGTCCTGTCTGTGGAGCTGCTACCTGTCTGAGAAAACGGAAAGGGAGGAGAATGGAGGGTTGCCAGATCTGTACTGACATCAACTCCCTGTGTTATGTGCTGTTGCCATGGGATTTTGCCCTTCAGCTGGCTCTTAAATGACTGCTCAGCTGGAGTGGGCTACTGTCTGGCCTTGCAGCTCACAGCGCAGGAGGGAATCTGAAGAAAGCGGCTGTTCCACTGCTGAGATGGGGACAGTGGGTTGTTATTATTTATGTTGTGGTACTGCCTAATATGCTTTGGGTGCTTTCCAAAGACAAAGAGAAACATGGGCCCTGCCCTGGAGAGACATGTATAATTGAAAGAGCAGTCAGTGCATTATCCAAGCTGTGGGCTCTCCGAACAACCATCCCTCCCATTCAGAGAATTGTTTCAGGCTGAAAGGAGTGCTGGGGATCATGCAGACCACCCCAACTACTGCCATGGACTGGGATTTATTTAATCTTCCCAGAGCAATGGCTGGAAGCTCAGAAGAGATTCCACAGTGTCCCCTGATAATTTGTTCCAATTGCTGTAACTCTTCTTGGAATGATGAGGTTTTTTCCTAATATTTATACTAAATGTTCCCTGCTGCAGCCTCAAGCCATAACAGCATTTTCTGTCGTTTTACTAATGAGAGTATTTGATGTGTGCTCTTCCTCAGAACATCCCTTAATATATCTGAGCACAGCCAGCCTGTCTCCTCCGCGGTACAAAGCAGCCCAGGGCTCCCAGCATTTCCTCAGAGGCCACAGCACTTTCAAGGGTCAGTGTGCAGCTCCAGTCAGCTTGCCTGTCTTCATCTCAGCTGGTACAAATGAACACTAAGTCCAGAATCTTTCTCTGACTTTCTTAATAGGTACCACATGGCCAATGCTCTCAAAGCCTCCAGCATTCAGGCCCTCTGAGCTCTTTGCACCATCATTTAGGAGCCTTCACAACCATTGGCACAATGTGATACTCTTGAGTTGTTATTGAACTCTTTTGTTACTGATGCAGAGAGAAAACTGCAGGTTATTTGTGCACTAGGGAATTATATTTTCCCTCAAATTCTCCTTTTTTTCATGTAGGTAACTGGTAAAAGCATACAAGTTGTAGTCTCAGCCATGAAATCAAATCAATTATTTATTGCAAGTCTTCCTGGGCAAATCCTTTCAGAATCATTTTCTAATCTCTGGTGTCCCAGCTGAAGCCCCTGGAAAGGAACTCAATTTCTGGGAGCATCATGTAATTATGCAAGGCCTTTTATTGGTGTCTGGGCACCCAGAATCCTAATACCCTCTGAAAATGTTGGTTGTCATTGGCAAACAACTGGTTAAAGTGCACAGCAGCAGCCTGGGTCTTCCACTCTGCAAACAGCTACATATCTGTGAATTTACCAGGAGGAGTCATGAACAGCAAAGACTAGATGGATGAAACCAAGGCTGCTCTTGCTTTGTGATTTGTGATTTATCTTGACAGACATAAATCAATGAGAAAAGAAGAAGGAAAGGAAAGGGAAAGGAAAAGGAAGGCAAAGGGAAAGGAACTGGAATTCAGGACACAAGATCTGTAAAGAAGGACATTTTGCACAGTTTGCCATGAGGTTTCAGATGGCCTTCCTTAATCCTGACTCAGAGAATGTATAAATATTCCTGACTCTAGGAGGACAGAATTATGTTGCATAATATTATTCTCTCTGAATTTTCTCTCTGAAATGCATGCACAGACTTCATGGATGTTCTACACTTGCTACAGAGTTGAGTACTCATACAAAAAAAGTGTTTGCTTCTGCTAGTTTTGTCTGTCTTCTCTTGGGGTCCTGAATCATATCCTAGACAAGCTCAATCAGGCCCTCAATAATCAATGACTTTAAATGATGATTAGGCTTAAGTATTCAGGAAGAGCAGTCAATTAATAATCAAGAACTAGAGGATATTCCTCCAGTTTGCTTCCGGGTTCTGCTTGGAAACTCCCCGTGTATTAAGGGCTTGCAGAGTAGCCTAATGGTTAGAGAAGCATAATTGGTATCATAAAGCTTGGTATTTCTTCTCAGCTTAGTACCAACATGTCCATGCAAATATTTTATATTGCATTTGGCTGAGCACCCGAGGTGAATCCCATTCTGGTCTTTCTGTTCTCCAGCTACAGAAGCAGGTTAATACATCAGAAGGCTCCTGGGAGCCTTTGCCAGCCACTGTGCCCATCACCATTTGCAAATCTAATGTGCAATGTTTCACAAAGAAAACTGGAGCCCTCAGCACATATCCCAAATGACTGGGATGACCTGAAAGAGACTGGAAGCCTTTAATGGGGGGACATCAAGCTGCTTTGTGACCAACCACAGTGATACCCACGGCCATAATGATGACACTGATCAAAGCACAAACGGAAGAGGCAACTCTTGGCACTCACAGAATATCCACTTTGAGGACAGGGAGATAAGGAGCTGCGCTGTCTGTGGAGCCTTGCAGGGACCATATGTGCTGCAACATGGCAGGACTCCGGAAATGCCAAGGCAAATCAGACAGGTTGTGCAGTCAGCACAGCCAGCGGAGGCAACACAAGCTTTCCCTTTGGAACAGGAAAGGATGCTGGAGTTTGGGCAGCCCCAGGACCAAGAGGTTGCAGCTGCCTCACTGATTTTGCTCTAGGTTAAAGCTGACAGCTGCAAAAACATTCCATGAACTGGCTGTTCTTTGTGGGGTTTGTCACTCAAAGGCAGCGTTTGGCTGGACTCGGAGGAAATCACAGACTCACTGTTTCAAGCGCGGGGAGCAAAATGAAAAGCCACAGCTAGGACAGCTGCTTCCTTCAGCCTCCCTGACCCCTCGGGTGGAGACCAAAGCAAGTTGTTTCCCCTGTTATCCTCACTGGCTTGGAGGGCAGCCCTCACACATGCTATTAATTCTTAGTAGGGAGGAGGAGCTCCTGGGGGACCACAGGTGAAGTTGGTGAAAATCCAAAAAATCATAAAAGTGAGGTTTCAGCAATGGTTTTTGTTCTGCACAAGAATGAAATGAGACGTGTAAATCTTCCCCGGAAAATGAGTTTATCCTTTGTTGAGTAGAGACCCTATCCCAGGTGAGTGCCTTCACAGCTAGGCAGAGATCCAAGATGCTGGAGATTTTCCAAATCAGGTTGTAGCATTATTCTTTCAGTTTCTTGTGAGTTTTATGTCCCAGTTGTTCAAAACAGGGAGTGCCACTGCACTGTGGTGTCCAGTGCTGGGGGCTCTTCTCTTCTCTCCTCCCCTCCAGCTTGCAAATGAGAAACTTTCCCAACAGCATGTTAGCTGAAACTCCCCTGAGAGAGCTGGTGGAGGAACATTGACAAATACTTAATGTGAGACGGGGCAGAGATGGAAAATGAGCACCAAGACATGCTGATGGGAGCATATTTAGAAAGGACATTGTGTATCTCAGGTATTTTCAGATCAAATGAGAAAGCAAGGTTTAACTGGTTCCTTATGTTAAGTGACCCCTCACTGAAGGCGGCAGGCTCAGAAGTGAGCCTTCGGTTCACTAGAATTCTTACTCAGCTGCTTAGATCCTTGGTGGGTTACTTGAGAGCATGCAAACAAGTTGAAATAGGATGGGAATGAAACCCAGATTCCCTGTGTCCCAGGGTTCTATTTACCAGATCGTCATTCCTTGCAGATACATTGCATGTGACTCATATCTACAGTGTCAGAAGTGAACCAACACACCCCAGTAAACCGAGGAATGTTTCCAGACCTGCTGTGACCTAAAGTTCCTCAGGATTTCAGTCTCCCAAGGAGGGAAGGGAAGGCAAGAACAGACAATATGGGCAGCTGTGCAGGAACACTCCTCATCCATCACAGAAAAATCCTTTCATAAAATGATCAAATATTGTCTCAGAATTAGATTATTTACTCCTACTGAATAGTCCCTCCAGAACTGCACTCTTCTGTCAGAAGCCTGAGAACTTCTCTAATTCTTGGGATAAACATATTTTCAGTAGAATATAACAATATTCTTGACCAATTCATGCGCTTTCATTTCTGTGCCAAAGTTGATCTTCAGCTTAAATAGGTTTTAACACCCTAGCTCTGTGTGCCAGAACAACTGTATCCCCTCTTGGCCTCATCCTCTTAGGCAACTGGTAACTTCCCTTCATCCTTTTGACAGTACCCTCTGTCACCTCCTCTCTAACCTGCTTCTTTCCCATTTTTTTCCATTTCTGTGGTAATCTCATATTTCTATAGCTTTGTTAAAAATTCCCCATCATGACCTTATACCTTTATGGTTTCACCAAGGTCTAGACAGGTGTGATCTATCACATCTCCTTTGTCTAGCTCAGCTAGCTTATCAAAGAAAACCATGAAGTTAGTCAGATGTGATTTATCCTATAAACACTTGTAATTTATTCCATTTTCCAATTTCTGCCTCGTCTTTAGTTATTGTTTCTTTCAATAATTGTTCTGCCCTGTATGCTGCAGTGGTCAGAGTGATTGTTTTATAATTTTCCAGACAGCTTCCTCCCTCCATCTTAAGTATACATTTTCTATTCTCTAATCATATAGCACTACCTTTACCTTGATGGATTCATTAAAATACTTTCTAATAAACTTGCAATTTCATGTGCCAACTCTCTCAGATTTTGAGAATGAAGATTATTTGGTTCCTTAGCACAGGCCAGTTAAGCACCTTCTGTTTTCTTTCCCATTTGCCACTCTGCATTTTTCCACATTCAATATCTTTAAAAGGTACCTATTACAAGTTTGGGTCATCCTTGGACTCCTTAAATAAAAAAAGTTGGGTACACCCACCCATTTTCTGCATCACATCATTGTTACTGTGTCTGCAAATCTGACTTGCCTCCCCTCCTCCTACCTTGTATTTGCCTCCTACTTGTATTTGCCTTTAAAATAAGAAGGGAGAAAAAACTCTCTATATCTCCAGCAAACTTCCTTTGCTGTCTGTTGGCTCATATGTGCTTAGGTCACCCGACACAGCTTGTATAAAGAGACAGTAGAATAACCCCTGAAGCAAGCAGGAGGATCTGATTCTGATTATCCACTCTAAAAGGAAAGAAATATTCTGGCTGCTGGCAGTGCCTCCCCTGAACACTTCTGGACTGTCTATAGGCAGTTCATTTTTAGCTCTATGAGTTGGGACTAATGTTATATTAGATAACTATTTAATTTCAGCTATATGTGTAGTAATGTCCAGAAAGGGTCTTGAAATGAGACAGGCAATTCATACAGATAAGCTCAATCTCCCTGTTTCAATTCCAGTTACAGGATCTTTGAGAACACCCTGTCCCTTTCCCTACTTAGAAACCTTATTAGTAAGTGGCCTTCACTCAGTTCAGATGGGTTTGTTGCCAGATGTCTCCACAGGCAAGATTGCTTTCTAACCTCATTCTAATAATAAATATGAACATTGCTTTCACAATACCTTTCCACATGGGAATTCAAAGTGTTTTAAGTATGTTGAGCATTTTAACAGCAATGAAGAACAAATTTTGTAAATTATGGTTTAGCCTTGTAACAGCAGATGAAAATTAACACTGGGAATGGTATAAATATAATGGGATAACTTTGCCTTTTCAATGGATGACAACCTACACAAGATCTTTGGACAAACCATTAATAGCCTTTTTCAAGCTCACGGTGATGCTACAGAGATCCCCTTCAGCCAACAAAGATGGTTCCAAGGGAGCAGTTTGTATAAATGGGCTCTACACAAAGGTTTGACCTAATGTACAGTAAATCCATTAAATTGGTGTTTGTTCCCAATGCATATCCAAGAGCTTCAGGGAAGATAGATACCAGGAATCATCCTGTATAACAGTCTTCTTGCTCTCTGCCAGGCTTTTTCCCAGGTAATGATCCTATCAGCAGTGCTGCCCTGCTGCTGTAGTGATCTGGCTCTGAGTTCATCTGCCGTCAACATCCTTTGGTATTGAACTCTTGGCTTCTTCAAATTTTCCTTACCTTAAAGAAAATGCCGTGTGTGCCTTGTATATCCTGGCAGAGGAAAGACTTTTTTTCCCACCAAGGTGTGATGGTTCAAATTAACCAGACAGTTTCTCTCTGCTGGAGGACAATGTGCGAATGAGGCACAATCCAACACCCATGGTAGGAGAAGCTTTTCTCACAGTTTCCAACACTTTGGAAACACTGCAAGTTATTTTTTGGGTGCCACAGCATTTGGTATCAGTGAACTGCCTCTCCTGCAGAAGGGAAGAACTTTAGAGCCCTAACCCATGCTGTAAGCTGCAGGACTCCCAAATCTGCTTGGTTTCTTGAATGTGCACCTTGGACCGTGGAAGCGCTGGGAGCTCCAGCTGAGCATGGCAGAGGTGCTTGGGAGCTGCAGACCCTCAGTATCTGCCTGGCTTTCTGCCAGTCATAGTAGCAACCAGGCACAGATCCAGGGGAATTCAGCCTGTATTTCAGAGGGAATTTATTCGTTTAGATGAAACAGAGGTTGTTTGTTTTCAGTTAATCATTGCTTTCCGATGAAGGAAACATCTTGTCAGAGAATTGCCAGCAAACTCTACCCATGAATCACTTTCTAGATTTCAGCAGAGAAGCTCAGAATCAACTCAATGCCCTTTCCCACCTCTGCTCACAAAGCTTTTTAGCAGCCTTTGCCTCTGGGAAGGCCCCCTCGGGGCAGGCTGACCTTGCTGTAGTTCAGTGGCAGTGGAGAACACAGCACCCATGGAGAGGAGGCATACTTTGAAATTTGGTTGTGGTTTAGCTTCTCTAGCTTATTCCCTCACTTCTTCAGAATTTATTACAAAGCCTCAAAACATCTTTTTCTCTTCTGTCTCCCTCCAGAAGAACACTGGCATGGCTGGTCTGCTCTTTCCTGAGATAGCAAATTGGCTGGAGACCTCAAAAGTCAGAAAGTGTTGGCAGCTGCCACCATTTTGTCACAAATTTCTAAGATGTGGTTTTCATACAACTCTAGAAACCAGATCAATGTGATAAATACAAATTTTTGCTTTCTTTTACTTTTGATCCCACATGGTAACAGAAAAAATGTGATAATCGAATGGCAAAAATGAGAGAAAATTAAAAAAGAGAGAACTTCAGGTCCTGAGCCTGCTGATCTAAGACGTAGGGTTTGCAAAGGTCACAAAGACAGGAACTTACAGTTTGTGCAAATAAGCATATGATGAGGGATAGGGATACTGTTAGTTCTCTCTGAGGGGAAGCTGTGGCAGGATTCAAACCATATTAGACATGAGAGAATCCACACTGACACTCAAACACAGATGCAAATCCACCAGGCTCCATTAGTTGTTGTGCTTATGGAAACACTTGTTTTCCATGTCATTATTTTGAACTCAGTTTTCCCGTATCAAGGAAAGCAGATTCTCAATGTTTTAAACGGTCAGCAGTAGAGATGGTGAAAGCTTGCTTTTTTCCCCACAAGGCAGATTGCAGCATTCTTCAATAAGAAAAGATTTTTGTTTAGCTCAACAAAGATGCTTAACAAAGGGAGATGTTAATACAAGTAGAAAATATAAACTGAATATAACTCACTTCCTGTCCTAGTGGCCCTGGTTTTCTCTGCCTACAGGTTTTCTAGCTGTCCTCAGTCTTTCATGAAATATAAGGTAGGCAGGGCATGAGCTGCTAGTGTATACTTTAAAAATTTTTAAAAATATTCACTCTGACTTCTTTTGACTCCATGAAGAAGAAAAAGAAAAAAGTACCTGGACTGATTTTTTCTTTAACACCATCCTATGGAAAATCACACCAGCCTTGTGGCACTTGTCAGTACTGACCCCTTCCTTTACATCAGGCAAAGATTTGATGCTGTATGTTTTGCTCTTTGAGTGTGGGAAAATACCACAGGGAAAAAAAAAGTGCTAGTGCTTTCCATTTCTTGCATTAATCCTCTCAGCCTGCAGTTATCATTATCATTCAAATAAAATGATAACAAACCCAGCCATCTGCTTAAAAAGCCCAGGCTGGTCACAAATCCACTGGATCCCTTAGATTTAAAAAAAGGGGAAAATGCTTTGAAGCAAAGAGGCTCTTATGCAATGCCAACCCACTCCCCGGGAGTGCTGAAACCTTTAATCACCTAAGGAGGGGGAGATGCACCGAGGTCGGGGAGCCCGGTGTCAATATTATTCCTCTTACATAATACCCTGCTTTATTTGCTGATTGAATGGTCTTTTTTTGTTTTTAACTGAACTTGTCCCTCAGTTGCCAAAAAAGCTTAGTGGTGGATTGCAAACTCCCCAGAAGAAAAGCAAACCTCACCCACAAGCAAAAACAAAACACCATCGCAGATTGAGATTTGCTATCTAAAACCAAACAATCATTAACAACAAATAATCCAGCAAAGAATGTACAGCAAGCAGTGGGCACCTTCCTGACACAGAAAATTAGCCTGGCAGGGCAGAAAGACAGAGTTTTTCCTCTCTCACAAACCTCAATCACCCACTACATATTTTGTTTAACCTCCTGCGGGGAAAATGTTTTATTGATAAGGCCTCTCCTAAACTTGTGATTACCTCCTAGGGCTGAGTTAGATTTGAAGCTGGTCAGTTTGACATCATGTCTAGACAATCCCTTTCTTTGGCAAACACTCAGCACACCTGAGACAGACCAGTGAGTCCAATAATGTGCAAAACAGGGCAAGAGGAACCTTTAGGGGCGTGTTGGACACACTGAGGAAGCTGCACAGAGACACTTACAGGTGTATGTACCACAAGAAGTCCTCTTATGTGGGTGCATGCACAACTCTGCCCTCTCCTATCCAGGTACCTGGCTTTGCACAGTCTGGCATAATTAATGCCCTATCCATGCTTCCTGCAAGCAGACACACAAGCACAACCATGCACTGTCCTTGATGCATCCACGTACTGGTAGTGCCAGTGGGGCAGTTCCCCCCATTTCCCTATAGCAGTGACTTGGCAGGGGTGACACACCGTGCCAGTGTGTGATGATCCACATGGCACCTTCAGCTCTTTGTCCTGTGCCTGTTGCATGGGTATCTGAACTACTAGGGAAATCCTTCTGGAGTTTATAACCCGAGGCTTTAAGAAAAACAAACTCTGAGTCAGTTCTTCTTAAAACACATCAGCTCTGGACTAGCTTCCCAAAGCTGGAAGGGGAGGGCACTATATCTGCCTTCCAGTGAAGGCTCCAGTCCCTTTTACAGCAGATCCCTGGGCTATGTGATACACAGGTGTAGGGGTCCTCTCACAGTACATGCTTGCATGCAAACACCACATATTTGCACATCCCTCACCCTGCCTTCCTCCAGGGTAAGCCTCCCACAAGCATCAGTGCTTGGTCCATCAGCCCAGCACACAGGCCTCTCTTCAATCTCTCTTCACTGGTACTCAGGTACTAAAGGAAAGGGTGGAGATCTTGAGATTCCCCCAGGACAACCAGGCACTACAGTTGCCCTTGCCATCTTTCAAGCTCATATGACAAAGCTGCTGCCTGTAGACCAAGCCTATACCAACTGAATTGTTGTCTGGACCAACCAACACCCACAGAGCCCAATCCCTTTTGTGCTCTTCCTCTTTGATCTGGGTATGAAAACCTCTGGTGTTTTCAGGCCAGAGCTGAGCTGAACTACCTGAATGGCTCATGGCTGGTTCTCTGCTTGCCCCTTGGGAACGGGGCCTGCAGAAGGCAGGAAGGAAAAGGCATGGGAACACCATGGGGTTTTGCAGCCGTCCTCAGCTGCCTGGGTGCCACAAAGAGCCTGTGGGCAATTCATTCCAGAAATAATACAGATCTGAAAAAACTTTACATGTAGGAAGAGTTCAAAGGTTGCTCAGAGCCATCTTTGCTAAGAAGGGGGACCGAAGACCTGAGAACAGCTTCCCCCTGGTCCTGGTTAGCAGCTGGCTGACTCAGCTGAACATCCATCAGGCAGCAAAACGCGATAATTGTCTTGCTCTGTGCTCCCCAAACCTGCCAACTGTGGCCAATGCCCACTGTTAGCAAATCTGACCCTCATTATCTACTCTCCATCCCCATCTTTCCAAGGCGCCGAGCACTGTAGTGTGCAATTAAACACCCACCATCGAGTTGCTTCTAGGCCAATTTGTCATCGCCAGCATTTGTTTGGGAATGTTTGTTGGGAAGCACATGGTGGCAGGGTCAGTGGATGTTGTTGAGGTTTTTTCCTCTTGCGCCTGGGGGCCAGAGAGCTTTGTGCGTTTCTCAGTATGTTAAACTCAATTAAAAAAAAATTAAAAAAACAACATCAGGATAACTTAAAGCAGATGTGAACACAAGCCTGAGACCCTTCTGAGCACAAACACGGCCATTTCATTGCAATTCCGAAAGGCTTTGCTGGCAAGCCTCCCCTCCATGTCCTACATTCTTTCATTCCAAAGAAGACAAACAATTCAGACTGGAGCAGCAAGGCACGTTTTTCAAATAAACAGGTTCCCTCAAACAATTTTTGTCTTAGTGTCACCCCAATACATGCATTCCTCTCTTAAAGGATCTTTTGGGATGATCTAAATGACAATTTGTGTCACACCTTTCATTAAAGGGGTTCAAAGCACTGCACTCAGCCCATGTGAACCTCTCACATGGAAGTGTTTTCACCTTCATATCCTAAGACAATATCTTCATGACTTGAAGTTACAGAGAAAATCTGTGGCATTTGTGGATCCCAAAACCAGAAATCTTGTGGAGTCTTGTACTGTTGGAAGAGGAACATCCCTGGAATATGAAGGAGGCTACCTGCTGGTGACTGAGGACTGATCCTCTGAAAAGCAGGTTGCATGGTCATTTCTGCTCATCACCACCAGGTCTCTGTTTTTTAAGGACAGATAAACCATATTTTATCTTACAGGTCTTTCAGTGGCTCAACTAGAGGAAGATTTTTGGACAGAAGTGTAGTCTATTATCTGATTCACTTGTTACCTTAATTTCATCTCTCTCATTTCTCCCTGTGTTCCTCAGACCAGCAGCTGCCTTGTCCAAAGTCACTCATTCCTTCCTTCTAGTTTCTAAGTTTCATACTTATTTTGCCAGCTACTTTTAAGTCTGGCTGTGACTTCTTTGAATAATTCCTGGACTCTGCTCCAGCCCTGCTCATGAGTTCTGCTCTTCAGCTCCATATTGCTCCACCTGTCTTGATGGGAAAAACCAAAATCAAGTCTGGGAGAATTTTAGTATTTAGTTTTGGTTTATTATATGGTTTCCATATTCTCCTCTGTGAGAAAGAACAGAGGTTGTCTCTGGAGAACATCAGAACAATTCCAAAATCTACACCTGGGATCCTGTTTCTCCCCGTATGAGGAAATAAAACCAAGGCAGACTCAGCTCCCTCCTTCTACCCACAGGAAGCAGATAGCCAGTACTGGCAATTTCCATTTCAAATCAAGATTGCCTGTGTGGGCAATTTGAAGGATTTCTTATGCCTTCCAGTCAAGTGGCATTTACACTATTAAAATAGATTGTAAATAATACATAGTAGATATAATAAATATAACAGCGGATAGTAAATAATAAATAGTAGATATTAAAATGGATTATTTCACACAAAATAAATAAGGAGGGATTAGAGAAAAAGAAGGAATGCCTTCTGCAATGTCAAGACAGAGGAATGGCTTGAGAACAAACAGGAGGTCAGGTGAACATTTTCCATCCATAACACTTTCTCCCTCACTACAATAGCTTCACCCCAGGTTTCAAAGGTGGATTAAGCAGGGTGATGTTCACTTAGTGAGACAGAGGTACAGTTGTGATAATTGATGAAATTGGAGCCTAGGGACTCCAGTGGTAGGGGTGAAGCAAAAGAGGTGAGATGGCCTTACAGGAGGTGTGTTGTTGCATCCCCTAAGAACAGAAATATCTGCTTGACCCTCCTAACAGGATTTTCATATTCCTCATGAGCTTAACATGGGAAAATATGTACAAAAATAAATCGATCATTCCAAATCATGATGATGAAAAATCTTTAAATCTCCCAAATCCCTCTAAATCCCTTTAGAGGATTCTTTATTTCTCACAGTAAGTTCCTTTGGTTAATTCTGCCACTGAGTTAAGGTACTCGGAGGAGAAATAAAAAAGCTGTGCTTGAAAAACATTTTTCTTTGACTGCTGTACTTCATAGGACCTGAAAAACCAAGGGACAAGCACCCCATATCAAGTACAGCTGCATAAACTTCCTGAGCACAAGAAATTAATCATAATAAAAGGCTTTTAATTTTTTTTTAATACACTTAGGTACCAAAGATAAAAGGGTTATTTCCCAGAATCATTCCTGTTTGGCTCAGTTCCTGATTGCTTAGATGAAGAACTTTTATTATTGAGCTTTTCATAACCTCTAACCTCAAAATCTGGGGAATGCCTTACATGGAAAATACAGAATGCTCTAAAATTGCAAGCGTTTCTGGCTTTTGTGTTCCTACACACCAATGTTCATTCCTGCTCTTCAGAACTCACCCCAGGGCTTGTAGGAATGATTCTGAAAGTTGGATGGGACTGAACCAAGCAAAGTAAATCACTATATAAGCTTACCCATATTTGCTTCTACTTGCATAAGGTGGTAAATTGTATGCATAAGGGTTTCAGGCTTTTCTAGTATTGACTGATGTTTCAGAAATTCCTGCTTTCAGTGCTCAAAAGCTGTTTGCTGCCAATATTGATTATGTGTTTGTTCTCTATACAGTTCTCTAACACAAAAGCATAGCTCCATTCTGTTGTATGGATGGAGAGGAAATGAGAGCTCAGTGCTTGTTGTCTGGAGCCAGCTCCTTAAAGTGACTTGGGAATGGCAGCCTGAACCTGAGCAGAGCAGTGTCTGCTCACCAACCAGGCTGCAGCTGAAGCTGGTGCACAGGAGGTGGGAGGAGGCAGAGGAGAAATGGCCTTCTGCTGCCAAAACACAGCATGAACACAGACACTGCAGTCTCTTTACACCTTTGTTCAGCCTGAATATTCAAGCAACAGGGAAATGAAACTAAACTAAGAATCAGGCAGAAGGGAGTCCTACCCTGTTCAGGCACGAGGCGCACGAGGACAGAGAACGGGCGGCGCAGCTGGGACCTCAGCAGATGACGTTGGAGCACACATCACACCAGCTGGTCCTGAGGCAGGAAGGTCAGGGGCTGCCTCCATCCCCATCTGCCAGAGCTGTGTCCAGTCCCAAGCTGTCATTCATTGCATTAGTATTATTTCATCACGTACAAACACTGCTTCTAACTCAAAGCTCATCCCATGGGCTATACAGGCAGAAAATAAATGTTAGGGACACACTTGATCTGTGATGGCCTTTAACATCAGAAACAAACATAAGGCTACTTAGTGGAAGAAGGGAAACCTCTATTTGGGGGTGGAGGAAGACTTGCAGCTCAATTCCATGGGGCATTCACTTAGAAGAACAGTCCCTTTGAAATTATGCAAATCTAGAGGCTTTTCAGCAATTTCAGCTAAATCCTTCAGGCTTTTGCACACAGAGAGGTTAATTTGGTTTGAAGCAGTATGGATTAAAAGCAGAACAGTTATTCCTGGTTAATTCCCTCTGTGATCACTTCTATTTTGGAATAAAAATGCCTAACTTTGAACCAACACAACTCATCCCTAACCTGCTTTAAGTACATGAAGAGTCAGTCAGTCTTTTCCAGCTGACAGTGTTCATGGAGACAATTGCTTGGGAACAGTCAGGAATTGTTTCACAGGTAGTTAAACCTTTAGTAGGTCAGAGAAACCACCTAAAATATGGGATATTTACTAGATCAGACTCAGATATCAATTTTATCATTGACAAGTTCAGGATAACTCTGTTGCCTTTCATGACCCAACTTTTGATCTAACCCAGTGGCAGCACAAGAACATGAGCACTGACTTTAGAGGAAGTTTTTCCAAGAACTGGAGGAAAAAAGCATTATCAGACCTCCAGCAATGATTCCAGAGGAGTCATTCACACAGGAAAGGGTGACAGATTTGACCCTTTATTGCCATGTAACTAGTTTAATAACTTGTTATTTGGAAAGAAAGTTTCAGAGGAGGATAAGCATTGAAGATCTTGAGTTGCTTTTAATTTACTTTTTTAGCTAGAATTTTGTTTAATCTGTTACAGCAAGCAACAAAATGTAAACAGTGAGAAATCCAAACACTTCACCAGTCAGGAGACTAAAAGTACAGAGATACCTTGACCAGTGAAGAGCAGCCAAGAACAGCCAAAGCTGGAGGTATCAACAAACTAACTATCTGTGAGTTCAAGGGACACTCTGGGGCCTTCAAATGGAAATATCTAGAAACTGACCCCTGGGCTGCAGTGAAAGCATTGCCTCCACACCTGCCTTCTGCTCAGGAGTGAAGGCTGCACTGGCTATGTGTAAATCTGTGTTTCTATAAATCATTGATTCCCCCCTGCAGAATACAGCCACCTCAAAAAGGCAGCATGGCAGCTCTGCAAGTGCTCATGGCGACATGCCAGGGCAGGCTAAGACAGAAAGTAAAGGAAAATTATCTAAGATGAAGAACCTGGCCCTGTATCAACTCATTCAGACCAACTCCAGCAAAGTATCTCCCTCCTCCTGCCCTGAAGGCAGAACTTTTGCCTACCAAATTCACATGCCCCTCTTACCACAAACTCTTTCCCAAAACCATGGCTCGCCCAAGCTGATCGCAGGGAGGCTAATCCTGAAAACTACCTTTTTAAATCTCTGTGTAGTGGATGAAGAAAGGAGAAATTAATTACTTGACTAAAACAAGCTGGAAGTTTTAGTCCAAAGCACCTTTCAGGTTTCTGCTCTCACTCTCAGACTGGCTTGCTCCTGTGTCCTACAAAACCTTGGAATTTTTAATAATCTGCATCAATTTACGGATCTCTTAGGGCAGGCAGTTTAGACTAATAGGTAGATCACATAATTAGAAAAATAAAATTAGGATCTTTGGGTAGTAGACACCATATAAACATCAGTCCCATCAGTCACTGTTATTTACTGCTTGTGAAGCACAGCAGGGTACACAGAATAGGGCAAGAGAGGGCTGGTCACCAGGCTGCAAGTGAACAGAGTTGCCAAGCTATAAATATGCTGATGTATTTTTACATTTGTTGTGGCAAAGTCAGGATGGTCGTTGTGATGCTAGAACGTTGCTGGGGCTGTTTTCTAATTATAATTAGATTCTGTTACTTTTCCAGTGTCATTATCAGAGACACAGTCATGTGTGCTTGCTTTTAAATGCTACTGGCCCTGCTAATTATTCTGGGCACAAGGGAACTCCACAGGCAGAGGGGAAGTAATTCCAGTCCCAGGAGCGCCTCCTTCAGATGGCAGGTACCGCTCTCTGAAACCAGCACACTCCACAACAGGGACATGATGGAAGATGCTGTGATTGACTTTTGGATGCCAATTTCAGCAAGCAACCCTCCAACCACACACCTCAGGGGCTGCTGGAAGTGTCTCTGCAAGTTCTCCACCCTTGCCCTTGTATGCTAGTGCCCTGACATCTCTAGGCTCTTTTGTGCCTATAGATTCACAGGCAGGATTTAAAAGAAAACGTACTGAAACATTTTCAGAATCCAAAAAAAAAAGACACCTGTACTTATAAAATGACTTGCTGAAGTAGCCATGCTTGAATGTCTGTACCTCGTCAGGGTGCCTGATGCTGAAGGGGCTTTTCATTGTGTCTTAAGGTCCCCTTGATCTGCATCTCACAAGTACCACCACGGGCACCTCCACAAACAAACTGCAGTGAGCTGTGCCCAGGAAAAACAGGACCCTGGACTTTGTGGGTGTAGCTGATGTGCAGAAAGCTTCCAGCTGAAGGCACTAGAGGACTTACTGGAGCAGTTCCTCATCTACAAATCCACAGGAAAGTGGAATTAAATGATGGGACTTGACAGCTAGGGAAAACTATCCTGTCTTTGTGTAATCTTTGAGTTAGGATAACACAACCAAGACAGGGGCAGGAAACAGCCTATACAACACTTCAGGACTTTTTTTCCTGGAATTGTATGCTACCAGTGGCATTTCTGACATTAAGCAAATAGTAGGAAGAAAATGGATGTGGTTCTGTACAAAGGTATGAACACTACCAGAAGCTTTGGCCACACAGCCCCAGACACTGCTCTGCTGATCAGGTTTGATCGATGCTCAGGTACTTCATCTCCTTAATACCAATCCAGGAGACTCCAGATGCTGCATTTGATGCCATTACCAGGATACTTCCTGTGCTGTGCAGTGGCCTCTGCAACTGAAATGTAAAGATTTATGGTCCATCAGACCCTGCAAACTTCACTGCATTCATTGAGATGTATCTTTAGGGCTGATGCATTCCTTTATGTTTGTGTCTGAATGAATTGTTGGAGCTTCAGAGGGAAAAAGCTTTTAAGATCATCCATGGTATTGCTCTTATCAGCTGCAGGCTCTTCTTTACGTGGTCTGTCGGTGTGTCAGAGGAAGAACTGACTGACTTGACTCTTGCATTCAAACTTCCACGATAAGTATTTATGGTTTTCCCCATTTATACTGGCTTTATTTCCAGAAAACAAGGCATTAGGATCCCGTATATTTGTTCCTTTGCTCAGCATCAAGTCCTGAGTTCTATCTTCCTTTTTATCAATAGCTCTTCCCCTTCCTGATGATGACCCCTTTCAAACATATGTAGATTGTTTTAAAGTCACCTTTAAATCACCTTGTAGAGCAAGGCAACATATACTTAGCTCCATTAATCTTACTTTATTTAGCTGCCATACTGCAAGGCAAGAGGCTCCCATCAAATAACCCTTCACCTTCCCAACTCTGCTGGAACATCAGTTACCCTCCGTCCAAGGGACCACTCACCTCTGCAGCCCAGGGTGCTCCACAGGTGGGTGCAGGCCAGGGTGATGGAGAAGAGCATTTCACCCCACTTTACAGCTTGGAAATACAGGGGAACAATCCAAAACAATCTTTTTTTGCTTTTAAGAAAACTATATTCATCCTCTAAAACAGGAAAGCTAATTAGCCTGGCTGCTCTGACAGTATTTTCTCTTGGGAAAATAAAGTTGCACTCCTTCAACGTTCAGAACTTTTTAATCCTGATGCCAAACACATTTCTCTGAATTAATATTGGTGGTATGAAAAGGCTTTCTTTTCTACTTCAGCCTTCTCTCCCAGGATAAATCTTTTTGGAATTTGCTTTATATATTGTGCTTTTGAATGTTCTTTTAAATGTTAAAAAATGACTGTGTGAGAATGTCGCCTTCTCATTAACAAAATTTACTACATATTTTCCTCCATTGTTACCAGTACAGTTCCAGCAGTGTTAACAATGGGAACCCTAGAGCAAATGGTCTGGCACCAGCACTTGTCATCTAACTATGGCTGGTCAAAAATGTGTTTGAAAAGTGGCTTGTTTTCAGTAAGCACTTCCAAATGATTTTTTAAAACCTAAAAAAAAAATAATAATAATAAAAAAAAAAATCCAGTGTTTAGTTATATTCTAATCAGAATGATACTGAGGGGGTTGTGATTTTTTTGAAAAACCTATGGTGGAGAGTAAAGAAAAGTATGTGTCCTTTCACCTGCCTTTCTCTTGACTGGGGGGAGGAAGTTAACAGAAAGAAAAGAGCAGGAGGATGTGATTTTCTTAATCAGAATGAAATTAAACCATTCTTTTAATTCAAAATTCCTAACAAAATGGGAAAGAAATCATACAGCTTCCGATGTCTTTTAAGAATTCATTCTAGTGTGTATTCCTTCTCTTTGTATCACAGATGAGTGTCAGTATAATGTGGCCCATCATGACAACAGTGTGCAAACAAGTTTTCAAGTTTGCAAGAAGCTTTCAACACTACAGGTAAGGTGCTCTCAGCTAAATTCAGCAAAGGCAGGAAGTGTTTAAGTAGTGTTTCTAGCACTGGTGGAAGAAGCATAGCAGCAAAGCTCTCTGGTGAAAGCTCTACAGGGAGCCAGAATGGTCCCTTCTGATATTAAAACTTAGTAATCTACCAAAGCTGCTTCCATTAATTGGAAACTACTGCTACTTTTCTTTCCCTTTTGCAAATACTTAGATTTCCTTTGTTACCACAAATCTCTGCTGTAACTAAAACACAGCAAAAGCACATGCTCTGAAATCCCTCAGCTATGCCTTCCCATAGCCATGGAAACCGAGTTTTGCATGCCCAGGACAAGGCGAGATGGATTTGTTAGGGTTTGTTTTTTTTTTCCTTCCAACCTGTCATGAAGTCGATTTGCTTCTCGTGAATATGCAAATCAAGAGCCTGGACTGAGACATTTTTTATTTCAACTCAGACCAAGGTCACACCTGGGCATGACTGGAACTTGACTGGACTCCTTCACTGAATTGGTTCTTATACTCTTCTCATAATGAATTTAAGTCATCAGCTGTTAATACTTCTGCAAACCTACTGCTTCCTTCCTGGTGTTAGACAAGGATTCAGAGGACCCAGTTAATACTCACAGCTCGATCCAATTTAAGAAGAGGATTTTGAGCTCAATTAGGTTGCTTACCGGCTGCTTCTGAACCTGAGCTGGGACTAAACTGTGTTAGAACCTTCCATTGGGTCAAACCAAAATAACCCGTGACAGTCAGCACACCTGAACAAAAGCCCTGCTCTGTTCCTGATTTAATGCTTCCTAGTGGTCCTATGGAGATGCCTGGATTTGTGTAAGGACCTACTCATTTACACTGCAGCCCCTTTTTCTTTTTTTTTTTTTTTCTGTGCAGACATAAAGTGATATTATTAATAGTTTGTGATCTACTGCACTTTTCATCTGAGGATCTCTCTCAAAGCATTTTAGGAGACTGAATCAATTTTCAAAACACTCCTATGTAATCCTATCCCTATTTTACTGGAAGGAATACTAAGGCAGTGGGAGGCAGTTTTCCCAAGGGTTCATTGGTAGTGTCAGAAATAGAGCCCTGGACTTGTGCTCCAAATATAGCTGACATTCTCATCCCATGGCTGAAAACTGAATGCAGGAGTCCCCGCTTTAATGCTGAACATACCTTCTGCCTGCTGGTTTAGGCTTCCGAAACGGCTGCCTGTTGTCATGGCAACTGCAGTTCAGCTTGCTGGACCAGATTTGCTTCAGTTACATCAATGCAAATCGTGAGCAAATTCATTGAAATTAATGGAGCTACCCCAGATTTCCATGTGCGAGGGAGGATACAGACCGGAATTAGCCCCTCTGAATTTGATATAAGAAGGTGGTGATCTCTTGAGGGTGGGAAAAAATTCTTTGATCATTACAGGGGGGAGAAGGATGAAGGATACCTTTCAACAAGGCTCTAGAAAGTAAATCTGAGAACTTGACTTTATTCTATCATTCTCAGACCTACTTTTAACCGTTACCAATAGGTCTTGGCGTTCCCAAACAAGTGCACTGCTTCCTCCTTGCACTGAGCAAGTGAGAATAAGGCATGGTGGAGAATGGAGTCAAAGAGTCTACAGGCAGAATGTGGAAAGGACCAGTTTGTGCTTCTGTTTGCAGGACTGGTCCCACAAGGATGAGGGAGCCTGTAACAAATCCCCAGGTTGCCTCCCTGTGGTCTCTTTCTGGAAGGGAAGAAAATGCCTGATGGAACGGGAACCTGAATGAACAATTTCTTCAGTGTGTGCCACAACACTGTGAGGACCTGGACTGCTGCTTACCAGGGAAATGGAGGAAATGGGGGAGGCAAGACATGAAACAGAGACACCTCTTCCAGCAATAGTAACCATCACCCCAGAGCTGCCTCGTTACCCCACAGCAGCTCAGCTCTCTAGGCCAGAGGGCAAAAATGGGGCTGGCACAGCCAGGGGACAGCCACTGGAGTGTCCCCTCCAGTCATACACAGCTTTGTGTGCAGTGAGAACTGGGGACTGGCACCAGGGGAGAAAGAGTATTCTATAGCACAGGGAAGGGGCATCTCAAAGGCTTGGAAGTTGGTTGGACACCCTGCACTTGTGCTATTGCACAAAGTCTAATTTGAGATAAACTTCTCCTATGATACTGGAAAGCAAACCCTCCTGTGTCCAAAGCTGAGCAAGCAGCTACTGTTTCATACAGTTCACAAAGATACTGGAAATATCCTCCTATAAAGTTCAGTATTACACACTCACAGGGGATATGCTGTAAATCTTGCTGCACCTCAGATACTTTGATCTACAGTTATTTAACTTCAGAAATTAATATTCAAATTTCCCAAGCTGCCAGCCATGCAGATTAAATTGTTCCTGACCACCCAAGGGAAATCGTCTGGATCAGGTAGATTCAGTACTCAGAGAAGGTGTTACCACTATGGCAAAACTGATGAAAATTTTCTGTGTGCAACTCCTGAACTTCCAAACAGGAGCTGGGAAGCCTGAATGCAGCAAGGTCTGGCACCATCTGCTGTTCCTTATGGCAAAAATCCTGCCAAGCTTTCAGAGATGTTTATGAATCTGTGCTGCAAAAGAACTTGTCCTGATCTGGAGGGGCAAGCGGCACCTGGCAGTGACACTGGACAGAGATAGGACTCAGCACCCAATTCGGAGGAGCACAGACAGTATTCCAGGGGTCACTGCAAGATTGATCCTTGCATATGTCGAACATACAGGAAAGACTGGCTTTGAAAAGCAGAGCTGACCAGACTAAACATTGTGGCCTAATAGCATGGTGACCCTGCTAAACACCCCAAAGCTGGATCTGGGCTGTGCACAGTCAGCCAGGCCAAGTTTTGGATACATTTCAAAAGTGTCGATGTTTCTTGCGAAACAATCATTAGTATTTTGCCCACCTCAAAATAAGAGTTCAATGCTCTGGTTCACTCTCTCATCACGTGCTAAAATTTGTATTTGTCCCATCATTTTACCGTAAGCCTGACCTGATTTCAAGCTTTTAAAGAAATCCCCTCCTATGCATGAACATGAGGTTCAGGCTGAGGGTCCAAGGTGAGTGCTTTTCATACCTGCTACTGGAACAGCTACCAAGCAAAAAATGACCAAAGATAATGCAGAAATTAGGTTTCTATATTGTGAACATTTCAAGTTTCTTAGTTCCAGTTATTGGAAAGACATGAATTGCAATTTTCTTTTTTTTTTTTCTTGTTAAGCAATTTTTCAGGTCAAAAGATTGGGAAAAAAGCTTGAAAAAGCAAGTTAAAATAAAGTTGTCATAAGATTAATGACAAATTGTTCTATAAAAAACAAATTTGTGATTTTTATGTCCGCCTCATTACATTTCTGAAGGCTCAACATGTAAGATTCAAGTATTTCATGTCAGTAATAGCACAGATGCCACTACTATGAGACAGCAATATCTATCCATGTAGGATAAGGGCAACAAGACAACTTCTCCCCTTCATTTAGACCACACAATTTAGTCTCCCACACAATTCCTTTGAAGATTTATACTCAGAGAATGAAGAGTCTCCACTGGTTCAGGAAATCTTGCCACTCTACGTGATTACTGTAATTTGAAGAGGTAGAATGTTTACAAGGAAAGGCAAAAATTCTCAAGATTTGTGTTTGCTGATTACTGTTAAAAGTTCAGAAATTAGACAGTCATATTAATATTGGAACCACACTTCGTAAATAGCTGCTTGAGAAATGACATTGCTCCAGTAAAAATGGGATTATTTCTAGGTCTGTTGGAAACATCAAAGAATGAAAACTTCCACTTCCAGGTGATCCAAATGCCAATTTTCTGAGATCTTGGAAGAGGAATATTTGAAGATTAAAGCTCAGGATGAGCTTCTGCTTCACTCACCAGTTTTCACAGACATATCTCTGCTGTGCACTATAGGCAATAGCTCAAACATTGCAAGTCTGCTGTGTCTGAGAACAGCAATGAACATCTTTTACATCTCTGTTTTACCTGTACCTTTTGGAAACAGAAGTATAACATGGCAAAAGGCAGAGAGTGAATAGGTAGTATTCAAACTACAGAGTTTTCTAATTTTCTCCTCCCAGGCATCTCTGACCATGACCCTACACCAGGATACCTCACTGGTCATCATCCCCCATCCCTCATGGCCACCTGCAGAAGCTGAGAAACAGCACAGTCATATAAATTCATTGGACTGAGGTTATTAAAAGGAGCTTTGCAAAGTCAGAAAATATAAGAAGACTAAGATTTGATCCCTCTGTCAGAAGAAGGCTTGATACCACTGACTTTACTGTTTGCTTTTGCTGACTTAGTCCTATTTTTTTCAGTTACTGTTCTCTGATGTTTTTCTGACTGTGTAACTCTGTTCCCAGGGGCACAGATCAGTTATGGTAACACTCTGGACTCAAGAGAATGGAAGCTGGAAACTCTGTGTTAGCTAAATATATATACAGTTGGGTTTGCATAAATGAACTTTACCTGTAAAAGTCAAAAGTGCACAGCACATTGGGGTATGTAAGTCCCTGATTGCCTCTCCTCAGTAATGAGACAGATCAACAAAGCAAAAAAGTCCACAGACAAACCAGGGCCTACTTACATGATTGTGCCAAAACTGAAGAGCCATAAAAAGGGAGCAGCAGCAGCAGTAAATTATCTCAGCTGCTGCATTAAAATAGAAAAGAAAGTGTTTGCCTATCATGTTCTCTAGCATGGCTTTCACTTGCTTGAGTTGGTAATTTGCCTGTTTTGCATAGCTTTTTGGTTTTGAGAATTCAAAGCTCTTTTTTTCCCCACAGTCAAACCCCATCCTGTCCTCTCCCCACAGTCCCAGTGTGCAAACTGCACCCAGCTGCAGCACAGCTATGCCCTGCATCTGCACCATGTGATGGAGAACCTTGCAGAGACCCCTCAGCTTGCTGAGACCTGGCAGGGCAAGTCCATGCTGTGGTTTCACATTGGTAGAGTTAAGTCAGGCACTCTCCTGGCGTGCCATTATTCTCCTTAGAAGAGAGTCTGTTAGTAGAAGAGAGTAGTGAAAAATCAGATTGAGATGAATTAAAGTCAGTCTAACCTGGGTGCTTACAGGGAGGAGGAGGATGCTGTGGAACCAGGAGGCTTTGCTGAATTTCACGTGAATTTCTAGTGAGACCAAAGTTTGGTAAAACCTGTTAATCTACACAAAACTGTTTTCTCACATAAGAAACCAAGGTATAAATGGTCCCTTTCCTCAGAGAGAGGCCAGGTGGGTAAACTCTCTTACACTCCCAGTAGAGACCAATTGCCAAAAGCTGTAAAATCAGTCACAAATTCACAGTCCCATTCCACAAGCATTTGGTCTTTATAGTAAATTCAACCTAGGAATAAAACATAGAAATAAATGGTCAAAAAAGGGGAAGTTAAAATCTCAGCGATCAAAATTACGTCAAAACATAAACCCAATAAAGAAGGACCTGCCTGTCACACCACAGCTATTCCCCTCACTCTTCCTCTGGTGCGGGGCCTGACCTACTTGATACATTTTCCTGCACTAAGGCCCCAGCACTAAGTATCTTAGACCCCTCAAATCGCATTCCAGACTTATAATTGCAAAGCAGCTGTCAGCCTGAGCCCTGCCACCGAACCTCCCCATCTGTTCAGCCCATCTAGCATTACAGCAGAGGACAGCATGAAGGCTGAAACTGTATCATATGTGGAGAGAGGACCTGCTGCACTGCCCACAGGGCTCGATGAGATCACTTGCACTTTCACCGTCTTGAAGTCTCACAGGCATCAGAAGAGTGTGGGCAGAGGCAGATCAGAAGAGGGGAGAAGGGACACTGCAGAAGGATCAAATTCGGCAATGTGACTCTGGCAGCTGAGTCAAAAAGACAGACATCCTTAGCTTCACTGGGGAGGAGATGTTTGACTTCTGGCAGGCTTGAGAATCATTTGAGAGCCCCTTAGAGGAAAACCTGATACCCTGACTTTCCCCAAACCCTCCCCCTCCACATGTCTCACTATTAACTCTTTCTGTAGCAGTTGATTTTACATAGTCTTAAATCATCTGACTTGAAATGTATACCTTGAGCAAAAGCCCTTCCTAGATTTGTATGCTATTGCTTAGTGAGTGCATTGACGGGGGAGTACCTGTCTCTGAATCAAACAACATAGGTGCTATCCTATAGTCTTTTCCAATAATATTAGCAAAACTCCAGAATAAAACTGATCACTTTTCAATCTCAAGAACAACCAGGAAGTGGAGAGGAAGGACTTCAAGATTTGACTGATCTGCACTAATTAATTTTCAGGGGAACATACTGTATTTTGTCCAGGAGCTGGAAGCACTTTGACTTGTTATGCTGCTAACACAGACCTTGAACAAACAGTGCATACAACTCACATCTCCTGACTCTCAGGACTTTTAGATCCTCCCTAACCCCAAGTCCTAAGCCAGTGCAAGCAGTCAGGAGGTGCTAAGAAGATGCTAGGAACAAAGCATGGTGCCATTCCCCTCCCACTGAAACTGAAGAAACGCGCTGTTGCCCTTTCAGAACCACCCATGCTGAGTAAGGGTGCAGGCAGCTCTGTGACAAGTTCCAGTGGCCCTTGTGCTGACAGACATCTGTGCTAAGGGCTAC
Organism: Corapipo altera; assembly: GCF_003945725.1. Taxonomy (NCBI): domain Eukaryota; kingdom Metazoa; phylum Chordata; class Aves; order Passeriformes; family Pipridae; genus Corapipo; species Corapipo altera. The sequence goes on along the minus strand of NW_020884882.1, from coordinate 7,732,130 downwards.
TGGGGTCACTTCCCCTACCCTGCCTTTCCTGCTGGGCTCTCCTCCTTTAACCCTGCTGTTTGTGCCTCCAGGTGTCCCAAGATCACCAGTTGCTCTCAGGGTAAACAAAATGCTCCCTGCTGACCTGCTTAAGAAGTTTCTGCAGGCTGAGACCTACCCCTGAGAGACCCAAACCCATAAAACAAGCAGCCTCTGACTGACTGGAGCTTCCCATCCCATTCTCAGCACAGCCAGGATGCTCCATGACCTGCTGTGGCAGCAGTGCCACAGTCTGCTTGCCTCGTTGCATGTGAGATCCCATGTTGCCAGAGTGACTGTGCCCCCAAGTACTTGTGCCCGCGTGCCCGCCATGTGCGCGCACACGTGCGAGAGTGCCGGCGACCGGGAGCGCCAGGCTCCCACATGGCAGCAGACCGGAGGCAGGAGCCAGCGTCTCACAAATTCGTTTCCTGGCAGAGCATGGATGGGGGAAGGGACAAGTGCTCTGTTGTCAGCCCACACAGTTTCACTGAGTCCCAGTCTGGATAAGCCAAATCTCTTAAAGGCACAAATTGAGGGTGTGCTGCCGTCGGAGGCTCTGCCCTAAGTCCACTGGACCAGCTGGCACGAGGGCAGCTGTGAGTTCAGCAGCTGGGCAGGAGGGATGGTGACGCACGGTGCTACATCCGGAGATCTGCTTTATCATTTTCTCTTTTAACCTCTGAGCCTTTGGATTCTGAGGGCCAGATCCTGAGCTCTGGGTATGCCCTCCCTGCACAGCCCTATCGACACTGGTACAGCTGTTGGTGACGATTCTCATCAAGAGCATGAACAGAATGCAAGCAAACCACTCATTGCCCGAGTGGACTATCCCTCAAAATCCTCCTTTGCATCAGAGTTTGGAGCTACGTAGGCAGAGATGTCAGCTGGGATTTTCCATCTGGGGCAAAGCAAATCCTTTCTGCAATTTACCTGCAATACAGTGCCAAGGCTGCAGTTTGGTATTTTCCCCACTTTGGTACGTGTGGCATATTCAGAAGCTTTTGCAGCCTATCCAGAAAAAAATACCCACTGTAGTATGAGGACACTGCCTTTCTGAAAACCCTAAGTTAAAAAGGGCAAACATTTCCCAGGTTACTGGTAGAATCCCACTTTTAACTCAGGAGACCTCTAATCTCGGACTGCTGGAAGGCTGGAATATATAGGATCACTCTGCACCTCACCTGATCCTCTGTCTCCACCAGTGGCTAGGGCTAAAGACAGGGTACAGAGCAACACAGATTTTTAGCCTAGCTCAAAAAATCTGTTCTTATAACAAATAAAGGTATATATTTTACTACCAGGACAGCTGTTCACTCCACACATGCCTTCCTATTTCAAAGTGGCAATAAGGAGCAGAGCTGAAAGGGCAACATGTCCTTTGCTCTAGATCTCTAGCCAAGTCTACAGGCACAGGTTCCACTCACAGACAAGCAGGAATGGTCATGTGGACACTCAGGATTTCAAAGCATTTGGGCAGCCACACATGTAGCAACACGTGAGAAATCTGCTGTGTAAGATGTGGTTTGTGAGCACGTGTAGACTGATATCTCCAAAATGTGCCAGGAAAAACCACTCACCACCTTGCATCGGATTCAAACTAATAATTTTGGGTGCAGCTCTTCATGGGGCACTTGCAGGATGCCTTCACCATGAAGGCACTTTACTGAACAGAACATTGCTGTCTGTAGCCTGGAAAACAGGATGATGGAGGAACACAGGACTAAGCTGTACTGTGCCCTTAGAATCATGATGGTCATGTTTGATCTCATCCACCTCAGTCCACCATAAACACGTTACCTCAGGACTAATTATTCAGCTCCTTCCCCAGTGATACCTGAGGGGCCAGCCTTTGTTCTGAACATCTTATATGTCTACAGCAGTCTAAGGCAGATACTGTGGGTATTGTCTACTGTGCATTCACTGTACTCTATAAAGGCATATGTAGTCCTCTCACATGGAAAAATATTACTGAGGAGAAGGCAGTTTGAAATTCTCACGTATCAACAAGTCATGACACAGCCCAGTCTCCAACTGCCTGTACTTGGCTGGCTAACACACAAATCAGAAAAATCTTTCTGTCTTCTACAATGGGATTTTAGCTCATTTTAACCATCTGTTAGATTTTTTTTTTTTTCTCATAACAACAAGTCCTTTTTGGAAAATTCCAAGTGTATCTATCTAACCAGTCCTTGTAAGTCTTTATCACCTTAATTTCAGAAATGGCGTCTTTCCTAAAGACTAGGAGTAGTAATTTTCACTGATATAAAATACACAGTTTTTAACTGCTCCCTTGACAGCAAAGTTTAAACTGGCAGTTTTATAATGAATGCTGGAAGCTGAAATTAGATTGCTTGTTCAATAAATATCAAGAGCAACCGACCTATGCCAGAGCAAGATTTCACAATTTTGTATTTTTACTATAAAAAATACATTTTCTTTCTAGCTCTCAGAAAAGAAAGGATAGAAAAGAAAGTCTGGAACTGACCTACTTTCATTGCCAAATCATCCTGTTATTGAGCCAAAAGTATTCTATCAAACTTCTTATTGTTCTTAGCAGAGATGCCATTTCTATGAATTCAGAATGATTTGGGAAAAGCAACCTCTCATTTTGTGACCTGTAAATTTTTATACAAGTCTTTCAAACAGTTCCAGAGCACACATACTTAGGAAATTGTCCCTGTGAGACAATTTCTATAATCTCTTTGATCTTTCCCACTTACAAAAGTGATAGTGGTTACAGCTGCAGAATACAAGCTTGCCAAATGTCAGGCTTTTATCTATAGCCCCCTTAGTATTTCATAGTTTTTCTAATCCCCAGCTTCTAGTTCATGTGATAAACTGAGAATTTCTGCTTGGGTAAAAAAGGAAGAAAATATTTTATGTCTCCTGATTGCAAAGTGCAGCTTCAACTTATGAACCCTGGAGGGTAGAACAGCAGACAATAAATGAAAATAAGTAAATACTCTTTACTATTTTTAAAATGTAAATGCAAATCTCACAATCTTCTAGAGCCTTACACATGATGCCGTGAGTTGAGGGTCAGTGAAATAAGCTCATTCCCAAACACCTTACTGAAAAACAAGTTGTTTTTACCCATCTTGAATTACCTCATTTCTCAATTCAAGAGTTTACAAGCAGGAACTACTTTTCTGGTGAGATGATGAAGTCTGGGGAGCAGCCTTTTAGGCAAAAGTGTCCTTCTTACTGTTGCCTGAGAATGCACATGCTGTGCCCAAAGCCCTCCCTGTCACCACTGCTCTACCCCTTGCCTTTCATACCAAGTTTGATCCTCAGCATGGGATTAAAAATTTCCACCTACTGATGTCAACTGCTAAGTGAGTCTCAGGAGGATCTGAATAGCAACACATGAGTGATCTTCTTGAGTAAGGAGGGAGAACTCAGGACAGTCTCCCTAACAGCCAGGAAAAGGAGGAGGCTCCCATCAAAACATCATGACACTCAGATAAAGATGGGGGGAAAGGAATGGAACGGGAGGTAGGATCACTAGGAAAGGTATTAATCTCCCTGGAAAAGAGAACTTGGCCTTGACTGACCCCAGAGAGGCACATCCACAACAAGCTGCACTTAGTCAGATGTCTCACAAAGATCAGCAGCTCTAAAAATTAGCAACAATTTTAAAAGAGCATCTGACTGTTTCACTGTACAGATCCCCTTTCAGGGTCCTATTGAGATCGTGATTAACCCATAAATGCTTTGCTGGAACTAAGAATGTGCCTAGCATCCTTCACCTTCAGAAACTTGTTTTTGCAGCCAATTTCCTTGTATACATGTAGAGATAACAGAGAAATTGTACCTGGATTTTACTATGAGAGAAGCAGAAGGGAAGCAGAGGGTTGTCAAATGACATGTACAAAAAATCACATGCAGCTTCAGGACACTGTCTTTACAAGAACTTTTTTTTTTTTTCCATTTTTTTTCCATTTTGTCTTTTAAGCCAACCTACACAGAGCACAGTGCCTTTTAAAATCCCAGCAGAAACTTCAAAAAAATTCAAACTCAACCTGTTGAGACCAGGTCTCAACTTCACAGACTTCTGATGCAAAGTTGAGCTCTTTGCAAGCTGTTAGATGCACTACACAACAAATTCAGACATTTAGGATTTACCAGGAGCATGGGTCGAATTGGTAGCAATCAGAACTGTCCCAATTTATTGGGATGCCTGCCAACTCTAACATCACATGTTCAGACCAAGCATGCAGGATAAAATGCATTTCTGATGGTCAGATCTTTTAGTAAGTGCTTAAGCATCAAGAAGAAAACGCTCCTGTCCTCTCACAGTTTAGGCTACGGATGGAATACAGAAATCTTTCCAGATCTGCTGGATAGACAAAAGCAAACCTGCACATCACATCACGGGCATTTGTGCAACCCAGCAGTCTGGGACGCTGGAGGAACACGGAGTGCTGTTAAACAGGCTGGAAACAAACAGCTAAGACTGAGATGAATTCTCATCTAGAGTTACCTTAGTATTTGTGGGAGGAAATGCAAACACCCTTATTTTTGCTCTGACACATTTGTGAGCAACTAGTGACCCCAGCAGAAGCTGCAGCTGTGCACTGCTGTGAGCAGTGGACAGAAACAGACATTTTGTTTCAGCTCAGTATTCCTATTGCAGTGCCAGAGCATTTCCAGAGCACCATTTCCCATTAAATTTTTCAGGGTACAGTATTTCTATAAATGAATGCAGAGCTCAGAAAGAGCCCTGAGGGATCATGAAGTACATCTTCTATATTTTTAAGTACTACAAACTCTTGTTAATGCCAAGGGCCTGCACCATGGACATAAGAAAGATGGAGATATTGATGCTGCACACCCTTACACCAAAAGCTCCATTTTTAGGCATGTGTGCACCTGTGCTCCTTTAGCACTTTGAAGAGCACAGGATTCCCGGGTCTCCCAGCTCAGTCAGTGAGTTCCAGCACAACTCTTTCACCTGATCCTGCAGCTATGGAACCACACTAGTGTGAAAACAAGTTACAGGCTCAGGCTCTCATCAAGAACTTGCAGTGGGTGTCTTAGGCAAAGAAAAATGTTCTGTTTCTCCAGGCTAATTGCACACTTGTGATCCCCAAAAAGAGCAGCCAGGCGACAGCTCCATCACGCCGACTGCTTCGTGCTTCTTTTTTTTCCCCTCTCCTTTTTCTACAAATATATAATTTACTCTGTTTGAGGGAGCCTATTGAGTGGGTATCTGTCAGTAACAAACTCCTTCTGAGAGCAGCTGGACTGGTACATGCTGAAAGCAAAGGCAGCCCACCTTCCTTCCAAGCAGAGCAGGCAAAGGAAGGGCCTTTACCGGGGACAGGGAGTTCAGCTGGGCTCTGGCGCGCGCTGGTGGCACCGTCAGTCCCTCCTCCTCCTCCTCCCTGCACTGCTTGAACATTCTGTGCTGCTGCTGCCTGGGATGTCACCATGAATAAGTATAACTGTCAGATTAAATCACTGCCTGGGTGGGATCTGCTGAGCCTACGACACACATTCTGGGCACCTAAGTCAGGCCAGGGAATCTGTCCAAGAAAGAGATCTAACTGGAGTGGCCGCACATGGCAAATCAGTTTTGGGGCTGTAGGATGAAATATGTTCTGCCCTGTTTCAGGAGGGCTAGAGGGGGTAGGAGGAGGAGACGTACAGACTCCTTTTGCTGCTAATGCATTTGTAGCATAACTATTTAAGTTCCCAGAGGATGAAGTGACAGCTATTGCTGACAAAGCAGAACTTGGTGTGATGGGAGGATGGTGAGTCTGTGGGCACCAAGCAGTGATGGTCAGAGGGATGGCAAAGGTTTGTTGCTGCCACTCAAACATCCAGAAAGTGCAGGCTTTATCTACTACCCCTTCCTATTGAGAGTCTCCCCTGCAATTCCAGCTGCTGGGGAGAAAGCTTGAATTACTTCACTCCAACAAAGTCCTCCCAGCTGCTGGGACTTGATGGTGCCATCCATGCATTATCTAACTGTAGCCTGGGCTCAAGGCATATCCTTCCAAACTGTCCTTCCATGGATTACTTGTGGGCACTCAGCTCAGAAGGTGCTCATTGGGCCCATCCTCTCAGCAAGGCAGACATATCAATCCTCATTCCTAATAGCTTCTGAAAGGTTTGGCCCGACTTGTCTGCACACCATGACTCCAATTCACCAGTGGTTCCCCAGAACTGTATCTCACATCACTCTCCCAGACATGTCAGATTTCAGGGGGAAAAAACACAGAGTGGTAAGCAAACATACTTGTTGAGAGGATAAGGGAAGGGAAGCCATGTATGGACACTGCCTCTCACTTGCTTTCATGTGAAAATATGAGCAAACTTATTCCGTGCCTGCAGTGTCAGCCACAACTGTGTCACCACCAATTCTACGTGTGCTAATGTCTGACATTTTCTGTTGATCTCTTTTCCTCCCACTTTAAATATTTTTCCTGTCACCGAGATTTTTTGAAAATCATGCTGTTTTGGAAACTGGGTTTCTTACATACATTTACCACCTGCTTGTGAGTGGAATGTTAAATTCTTATGAGTATTTACTGCTGTGCTATACTTTAGTATGGGAAAAGAGAAGCCCCACTTGCCCTTGCTCTGACCTTCGGTGACTGTGGCACCAGGACAAAGATCCACCTCTGAGTGGCTTCATTCATGGCTGACTGTTTAATTAGGCAAAGTGGCACAGTTTAAACAAAATTCCCTTGAATATGCTCACTGAATGAATAGTAATCATCATAACACTTTATTATAATATTGTGCCTTTCACCCAATGACTTGACAATGCTTCACAAGGTGTGTGTGTGGAAATGTATTTATGTTTATGAAGATAAGTGTGGAAAAAGTGAAGTATAACAAGGTGAAACATTTCTCCAGAAGACGTTTTTGGAGACAGTGGAGCAGAACCCAATGGGAAACACTGCCAGGCTCTGGCTCCAACCACTACATGCTACTTCCCAAGCTGACCAAAAAATGGATGCTCCCAGACCTAACCTCAAAGTGAGTTGCTCTCTTAAGAGAATCTAAAGGCCACCACTGTTCTCTTATTGTCACTGAAATAGAGTAGAGGCAGTATTGTGGTTGTGTCTGTTAGCCTAATTAAAAATATGAGGACCTTAATTAGGACAACTGAAAGACTGACTGACCTTTCTTTAGTCCTCCCTGGTATCCCACAGGAAACACCTTCCCACCAAGAAGCTGCTTTATGCTCCCTAAAAGCCACTTAAGAACCCGTCTGCTTCCAGGACTAAGCTCCTGATCCACCTGGCAGTTAGCAGCTCTTGGAGGTGAGTAATGACACATATCCCCACATTTTGGCCATGCTTCTCTGCTTTCTCTGGAATTGGTTCAGCAGCACATGGAGACTTGCCTTCGGCACGTTGAGGAGCCACGTGGTGGTTTTCTGTGAGCTGAGCCAAGTCAAGCAGTGTGGTGCTTCTCAAGGAAGGAAGGAAGGGAAGAAGTTGATCAGGAATGTGAAGAGAAGAGGGCAACAACAAAATAAAGAGGGACTTGTGAACACAGAGGGAAGGTAAAACTGAGATTAAAATGAGGGAGAAGTACAGACACAAAGAGAAAACTGAACTTAGATGGCCACATCTGCGCTAGGCACATCCCAGATCTCAGGCTGGGCTTTGCCAAGCTGTGAGAATGAAGATCCAATTAAAATGAAAGGCAGAAGACTGGTGCCTTCAGCAGAACACTGCTCCCTCCCTATGAGATCACTCAACACGCGCCTGATGCTGTCACTGACCCGGCATTGTCCTGACAAAGTCATTCTCCGAGACACCCTGCAGAGGAACAGTGATTTGTAACACGCTGGGGGGTGAAAGGAAAATGATGGGGCAGGGAAATATTGGGCCTCACAGTGGGAGGCATGAGTAACAACCAGACAACCCAAAGCATCCGACCTCAAAGAGCTGTGCACAGGGGACACAGGGTCTGCAATTTTTGCTAGGTTTACAGAAAGGAATGTAAGCCTTATTTGTGGCAGTGGGAAGCCACTAGGGATTCAGGGAAATTAGTAAAAGGAGGTGTTGCTGCGCTACTTTATAGGAACTTGACATGATGTTCAAATGCTGTCTGTTGGGAGCCTGGATTACTTTATTATTATTTTTAATAACTCCAGAGGGCTTTCTTTTGCAAAGGAACTCAAGCTGAGATGGTGGGTTTGTATGTTCACTATTCATTTGGAGGGAGAATTGTTTGATGGATGCTGAAGTTTATGTTTCTTTTGCAATGAGAATTGCTGGAATGTTTTGTGGCCCAGATCTGTGTTCTCATTTTCACCACGCAGTTATGTAAGACTCTGAAATAATAAAATAATGCTGGCTTTTTAAAGGAAAGAAATGGTTGCATGTGCTCTCAGTGTGATGGGCCTTGTGTGTGGTATCCAGTGAACAGCACAAGTCTGATCTGAAGGGTTAATTCTGATGGGTCTCTTACATCCATCAAGATTCTTTGTTCTACGGCTGGGAAATGAGAAGGAATCTGTGTTCCAGAAGCACAAAGGATTACTGAATTTGTGTATGTGTTCTAGACTATATAGATATGAATTAATATCAAAGTGTAGAGCTCTCATTGTTCTGATGTATTTTTGGGGAAAGAGAAATGGGATATTTCTAGCACTCTGAGGAGCTGGTAATTTCTGCTGTTCACCTGATTTCCCACTTGTGCATCCATTCATGTTTTTGAACTCAAGGATATTTTATTTTACAGAGGAATGGACATAAGATCATTTAAACTGAACTGAAATATTAGCTTGTCATCTAGCCCAAAGTACTTCATCATGCACAGCACAACTGATTTCTTTATCTCCCACTATTCCCTGAGATGCAGGTGTCTAGTCAGTCTCTGGTCTCCTGTTATGCTGATTCCATATTACTCCTGGGCATCTTGATATACAGCTGAAGTAAATAGCATAAAGGTTTACCTTACATTTAAATTACCTTGCTACAGCCCAAGTTGATTTACTTCTCTTCCCTGACTAGCAAATATAATTAATGCTTCATTTGTTTCTCTCAGTAGTAACAGAAGGTTGCATAAACAGTTTCCCAATGTACTGTGTTGTAACATGATGGGCTAACTGGGTATTAAAATAAAGAGCAATAAAGAATTTAAGATAAGAGATTAATACAAATGCACTGAAAAGACTGGGAAATCAAGCAGTAGAGATTCAGGAATACTAAAGGAACTAAATCCTGTTTCTACTCTTCTTTGACTGTGAATTCAGAATGACTTTATTAATTATAAAGAAATTTAGGATGAAGATGTGCCAGGCCAGAATTACAGTCTCTGCTGTTGTACAAAAATACGCAGATGATTTTTTTTTAATGAAGCTTTGTTCCTTCAGTGAGATTCTACCCACTGCAGTTGGTCTGTTATTCAGTTAAGCTAAATGAGTGTAAGTATATCTGTGTAACAGAGATGTATCAATCTACAGCAGGGATTTGGGAAATAACTGTGTTAAGTCTGTGTAGTTTTTCTGTGCAGAACTACTCTTTGTGTAAATGAGACCCAGTGGCTCAAAGTACATGGGAGGAAAATCTCCCAGGGTTCTCACAGGCAGTATCCACCAAATACATCCCCAGGGAAAGCAGATTTGCTGCTGCTTTCCCATACACAAGAAGCAAAAATCAGCTCAAAGCTGATCAGAGCAAGAATAAGCTGCTGCTGCTCCAAGATCTTGGGAGGATACATCCAAAACCAAGGCATCTATAATAAAAAGGGGTTCTGCTTTTATGTTGCTTCCAACCATGCTGTGATCATCCCCAAGATCCTTTGCCAGTGTGGCTGTGAAGAAATGCAACAGATAAGATTTCATTTGCCCTTTTAAGCGAAAGTTTGAAAGCCCAGGGAGCTCTGCTGGAAGATAAAGGGACACAGGCTGCCCATGTTCTCCAAATGATTAAGATTAATGATAGGCAGATGATTAATTCAAACAACGATAAAAAATTCCATTGGATTGTTACAAGATTTTATAAATTGGCTTTTCCACCCTTTCAACCTAGAAAATCTGAACAGATCCATTCTCAGAAGCAATTAAGATCACAATCTGGTCCCTATCTTCAGGTTTCATCGGTTTGATTTCCAAATCTATTTGCACACAAATACTAGGAAGCCTGAAAGAGAAGCTGTTATATTGTAAATCAATCAGCTACCCTGTAAGACAGGAACTGAAGCCTCTGCTTTTATTAGTAGAAAGAACTGAGTCATTTGCCATGACTACATGCTTCTGGATATGATTTACTGCTTCTGCAGTTGCTTACAGAAAAAAACCACAAGCCAGTGCACAGAGCCTTCCCTCAATTTCACATCAACATATACTGAGAACTAGAAATGGACACAAATTGATTTTTGCGTCCGAACACCCTTCCAAAGTTAGATCTCCCTTGATACTTTGCAACACACATCTTCCTGACCCACAAGAGAAATGTGAGAGACAAATTCTGACACAAACCTAAAGAAAGGGACAATTTGTCTCGGAGATGTTGGTTCTTTCTGGACCCTCTGCACAATGATTCTTCATTTTTGCTGTGAGCACTTAAAAGAGGGACATCACATTTGCCCAGAAAATAGCTATTTTTTTTCAGAAATTCATGACAAATGAGAAGTAGTTTAGCTCTCTCTCTGGAATGACAGGGGAAAGAACCAGTGAACAAATGAATTGCCATGAAGAAGATTGCTTCAGTCAGAGAGACCATGGTTTGGTGAATACTGTGGTACCATGCAGAGCTATAATTTCAGAAAAGGCTGTACTTTGACTAGTAAGTCAGTAATGTGTAATTATTGTTCTATTAGTAACTATTTTCTTCATATTAATACAAGTATGATTACATTTTCCAACAGCTTCTTACAGTCATATCATGGAACTTATTGCTTATAAATTACATAAAATCCGGCTTTAATATCATATTCTCAAAACATGTAACTGAATCAAGCTACTCATTCACACCTCCTGTTCCCACCTGTCTATGGTATTTCTTGGATGCTGATGACCTTGGCAGTTAAAAGCTATTTCTATATACATGACACAGAGGAAACACATAAGAATATTCAAGTTGTCTCATCATAACCTCATCTGCTAAAGATGTTACTTAATGCTATCCTCCAAGAATTTGTGCTTACAGGACTCAAGGTGAATCATTTGCCTGGAAATTGTCCTTCTCTTCTTAAAATGGGAATCTCATTTTAGTGCACTCTTATGTTGAGATAGTTTGGCTGGAAGTGTGAATTTAGATTTGAATACAAACTTCAACTACATTATAAGTTGTTGAAATCCCGAGGTTAGTAGACAGCCAAGATGACTTGAGCTCAAATTTCCCTAAACTGTGATTATATTTGGACACAGGGAAAGTAACAGACTTGTGTAATGCAGTATGAGTTGTTGAAACAAATCTAGATCAAGTATGCCCCACTGGGCCTGCTACAACTGTACCTAGAGGAAGTGAGTAAGAGAAAACAATTTCCCTGACATGATGCTTGTTCCCATGCCCCCGTTTTGGATTGTTTTGTGCTGAGCTTTGCAGAGCCAAACAGATCAGTAGCTGCCTAGAGCAGAGGTGTGAATTCTCAGAACTGATGCATGCAGTCCCCACCACAGAGGCCAGGGAAGGAAAAGGAGAAGACAACGTCCAGTTCTCTACCTGCTCCTCAGCCATCCCAGAGGCTGGGAGATCACCAAGTCTAAAAATCTGCTCAATTCCTTCGGGAGCTGAAGCTGAGCCTCCATTTCTTAAGGAACAGGAAAGGCTGGGTATCTTTGCTGCCTCAAACGAAAGCTCGCTGATGTTGATGATCTGTTCTGTGGCTATTGTTTGAGCCTTCATCAGATAAGTTTCTCATCATAATCTAATAACCTTATTCAACGTAACAGAATGGTATTGAAACTCATTTCCCACAGAATCTCACACCCAAACAGTATTGTTACAGGTCTCTGTGGATTTGCACTGAAATAATTTTTCCATGTACAGGGACATTGTTGCTTCTCCCTGCAGACTTGCATTGAAACCATTTTCTTGTTATACCTCACACAGTATAGTGCTGTTGGTCTCCATAGGCCACCTCCCTTCAGAATAGCTTTCCACAGAATTTCACATTTAAAATGCTATAATCAATAACCTTCGTCTAACACAAAGTTGTTCCCCCCTAAAATTACACATTCAAACAGCATCACTTCAGTTCCCTCCAGACTTGCATTACAATCCATTTCCCACTCTAATGACATTGCAAACGAGACGTTTGAGTTGGTGTTACATTAATGTTGCAGGCAATTTACAGTCCTATGACTAGAAATTGCCATTCAGAACCTTTTATGAGTGCAGTCTAAATGGGCAAAATACTGACCATTGCAAAACAACATTCACAATGGTAAGGGATGTAGCTTACACAATAGAGCTGCAACAACCTCACTGATAGCATAGTAATGTCAAGTTATCAACTACAAATTATCTCATTTTTTTTCATGCTAGAATTTGCCCTCTTTTTTTATGTTGTTATTCTTTCAGCTTACTGAAATCCTTTCCCTCACTATGAAGTCTTTGGTTCCTCATTCTTCTCTCTCCTGTGCTGTTTACAGCTAGTACTTTCTCCCACTACAGTTTTCCACTTCTCTACTGGAATGTAATTTTAAAGACACTTGCTGATGGCCTTCTCATTTGCCTCTTTGGCCTTTTGCCTTTCAAAAGGAAGGCTCAAATTAACAGCCTACCCCATAGTACAATCAATTCTCACCTGTCAAAACTAATAGCACGGGTTAAAAATCAGGAAGTCTCAGATTTGCCTGTATGCTTTGTGTTTGTTTCTTCCCCCTCTTCAACCTGCTGTTACCCAACCCATTGTGGATATTTTAATTCCTAGACTTTTTTCTGCAAACCATAGCCTAGAAATTTTTTTTCTATGAAAATCAAATGAAATTCAAAAATCACAGGATTTATGGAGCTGCAACTTTAAGGACAACATTAAATATATTGAAAAGTGCAGCCTGAGGATGTCATGAGAAGTGACTGTGCAGAGACCATAACAGGTTAGGAAGTTTTCATCTGTTTCAAACCCAGAGAGCATATCAAGTATTGGGCTGGCTCCAGTATTGCTACCTGTTATCTACAATTCCATGAAATCCTGGACTTAATAACCCTGTCCTAGGAAAAGACCTTCAGATTCCTGGAGAGCAGGGAGCAGTAAAATGGCTTGTTTAAGGCTTGAACTATGAAATATATGTCAGATGGGTGAAAAGTCTGATAAAACCCATTCTTCTTCCCTAGAATCACCAGATTTCTCTTGAGGTGAACAAAACACCTGGGCTGCACCATACGACATGTATCTCAGTATGTTACCATGCCCTTAAATGGTAATGCCCTTTAGAGTTCATTTGGACAGAAAAAAGTCCTGTTGACTCAGCTGTACAGCTACTACAACGGGTTGTGCTGTATTGAGCACATGACCTGCGAGCACTGAAACCACAGTTATTTGGCAGGAGGTATCGGTCAGCCTGTCACTGTGTATATTCCTAAGGGTGGTGTTTGGGTCCATACTCAAATCTCCAGATACCATCAAATCCATGGCACTGAAAGCGTAGGTGCAAGTCCCTCACTGATGGCAGGTGTTTGTTTGCTGGCAGTGATTCCAGAGGGCAATGACACGCTTTGCCAATGAGCTTCATTTTCAGCCAGAGGTCCTGGTCGGGGTCAGGGTCTCACTGTACCTGACACTCTACAAAGGGAGTAAAGAAAGGCCTTGCCCCAAAGAGCCTACTCTTTGTAAGAGTTCAAAAATAAGCTGTAAAAGCCAGGGCTAAGGGGCAAGAGGAGAAGAAGAACACCAATGAGCAGAGAGCTCCACCTGCTCAGTGCTCTGCAGGCACACAGAGAATGGGGAAAACACAAATTCAAGCCCTTGTTCTGCCTGAGTCAGGCCTAGAACTTGTTCCTGGGTCATTCCAGTTAAATATCCCAGCTGGTTTTTCATCAGTATCTGACCCAGTCTTTCTATCTAGAAATTTCTATTTTGTATCTATAATTTAATACAAATTGAGCCAAAACTCACGTGTGTACATGTGAGACCACTGATTTACAGCCTGAAAGCAAAAAGAATGAAGTCCCTCATGCTGATTGGATTTGAATCCTAGCTCAGTCCTGTTGCAGGTGAGTTCTGTAGCACTTTTACTACTAGCTAAGCAGGGCTAGTGCTGACTTCTACATCTACTCCAGCTGATTCTTGAGAAATCAGCATTTTTGGAAGAAAAGAGTCCTGCCAGAAAGCAACTGAGGAGTTGCTTAATGCTAAGCCTGCAGAGCCAGGCTAGCTACCGTCCACCTTAGTAATGTCATCTCCAAATGCTGCTCAACTTACTATCATTAGTTGGTTGATATCTCTCAGGCATAACATCAAGAGCACAGCTTAGACTTGGGTTTTGACAAATCAAGCCAGGTCTTATTTTTAAGAGCAAGATAATTAGCATAATACATCTGATAAGAGAAATACTCTTACAGTCATTCAGAGACATGAGTCAAAGTTTTCCAAATCCAATAGATGTGCTTTAGGTAAACTTTTGTTTCATCCTGACCTATGCATTGAATGCATCAGTTGGACCCTTTGATTTACCCTCTCTTCCTTCAGGCATTCAATTTATACCTTGGCATAAAGTGCACCTTAGGCAGTTCTTAAATATCACAGCACCCCAGTGGCAGAGCTCGTCAGGATGTACATGGGAATGCCTTGGTCCCCTTCATTAAGGTCACAGTTCAGATAATGACATTCCCAAAAGCTCATGCCGATCACACACTTCATAGGGAGAAATTTTAAAGATGATATTATGCAGATGAACATATTAGCTAAAAGTATCTGAAATTATTCTATGAGAAGCCCTAGGGAGTATGAATTAATGGGAGAAATGAAGCATGTGGAAAAAAACCCTCTCAATGTCACTTTGTGCCGAGTATTCAGAAACCACACACAAACTGCATATAAACTTGGTAAGTGCTTCAAGGGGCACAATCACCATAAATCTGGGCTAACACTCCAGTCTATTCAAAATGATTTTTTTAAATACTGTTCTGTTGATGATGTCTTTGTTTTATTTCATCCGGCTTAGGCCATTCTAGACTGGCTATGTTTTTCATTTGTTTACAGAGAGCATCTCAAAACCATAAGTCTCTGAAAGTCATCAGGATTATTATTTCTTTGGAGACACAGCTCAAATGTGGACAGGTTGAACATACAACTGTAAGCTGCAAGTGACGCACATGTACCCCTCAGCAGCTATAAGATTCAGTTCTCACACTTGCATTCATAGAAAACGCATCAGTTTTAGATCCTATTCCTCAATTATCAAATGGGTTATAGATTGGCCATATTTTTATTTTATTTTTATTTATTATTAATTTTATATATTTTATATATATTTATTCTTTATTTATTTTACTTCCCCCTAGAAATATGTGGACATTATTTGTTCTTGAAATAAGACAAACAAAGCCATATAGAGCTGATTTAAAACAAAACAACACAAAACAAACTATGGAAGCTGAATGCCACTGCAAACCCTTCCCAGCAGCAGGTTTCCAGGTGACATTACACTGTGGTTACAGTTCAGGATAAAACCAGGCATGGACAGAACATGACACAGTACTGAACACTGTCAAGTGTCCAACCCCAAATTCTGGCTTGGGGAGGATATTAGAAGGCGTAAGAGTGACAAGCAATATGTGGGGAATGAATCACAATTTCAAGGCTGTTTTTTTTCTTCATGGCCATGAAGAAAACATTAAAAGTGTCACATGAACTGCACTCAAAAATCAGCTTAGAAGAGGAAAATATGGTGTTTCTCTGTTTAAAAATGAAAGTACATAAACCTTGGACTGCCTCTAAATGTAATTTAACTGTAGGATCTGTAATATCTACCAGTCAAGAACTGTCTCTCAGCCACAGAGGAAGAACGTTAGGTGCTTTCTCTTCTTCGTTATGGAATGTTTATAGACAATTTTGTGGTCATTTTTAACAACAAGAATATTATCTTTTGTAAAACACAGGAATGAATGAACAACAAGATATATTAATTGCACAAGTCCTTCCCCTGCTTGTGGATGAAAATGGTTTGGTTTAAATACTAGCAATATTTTTTTCTGATATCAAATGCATATAAAAATGGGATTGTAAATGGGTTCCTACCCACCAGCAGCTCACTGAGAGCTACAATGTTGTGTCTTATGCCAATCAAATAGAGCAATGTAGATATAATATATATTTAAGAACACTTGGATGCTTCAGAACACAATCAAGTGAAGAAGGTAAAATAAGAGGGCAGAGGTATTTCACAAATAGATGAATATGGCTGCAGAATACATCCAGTAAAAGCATGTGCTGTCTCCCCTACCCAAAAAGAACCAACAATTACACAGTGCTGCAATAGGATCGCAAGTATTTTAAGGGAGCTGGTACTGTCCCTGCAGCACCCTGTGTACTGAGGCAACAGAAGAAACAGTGTGATGAAAATGAGGGATATATTTGGAGACATCAGAGAGCAATTTGAACAGATACTTGGTGAAGCAAATGATTCTCAGGACTGATTGCCTCTCATTGGGAGTGCTCCCATTGTACTCTGGGAGAATAGAATTGGCCCTGAATGCTTTGCACCACTGAAAAGGAGATGTAATCTCCTCTAGCACAAAATGTAGCCTTCGGACTTTTTATTGACCAACTGTCAGCCAGTACAGTCAAATGGAAAAGGCATTAAATGAAGGGTCAGGAATCCCTCCATCTTAACCACCTGTAAGAAGTGGCTGAGGATCAGTGAGTGAAAAGTGGTCATTCCAGGTACGATCTGTGTGGGATAAGAGAAACGGTCTTTTGAACAGGAACACAACGACATGTCTGAAGTAGAATGTTTTAAACACTTTTGTAGAGGGACATTCTTGACTCTTATTTAACCTGTGAAGCACTGAAAATTACACTGATTTTGTTTTTAACCAGTATTTCCCTACATTTAAATAATTATCATTGTTATGTGACGAAAAGAACCTGAATCCAATGCTTTGAGACAATATACTTAAGATGCAGGAGTCATGAATAAAATGTCAGAGGAGTACAACTCAGGGACAAAGATTGTGTTTGAAGTCAATATTTTGTTAAGATCACATGAAATTGGTATGTAGAGACAACAAAGTCACCATTCCTAGAGTTTAAATTAGTTTAAAACAATATTTACATAAAATATTTCTGCCAGCTGCTGGCAAACAGTGTTGAAAACAGACAGCAATTTAGGAGAATACTCCTCTTGGTGTCTGAAATCATTCTCCAACCCAAAGCCTCTGTTGGCCACTGCTACTATTTAAAAAGAAATAAGAAAAAGAAAAAAGAAAAAAAAAGGCAAAAAGAAAAGCAGCTGTTCACAGGGAAAACCAGAAGGTATTATATTCTTTGGTTATTCATTATTATTGAAATCTTAAATCAATCATAAATTGAATTTTAATGAAGGATTTTGTCTCCTCTAAAGATTGATCTGAGTAATGAAATTAACTCCTATATTCATTTCCTTGCCTACAATTTCCACAAATTTTAAGCTGGTCAGATAAAAGTTTGTTTGATTCCAAATATGTACTGGAACAGTTCTAAATTTTCAGATCTGAATTCAAAAAGAAGTGTAAATTTTCCTTGAATCTGAAGAATCTGCATTTATGACTACTTTGAAGTAAAAATTAACAGTATCTATCTTCAGAAAAAGAACTGTCCTGCTACCTTAAATAAATAAATTTTAAAAAATTGACATTTGTTCAGGCTGTAAATTGTCAGTTCTGTGGAGAGGAGAGTATCTTCAAGGAAAGTGCAGCCATTCCTTCATTAGATGATGAAGTCATTTTCCTAGGCAAATCCAGATCAAAGAGAGAAGGTGTTCTACACATGAGTTCCTGGGCACCAACAGAGCTGTTAACGCTGCAAACCTCATGTGGCCTGCGGGACTGACAGCTGGCCAAATCAGACTGATTGAAGGGTCCATCAAAATAACAAACTATGTAGAAAAAAATGGTAAATTTCTAGGTCTTAGATCGTTAACACCTTTTCCCCCTAATTTACCACTTTATTCTACTGTACTGTGCCTGTGTTTTATCTTTCTTTGGTCTCATCAACTGACTTTTCCTACATACTTGCTATATTCAGTGCTGGAAGCTTATGGGATATAAGCACTTTATCATGTTGCCACAAGATGGAGAAACAAAATAAGTTAAAGATCTGATGAAGTGTGAAGATATGTGGTCTGCATCACACCTATGAATGAAGAACTGCAGACAGAGTTTCTCGTGTACGTTGTTCCTTACCAGTTTTCATTTCTTCTTTTTTTCCTAAAACCAAGATTAAAAATCAAATGCTGGACAATCAGCTTTTTAATTCACTCTGCAAATTGTGCAGCTTTTGTGCTGTGACTAGATCCTTTTGTTCTTCACATCTGTAAAGATTCTGGAGGCCAAAGTTTTCAAAGACAGCAGTCCAATTTCAATGCCTTGAAAACAAACCCCATTGATACCTCAGTGGAACCAATCGCAACTTAATAAAGAGCATTCTAAAAGAGAAATTCTGTCCAACTGCCCCTACACTGCTTTGGCTTTTAAATAAAGAACAAGGCAAAAGGCAGAAAAATATGTTTGCTTTTACTGAGCCTGCAACTCTGACTATGCCCAGAAATGAGTTGAGGGGGAAGATCCCAATCTGACATACTCTTTTACAAAACATAGCTGCATTTTAACCCAATACAGCTTCTGACTGTAACTTGTGTTTCCCTGCAGTTGGTCTCTGAATTATACCTGAAAAACCAATTTCAAACTCATCATCACCTACACATATACAAACACACCTTCAGCTTTCAATAACCTTTACTCACAGATACACTGTGTTCATTTTCACTGCTAATATTCTCACCACCAGATGAGTGTTATTTAAGACTGGAGAGTGATATTTTCTGTTTCTCTAGAAAACAGTGCAGAGGTAAGAGCAGTGCCAGTTACCTCAGCTTCCTACCATCTTGACTGATTTTGATCTCGATTGGATTGCTCTAATTAACTAATATATTCCTATTATCTTAGGAAAATGCTTTAACTGTGCCATCTATTCGATGTGTTTTACTACCATCACTGTTGCCAACAATACAATACACACAAACAGTGCTTTACAGGTGCACTCAAAGTTCAGACTAGTCATGAATTACACCTATGAATGAGAAATAAGTAGAACATTCCTTTCTAAGTACTTAGAGTTTGGCAATCATTGTAGTAACGAAAATATTAAGCCCGAAGGATTTGGCACTAAAATGGAACTTCTTTCTGGGGCAGAGATGATTTTACTGAAACATTTGATAATTGTACTTATTATAAGCAAGGGTTGGTAGAATCAATTATTACAAAGGTTGCTTGACACTTCCCATTCATTATAAAATCCTCTTTTCAATTGCTGCAAACTTGCCAACCTTTAGCTAGGCACTCTGAAATTTTCCATGCTGAGTGTCTCTTAGGCTGATTTGTTTATTTAAAGAAAAAATTTAGCCACAACAATCTGCCTTTACCAAGAACAAAACTGTATAAAAACACATAATTTTGGCCATATTTAAAGAAAAAAAATCAAACTGGAAATTCATATACTTCAGAAAAGATCCTGAAGGAGAACAGAAGGTTTTTATCATTCAAGTTGTCTCATGCTATTCCTGTGAAAGTCAGAAATTGTGTTTCACAGACTTTAATCAATATTTCTTGAAGGGCAAAATATCTGCAATAGTAGGTAAAGGTTTTTGAAAAACCCAATAACTGTTTTCACTGCAGATCTATGTTCCTCCACAGCATCTACATGGGAAAGGTACGTGTGTGTCTGCCAGCCCACTTACACCTCTAAACTGAGCTTGCAGTACTCACGACAATGTTGTTGGAGCTGATTTTCTTTTCCCTGTATACTCTCATTCCCACCCCATCCTGACATTAAAAGGCAGGGGAAGGTCCATGACTTCCCTGTGCTTTTAAAGGCCACCTCACTGTCAAGCCAATAGTGATGGTGAAACTGTCCTGACACAGAAGGTAAAAAGTACAAGACAAGTAGGAAGGGAAAAAAACTGGTTGAAACTCTTTGATGAGGCAAGGACTAGAAGATGGTAAAAAACTGAGTGCAGGGCTGTTGAGGATGACTGTTGATGGAGGGAGGGGGAAGAAGACAAAATACCCATTGGGACCAGGAGCCTGGAAATGCACTAAGTGGGGTTTAAGGGCAGCTAGCAGAGATGGAAATGTAGGTCATTTACACTGAGTAGGTTCAGCCTAGCCAGGGTGGTGTCCTTCAGGTCCCTTTAAGGTCAGTGGAGAAAGCACTTGTCCCACTAGATTGCTGGTAACAGGGACTAAACTAAACTCCTAATTTGAATTGCCTTCTGGAAAAACCTTTCTCACCAGGGAGATGAGCCTCCAGAGAGTGAAGTTCAATTGTAAATGAGAAGCTGTGACAAAGGCAAAGGCATGAGAAGATTAATTGCCAGGTTTCAGCTGGAGAAAGGGGTTTGGGAATTCATCTGGAAGTAAAGGAACTTAGTTTCTTCTCCTGCTTCTCAGCCCAGGTCTCTCCTATAGATGTATGAATGCAGCTCCTGCAGAACTATACTCCACCTTGCCCTTCACCATTGTTTGTATGTGTTGCTAAGCAAATCAATTAATCCAATTTTCCCGGCTTGTCAGTCATCCTCTTAGGGATCCAACAGGAGACCCTAGAGCCTGATCTACAAAATTGTTGAGTATTCACAGCTAGAACTGAAATGGGTAGGAACCATGCTTTGCATATGTAAAATATTTTGCAGTGCCATGAAGACAGAGGAAAAAAAAAGTAAAGTCCCAGACAATCAAAAACTTTTGGCAATGTTTTCTCTTCGTCTTCATATCTCTATTTTCCATCTGTCCAAATAGGGGTGCACTATCCCCTCATTTCACTGAGACGTTGTGAAAATAGATTATTTCATGTCTGTGAAGCACCCAGATACAATAACAATGACTGCTGAAGGAAAGCTCCCAAGAAAATTAAGAATTCTGTATTCAGAACAGGCTTTGAATAGTGTGCAGTAAATAAGCCATGGGGTACACACTGAACAATGAAGATAAAAGAAAATATTAACTAGCTGCTCATTAAGTGAGCAATATCCATCCTGCACTTTAAACAGAGCAGAGATTTAATAGTATGTGAGCCTGTGATTAAAGACAATGCCCTAACGCATACAGCACAAAGGCTCTAGTGAATTTGTAGCAACAACTTCAATTCTTGCATTCCCCAAGTTTTGAACGTTTGGCTTTGCCACTTTTTGAGAATGCCAAATACCCTTAATTTAGCTTCACACAAAAAGGGACATAGATCAATAAAAATTAGAGAGGGGGGTGGGTTCCAGAACTGGCTCAACACAAAGTCCAAGGGTGTCTGGATTCAGTTCATATTAGACAAGAAAGCTGACCACAGCTTTTTTATCTGGATCCAAATGTCCTCAAATTTCACGACTAATCAAGTCTTGATTCTGCTTTGGCACCCTCTCTAAGATGGGAGAGTGTTTCTATGGACCTCTTCATTATCTTGACCTTCAGAAATGTTGCAATATAATCCTAACACTAAATTCTACTTATTCTTGGTAAGTACAGAGGGTCTTATTTAGCAACACCATTAAAAAAGCACAAGGTAGGTGTAGATCTTCTTAAGCATCTTGGTAATACAGGACAAAACATGTATTTTTCACAGTGAGACTACAGTCAAAGGATCGGACAGAGGAGAAACCACATTACGAGCACAGGGTCAGGATGGAGCAGGAATGGATGCAGCACTGTTGGAACTGGAAACCTCTAAAGTCTTGCAAGTATTCTCCTGTCACACCTCCTAGAGCTCTCCAGCCACTCTGAAACAGTGGACAAGAGGAAACCCAGCAAAATGCAATGGGAGTGACTGTGCCACAGGGAAAAGTGGAGGAGTATCATAGATGTGTATTCTGAGCTTTATCTTGACTAACATATCAAGAAGCTAGGTGCCGTAAACTGCCATCCAACTGCTCACAGGGAATATTGGAAAAGCAGAGAGTCAAAGAAGTAAAAAATCAGAGGGTGCAGGTAGAAGGTCTCCTTTCCACAGCAGAATCATAGAGCTGCACCTGCTACTACAGCCTGCAGCATTGCCTCAAAATTTGCTTCAGCTGTAGCACCGAAGCCACAGACAATCAAGAGACCATGTGTCATTTCACATAACAAAGCGTTTATATTTGTGTTGTCCTCCAGGCTTTTGGCTTTTAAACTTCCAGGTACACAAACAAAAGAACCTGCACTAAGGTTGTTGTGCACTGGGAGTTACACAGAGGTACGAAAGTGCTCTTTTCAGACACAGAATCACACCATTCCACACACGCCTGCTCCTGAAGGACTGCTTTTACAAAGTCTTTACTCTTAAAAACTTAAACAAAATGTAAAGCAGCTGTAAAATTTTCTTTTATAAAATAATTTATCTCAAATATCTTGAAAAGAATCTGTCAACAAGAAAGATCAACTGCAACACTGTATTATAAAGAACTTTGTTTTATGATGGCTGAAAGAAAGCATTTGCTTTTATCCAGTGTGAACTTGTCAGCAGTCAGGAAATTATATGGATGTTTGCTCTTAAGCCCCGAGACAGAGGTTAGAAGCTCCTGATCCACTTCTCTTGTTTTATTCACTATTACATAGAAAACTTCTCTATATGTCCAGAAATGATATAAACAGCACAACAGAGGAAAAAAGTATTGACATAACTGGGGGGGGGGGGGGGGGGGGGAAGGGAAGGCAAAATCAATTCTAATCTATTCAACTCCCCACTGGATTGGCAGCCAGAAGGTTCAATATTCTAATGCTGGCCACTCAATCCCATTTCCCAGAAGAGAACATGGGCAATACTGCTTTCTAATACCTGAGAGCCACGTCTGCTTAAGACCTAATTCCTGCTCTGAGGAGGAAAATTTCTGTGTTTTCAAAACTACAGACAAATCATGCTAGCCTCTGGAGCATGAGTAAGCAATAATCGCACTATATATGAGCACAGGGATGTGAAGAGCTCAGCTGTTGCACAGCCATGGACCCTGACCTAATACTCCAGGTATCCATCCTCTTCATAGAGACATTTCAATTGGCTTGTTGGATCCTGAATCCTGTCTGTAATCCCACAACAACCAGCCGACACATTTGCAGCACTTCTCAGAGTGCCTTTTCATTCTCGGCATCTCCCTATACAGTTATACAGCAAATCCACGAGCCAAAACACTTATTCAATGCCTAAGTCCTGCTTTTGCTCCGAGTGTCCCGAGCGAAGCTCCCAGGGCTGCAGAAGGATCGGCGCGGACCTTCCCCAGCTAACTCGGTACAACACCGTCATCTAGTGGAGGCCGTCCCAGAGGGAACCAGCGCTCAGCGCCGAGCCTGGAGGGAAGTGTGGGAAGAAGTCACCCATCGCTAACTGAATAACACAGAATTACAGAATATTCTGAGTTAGAAGGGACCCACAGGGATCATCGAGTCCAACTGGAGTGAATGGCCCTTACAGGGATCAAACCCACGACCTCGGTGTTATTTGCACCCTGCTTTATCAACTTGCTTCTTCTCACTTCTAAACTGCTGTGACTATCAAGCAGGAATCCTATGCTGTTCTTTCCTTCTTATTCTCATCCTCCCCATAAACCCATTTTGAAAAGGGTACTAGAAAAAAACATGTTTACTGCTGCTGTAACTGGCAGGTTCTTCAGAGCAACTGCTGGAGGTCTGTGATTAAACATGTTCGAGCACAAAGAGTTTCCAGTGCTGGGATTCGGTACATTATGAATAGGCAGTTACTAGGCTTTGCTGGGCAGAACAGTCCTGTTCAGACAAAACTCTGCAGAAATAAAACCTGATTTTGTATAGAGTTCATAGAATGATCTGAGTTGGAAGGGTCCTTAAAGATCATCCCATCCTTAAAGAAGGGTCCCAAAGCCCCTGCCGTGGGCAGGGACACCTTCCACTAGACCAGGTCGCTCCAAGCCCCATTCAACCTGGCCTTGAACACTTCCATGGATGGAGCATCCACAGCTTCCCTGGGCAACCTGTGCCAGTGCCTCACCACCCTCACAGTGAAGAATTTCTTCCTAATATCTAATCTAAACCTACTCTCTGTCAGTTTGGAGCCATTCCCCCTTGTCCTGTCACTACGTGCTCTTATAAATAGTCTCCACCTTCCCTGTACCGGAGGGCAACAGTTAGGTCACTCTGAAGTCTTCTCTTTTCCAGACTGAACAATCCCAATTTTCTTAGACTTTCCTCATAGCAGAGGTGTTCCATCCTCCTAATCAATGTGGTGGCCTCTTCTGGACTTGCTCCAAGAGGTCCATGTCCTTCCTGTGCTGGGCACACCAGAGCTGGATGCAGCACTGAAGGTGGGGTCTCACCAGAGCAGAGGGGCAGAATCACCTCCCTCCATAAATGTGAGATGTGCACAGTCTTAGGTAGGTCTGTTTTCTCCCCAGATGGCAAAAAGGAGTATTAGCACCCACTTAGATGTGGTGAAATCCTGTTGCTAGGATCCCACTCCAGGTTCTTCGGAAGATTTTTTGTTTAACAACACATTCAAGTTTGCCTCTTCAGCTTTCCAGTTTGAGTAGCCCACTTGAAAAATTTCGAAACACACCTTCAGATTGCTCATTTCCCCCAACCCAGCCAACATAAAGAAGTTGGTTCTTGCTAAGTTTGAAAGATTTGTGTGCAGATGTTTCATGAGGACAAACTGAAATACAGAAGCAATGCACATCAGAGCCCAGCAGTGGCTAATCAATCTGCTATAAAAGTGCTACTATTAGTAGAGTGGGTCCAACTCCTTTCTTCTGTGTAGCTATAGTGAACAGAGCCATATATAGGTTTGTGCTAACCTACAAACCTCATTATATAAACATTGTGATTCCTGGTAAAATTAACTGTCCAGGATTGTCTCAAGTGAAGAGAAAACTTCATTTTCACAGCTTTTGTTTGAGTTACAAAGTTCCTTTAACTCTAAATGCATCATCAAGTTTTCAAATGCCAGTTTTATCACACTGATTCCTCAAGTGACTTTAAAGCAGAGAATATCTCAAAAGGAACATCACAAAAACACAGCTTGCTCTCAGAACTTGGGTTCCTCCTGTAGGCTTCACATAGCTTGTTCTAACAATGGAAACTCAAGAGGATTTTGTGTTCTCCCCTCTCCTGCTTTTACCCCAGGGAAGGCAGCATTGTTAATAAAACCTACAAAGATCAACCCTAAAAATAAATATCTGCTGTTGGTCTAGACAGCTCTGGCTCTTGAAAGAATTTGATCTGGGTGGTAATTACACTTCACTTTCAATCCATATATGAATTCAGTACTGGAAAGATGTGTCAGACCTTTATCTTTCTATCCTCTCCTGATCCATCCATCAGCATTTACAAAGCATTCATCATAGCAAAAACAGCACTGGAGATTGAAGTCCTTTGTTCATTCACACAGCAAACAGCACAGACAACAATAGTGGAAGCTTCTTCTTTACACTGCCCTGCCATCATTCTTGCACTAGGACCAGAGAGAACAAGTTTAAGGGTAAGAAAGCATCCCTTTTATTTATCAGCTTATGTTTTAAATTTGCCTGCTTTCAAGGTCTCTGCCAGGGAAGGCAGACTGTACATATAAATATCTAATAAAAGATCTCATCTCTCTCTGAATGCTGAGCTTCCATTCTATCCTTAGACCACCATGACTTCAACATGGCTATTACATTACTAATAACTAGTAGACTGGGAGGTATCAATTTTACAAGAGAATGCTTGTCTGATGATAACACCACCAAAATCTGGTGAGCACTCTGTTTAAACACAAGGAGGAGAAAGGATTCATCTCCACTGGTACTCTAGAGACTGTTTCTGTGTTTAACTTATGGCCTCAAAGAATCAGCTCAGCAGCTTATTTGGTGGTGATTAGATTTTTGTTCTTTCAGCTGATGCCTTTGCAAAGTCCTGTCCTGAAGCCTCCAGATCTTTGTGCAAAAATAGGTGAACAATGACTATTCCAGCATCAGAGACTGGAAAGATATTCTTATGATGACCAGACTTCCCATTTTGATCACAATGCTCTCCTGTCTAAGTTCACTTTACTAGATTCTAATTCACCAGTTGCCAGATGATCAGGATTTTTTTGATACTTAAATAATTCTTTTCCTTTTCTCGTTGTTTCTCTAGCTTTCCAACACCACTATTGTAAAAACAATTGAAAATGGGGAAAACCAATCTAAGTCTAAATCCTGCCTTTGCTTCTCCACAAAACTGGATTCTTCTCTTTCATGGTAAAGATCTTCATTAGTTTTACTTCAGGGATAGAATTTCAAGGGAGGATTAGTATTACTCACTTGCCTGCTGTTTTTGGCAGGCAGTGACATGTACGGAGCAAAGCCACAGGTCCTGTTATTGCCTTCAAGTTAGAGAAAAATAGAAAGAGAGAGAGAAACAAAGGCATTGCTGTTTCAGAGAAAGAGAAATGAGTAATGGGTATTTTGTGGGTCACACTAACCTGTATGGACACTTCTGAGTAATTCTTCGAAACTTGAGGTCTTCAAGAGGTCACTTGTTTCTTAAACATCCATTTACAGTAAATTTAGAAAACATATAGCTCTGGATAAAGTTAATCTCAATTCTCCTACTTTCTCTTCAAAATTGGTTGCAATCATGTCAGGATCACTCATCTAGTTTCAGGCTCAGTTGTGGGGCTTTATACCAATATCAGGCATCACACATAAAAAAACCCAAACATGTCTAAAGTTGTTTCATAAAGTGAAGAGAATGTTTTCAATCTCCAGGAAAACATATCACTGGGAAAAAGCTGAACTGGAGAATGCTGTTTTCAGTGGAGCTAAGACAATTCCTGTCAGTAATCCCTTACCTTTAATTTCCAATTTCCTTTTGATGCTCTTTGCTGAACTCAAGACAGACTGAGGACAGAAACGCACCGTGTGTGTTTTCACAGCACCTAAACCAATGGAATTCCAATCTCAACTTGGGTTTTCAAGCATTATTGAAATATGAAAAGGAATAATTAACAAAAATTAGCATGTTTAGAGGCCCTCTGACTAGACCTGAATACGACAACTTTCTAGATCAGAGAATGACAGTCTACAGACTATATCTGACCTACGGGATGAGTCTGGTGATTTTGTACCATAAGATCTCTGGCTTATGATCAGAGGTGGATGTAGCCATGGGAACTGAGGCACTTATTGTTCCCATCTGTTTACACCATTTTTATGCCAGAGTTCACTGGTCTCACCACGAAGAGGATTTAATGGTATATGTAGCTCTGTTCAGTTACCATGCAATATAGCTCGTTTTATTCACACAAACTCAAACAAAACAAAAGTTAGCTGCAGCATTTGCTAACATGTTAGACTGGGAACTGTGATAGTGTAAGAAAAGAAAAGGCCAAAGTCAGTGGGGAAGGCAATGACATGACAGCCAAACCTGCCTGTGACTAAAGCTGATCCTTAATATAATATTACACCGTTTAGAAATCTCTCCAAAAGTGCTATTATATTACTTGGCCAGAAACTCAACATTCTGTATCCAGATAACCATAATTCTGGTTTACAATTCTTTCACTTGCACCTTAAGTAAATCACTTAATAGCCAGACTTCAACTTTGTATGCCAAAATTGCTTGTTGCCAAAGCATTTAGGAGTGAGCTGGAAGGGAGATGTGAAGGTTGGTTAGTCAGCGTTTCTTTGCTGCTGGAGCTGAGCAATCTCCAAGGGATCCATGACTACAGCGAACCTCCAGTCCTCTGAAGTTTTGTGATTGATTCAGGGGAGTCAGAATTTTACATGTAAAATTGATAGCAACTACAGACCAGCCTTGCTTGAGAATTCAGCCCTAGACATGCTGAGACAAGAGTTAGGGAGTTTAGGAAGGGTTGTGTGGCTATGAATACAATACAAGAAGGATTCATAATGCTACAAGCCACACCATTAGACTCGGATCAGAGGTTTCCAAGAACCTGGAACACGTGAGAATGTAAGAACAATCACGCTGAGCCAGCTGACAGCTCCCTTTAGCCCAGTGCATTGTTTTCAACAGTAAGGTAAAGAATATAAGAAACAGGGTGTGTATATAGAGCAATTCTTCCCCAGGGACATCCTCCTACTCTCCAGCAATCAACAGTTTATCACTGAGAGATCACACAGAACTATTTTGTTTAACAGTCACAAATGGACATACCTTCCATAAATTTTCTTAATCCCATTTTTAATCTACCTCGACTTCTGATCTTCACACCATTTCATGGCAATAAGCTTCTAAATGTAATTAGGAATTGCACAAAAAAGTGCTTCCCTGTTACCGGCTATAGACACAAAATAGTCAGTGCCATCTAGCTAGTGGCCAGAGCAATGCTTGTTCCTGCACGAAGTACTAGATTTCATTTACATCCTGGGTAATTATACAACACCTTAGAGTGTTTAAATCATAATGATTTAACACTATCTTGAAAGGAAAAAAGAGATGTTTTCAAGAGCAAGAGGTGTTGGGTATCATCCAAAGTGCCTCCTCTAGCAATACTCTCTACCCACTGTCCAGACCAACAATATTCAGATAAGAATCTGAATCCTGATCCCTACACTGGAATCTTAGGCATGTAGATCATCACATATCCCTAATCAGAATACCCCTCTCTGTGCTACATGCCACTGCTTTGAGAGCAACGGGACAGCACGCTGCAAAAAGTTATATTAAAATCCTGTAACAGATGGAGGGGAAAAAGCCTCCTTTGCCTTCTGCGTGCAATTGCCTCAATCTCTCCCCACCAGAACTGTTATGTCTCAAAGACAGAAGCCAAAAGATGGCTGCACAAGCTGTGTTCACTTCTGTGGCTGCCTGCAGCAACCCAGTGGATAAACAACAAGCCATTTCAGCTGAAGAATTAGAAAAACCATCTGAGTGCATTGCTCATTGGGGGCATTTCCAGTGGAGTGCAAAGTGTCACAGGACGAAACAAAGAAAAGCAGAACCTTCTGCAAGCAGAGATTTCAGCATCTGCATAGTTTGCAGGAGTACTTCACATTCAGCATCTGTCTTTGAAGGTGAAACTTTCTATACTGGTCACTGAGGGAACAATTACATGCAAATAAATTGGCACCATTAACTCAACAGGGTCTGAAACATATGGGGACAAGCCAGTTGACATTTTTCTTCCAGAAATAAGCTGCTTCTATCATGGAAATAATCTTAATGTTTGCTGACACTATAATTAAGAATTAAAGCTGCAGAAAAATGTGAGGTTTGCTAAAACACAATAGATATCTTTTATCCATACAATATATGGCACCAAAATATTCAGTGTTCTGGGGATGATAATTAATCAGTGTTCTCTTGCTGAAGTTCTTTTAATTGTCTATGATGGGTTGTGTTGCAGGGGACTATTGAGTTTTAACAGGGAACAAGATCAGGCACCATGGGGAATAGTTACATGAATAAAGATTGCATGATCAAGATCTTTGATCTGGGAATTGCTATTCTGTAATCATCTGTAAAGCACCAGGAGTGCCTCTGGCACTGTATATAAAATAATAAACGATTAACAATAAATCATGTAATTAAATCTTCGAACATTCTTTTCATAATTCTTGCCTCAGATTTAAGTTCCCACATCAGACATGTTAGGTCCTCATAATATTATTAAAGTTCCTACACTTCAGCTTTTAAAATTCCCCTAGGGATCTATTGTTTCTTTGTTTAATGTGTTTATGAGCCAAAGGCTCCATTAAATACAATGGGGAAACTCACAGACCTTTAAAAACTTTGCCACCAGAGACATTTCTTAGGAAACAGGACCATTTTTGTCATTCCATCGTGTAACTATTGGAAAGTCTATTGATCAGAGAAGTTCTAGGAGAAAAACAGAAAAAAATACTCCACCTCCATGGATCATCAAGTCAATAAGGCCACAAGACTAGAAAAGGTAGAACTGCTGCACATAGACAGCTTTCCTTCCTCCATTGCATCTCGCCATTCACATAATCCCATATTAAGAATATTTTCTATTATGATCACTTTTGATGCCTCATCACCTTTGTAGATCCTGTCTGTAAGGAAAAGAAAAAGAAAAGACCAAACCTCCTTGCATTTCCTTGGTTTGGAAGACAAGGAGATGGGCAGATGCTTATGTTCCTCTAAACCCACACTGTACATTGTCCCCTACAGACTTGAATGGAACATTTGGTCTGAGATATGCAGCCAAACCAGTAGAAATTTTGACTATTAAACACTGATGTTTAAAAGTGAATTTACATCTACCTTCAAAGGGACTTAAATATGGTAAGAGAGCAGGAGAGAAGGATGAAGCCACTGTCAGTGTGCTGAAGAAGCTGGAGTTGCCAGAGACACCCTTCATGGTCTGAACCCTTTTTGAAAATTATTTGACATTGTGATCCATTGTGGTATATTTTAGAGGGGTTATATTATCCACCTGCCAGGATCTTCTCAGTTGCTTGCCTCACTTCTCCAAAAGGTAAAACTCCATCAGAATTAAAGTCTCCTTGGTGAATCCACAAAGGACAAGCCGGGGTGCTGTGATTTATCAATGCAGCCTCATGATTCAAAGAAGACACAGAGCTAAGTGGGGAGTTCACACTTGTGTAAAAGTGCACCCAAGGGATATGCAGGGTTACTGTGTAAAAGCCTAAGTCTAAAATGAAAAATGCCTGGTATCAATCTGAGTGACACCATGGCAATGAAGATGGTTCATCTGCAGTTGAGTTGACAGTTTCTCAACATAAAAAAAGCTTTGAATGAGGTTAGTGTGAGCCACGGGTGAAATGGAAATTCCTTTGGCCTTGACTAATGCATTTTAAGTGACTCCCACTTAGGGTCAGAAAATTACAAGTTCTATTTTGTTAAACAGTTAAAAAAACAAACACAGTCTGTATTGGGCTGTAAAGTTCTACATTCCAGTGAACACGAGGGATGGTGAACATAGCCTGTGGGCCAAACACAGCCCACGCAGAGCTTCACACTGTTGAAGCTTTCATCTTCAGCACCCTGAGGTACAGCCCACAGAGACAACAGGATCTCAACATGCAGTGCTCCATCTTGCTCCAGCCTAATGCATATCACATGCCAGGACCTGCACCTTCCGTGAGCTGCACTGTCACACCACAACTGAAGAGGCTCACGGCTCGCTGTGTAAGTATTCGGGAGGTGGGGGGGGCTTCGTTTGGATTTCAAGAGGATGAGACTTCAGTGCAACTTCTGTAACCAGCATGGTTACCACAGGGCTGCTTCTTGTTCAGGAGTTAGTAATGGACAGTGGACATATTCACCCACCAGTTTGCTGATTCCTGATGAACTACATTCTCATGTAACATATGTCCCGTGCTAACATTTACAAGTCATTAAAAAATACAAACCAAGTGTGTTTCCCTCCCACCTCACCAAATTCATATAGAAATCAAGTGTATGCTTGGTTGTAAAGATATCTGAAAGACAGCAAGGAATAAGGTCATGCAAAATTTCACACAAACAAGGGAATTTTCATGGTAGATAATTTATATCTCATGACCCAGTGTTATGTAAGGAGTGTTAGAAAGATGAAGTGTGGATAAATGAAGTTGCAGCTGTATCTCTGTAACACCTTTACAGGACTTCATGGTATAACCCTAATGAAGAAATCTGGTAGCATGATCTACCTTCCCAAATTGCCAGTGAAAATTTATTATTATAATTAATACAGATATGGTATCTTACTATTAAAAAAATGTTGCAGACAAGTTCTCAATACCCCTGTAAAATACCTGAGAGCAGAGCTGGCATGCCAAGTGTTTCAATCAAGTCACTTTACTGCCCAGTGTAAATCCAGAGCTACCAGTACAAAAATCCTCATACAAATAGCAGTTCTGCTAATGACAGCCAAGTTATTTAGCTGTGGTAACAGAATAAGAAAGGACTAGAATAGATTTATAATTTCTCATTCCCAAATCTTAGACCAAATCTGAGGATCACATCTCATTTCTTAGCTTAGTATTCTGTTCTGTCTTTTGAGTTACCTTTAGTCGACTTGAACTTTACAGCAGTCTGATCAACAACTGTCAGCTCTCTGTAGAGAAACAGATTGAGTTATTCAGGATAGATCCTTTTTTTTTTTTTAACACTCACACTCAAAAATATATTTTCATCTTTTTAATATTATACCCACATGGAAACTTAAAGTTTTTTTCTACTAACATTAATCACTTTCATTTGCATTATGTATTGAAGGGAACTAAATTTTATCTTGTAGGTTCAGTTTAATTTTTCCTCCAATACCTTCAGTATTGGAGATATCAGCTTCCTCTATGCCAGCAGTATAACAGTGGAAACAGTGTTTTTTGTACTCATGGTCCAGGCTGCATTACTGGGCTCTAGGGCTGAAGAGACCCTTTACAGAGGACAGCAGTACCCTGTTTGCAGTTCTGCCATGGTCTCAGCATGCAATCTTGAACAAAATGTTTAATTGTAAAATCCTGCTTTCTTTTCTTCAGATGAAAGAAATTAGACAATAATTTATAGCCTCCTTTTTAAATGCTCTCAGATTTATGAATGAAGCAACCCTCCTTCCCTTGCTATTGCATTCCTGCAATGGCTTTAGGTCGGAAACAAAGGATGTTGGGTTAGAAGAGTGACTAATAAGCAACCTAAAAACAAAAGGAACCTAGTACAAGGACAGCATGACCTCCAGTCATTGCTTCTGCTGCTCTCAGACACACACCAAGGATTAGTAGTTACCCTACACAACTCCCTTGAACAGCAGAACAGTGAAAAAATGGAAAAAAAATTAAAAAAGATAAGACAAAGCCTCTTATCCCAAGCTTACTGCTCAAAGGACACAAAATACTAAGTTTATTCCTAACTTATAAAGAGTATTTATTTGGAGAAAACTCTGGGGGAAAATCCTATGAAAATTAACTCTTGCTTCTCTGGATGCAATTACTACATGCAGAACTTCTAGAGTTCTCCAAAAATTCCTAGTCCTTAGAAGTAGCAAATGTTCTGATCCGTTTCTCATGTAACCATCCAGCCCATAACCACCAGAGCCAGGCTGAAGGGAACAGTTATGCAACAGAGCCTGTGAAAGACAAAAAAACTGCTCCAGGCCAATTGGCTGCTTACATCATATATTTTCATGCTCTGTTTACAGACTCTCTGTATAGGCACCTCACAATTCTGCTGTATAAGAGGTGGTATCTTCTGATGAAGTAAGGAAAAAAACAAATCAACTTACTGAAAGTTCATCTCAAATTTCAACTGAACAGTCTTTTAAGTGTTACATGTTTAACTGAGGGGGGGGTTGTTAAAATTTACTTTTTGTGAACCAGTGAGTCACTTGCATTGAATCAAATGTACAGCTTGCACCCTTTTCAAAAAAGGAA
Organism: Corapipo altera; assembly: GCF_003945725.1. Taxonomy (NCBI): domain Eukaryota; kingdom Metazoa; phylum Chordata; class Aves; order Passeriformes; family Pipridae; genus Corapipo; species Corapipo altera. Next base: position 7,698,682 of record NW_020884882.1, on the reverse strand, counting down.
TGAAGAGACAGAACAATACTGAAAGAATCCAGACAGTAGAAGAGACACTCTATCAAGAACCAGCAGATCTCTGTTGCAAGTGTGATGATACTATTCCTCTGTGTGACTCTCCTCTCTGTGCAGCTGAGCCAGTCACTACTCTCTTTTCAGAGCTGTGTATCAAGGCTGGTACCAGAGTGAGATGGAGAAATGCCTGTCCAGAAAGCTTCACCCAGCTATGTCAGAGCCCTTCACAAGAATGAAAGCTTGTACCCTGTTTATGAGACAACAGTATTAAAAGACAATCCAGAAGAAAACAAAAGTAATGGAAATTTAAAGTAAACTTCATAATCAAAACCTGAAACACCACATGTAAAATGTTTCTCCTTAAGTCATGAGACTGCACATAGGACAGGGAAAAAAAAATCATTGTATGGACATCAGAGTGCCTCATGAAAGAAATAATAGCAATGACAGCTGGCATTAGGATTGAGTACAGTGGACAGAGATCTTGTGATACCCACAGGACCTTGTGAATCTGGAAGCTGCAAGAATACGGCACTGCTGGGCTTAGGTTGGTTTTCAGGGAATGACTGCAGGACAAAGAACTTCTAAAGGCTTAACACTTAAACACAAGGAAAATCTCCATGAGCTGGTACTGAGATTAGAACCTGTGCTTTATGGATAGGACTGCATTAATTCAGAAACAACTCCAAATATTTGAATTACACCCCCAGGCAGCAATAACCATCAGAAGGTTTGGTATAAGAAACTTTTTAAGAGCTGTGTTCAATTTAACTACAGTGCATCCTCCTGGGTTGTAGTGGAGCTTTGGATCTCTCCCCTCTTATAAGCAGCACGTCAGTCAACAAGAATTTAGGTTGGAGGAATGCATTACAAATATAGAACAAATCAAATTAGCTCTCAGATGTTATCTGTTGATATCTCATTTCTTCCTCAGCTTTCTTCTAACCACTGGAACACATCTGGGCATTTGGGGGAGGCAACTGTTTTACTAAAAAGTACTAAATATAGGTGCTACAGAACAAATTACAACATGTTGCATTACCACACCACCTACAGCACAGATGAGCCAGTAACAAGTTACCTGCTGTAAAAAAGGTAATTTAGTCTAACAAGTGTCACCTTTACAGCATAAAAAGCCAACTTAATCAGAGCAATTATGTGTTAAGGATGAGTGACAAAGTTAGTCATCTGTGGCAGAAGTTATTTAAAGAAATCAAGATTTGAACCATGATTTACTTGTTTCAAATTTTCCCTGCCTCTGAAATTTGAAGGGCTTCTGAAGAATTCAATAATGCATTCAATTATGACAACCACAGGCTTTATACTTAATATTCTACATATTTTAACTTAAATTTAGAGCAGCATTCTTTCTTCTTTTTAAATGGAAGTAGTTTGCTTTCATGACAGTCCTTTGTGATGTCCATAGAACAGACTGGGGAAGGAATTATGTGACTTGCTGGGTCAAAATTTTACAGAGCATTTCACCCTGATCAGTGTTGAATGACAAGCTCCAGTGACAGGCACATTTGATGCTGTGATGTCCACAAAACTGGAAGCTTTACTGCTCAACAGTTTAGCAGATTCAAGAAGAGCAAATGAAAGTTTACTGTAGTAGAAGTGCCACAGTAGTGAGTTCTATTAGACAGCAGTTAGACTATGAATCATATAATAAACTGTCCTTTCCTAGCAAAGGCTTTTGCAGCCTCCCTTACCCACAAAGTGATAACCTTCCTGTGACACATCTGAGTGCAGTGAGACAGGAACAGGACTAAGTCACCTGCAGTGCTGTGGTCTCCTTCAGAGGCTAAAATTGACCCACTACTGCAACAGAGTTCATAAAATTCAGGCTTCCCCTGGTCAAACAGTATAAAGACTCTGGTGACCAAAGTTCCTTGCTCAAATCATCCAGAAATGGGCTGGAGCACTAGATCATCTATTGCAGAGAGCAACTGCATACGGAGATGGGCTTTGGGTGACATGAACTAACAGGCTGTGACCCAAAAGCACAGGTGCTTAAAACATAAATCTTTATCGGAAAGTCGATTAAACAACTGGTTCTAAAAACCTACAGCAATTTTCATTGTTAAATTCAAAGAGAAACTCATAAAATGTGCCTACATCGGAATATTCTGATCTCTTCTGAAGATTTCCATGAGGAAGTAAGTGCCCATGTTTACCATGTTCCACACAGAGCAAAACGTTGCTAAACCCCCCCTTCGTGATCAGTCATTACCCAACCCTCCCAAAGGTTTATGCAGTGCTTTCTGCAATAGCCTGTCCACCCACACAGACAGTCAGCACGCCCAGTCCCCTGCTGTTGCAGGCAGTCACATCATAAACCAATCAAATGCCATTGTAAAATTAAATAGGCTGTTTGGACTAAGTTTCCAAAATTTGGGAGTAGGCCTTTCTTCCATTCAAACTAATTTGGGTAACAATGAAAAAATTCACTCATGACCAGGGTTCCTGACTACATCTTTTTCCGTCAGTGGTTCTGGTTTTCCGCTCCAACCCACATCATCTATTCTCTTCCTTCCACCCATTCTTCCCCCCAAAAAAGGCTGGCTTGGACACTGTGCTTCAGTTTTCTGTAGAACTTTCTATTTTTCTTTCCCATTCTTTTTGTTTAGTATATAAAAGGAGCTTCCTGTTTAGAAGCATGGGAGTCCTACACCCTTAGTAATGATGTATTCAGCCCATCAATGATCTTGGCATGAATGCCTTGAACCTTAATAAACCTGATGGGATTTTCTGTACATGTCATCATCAGTCTGAAAAACAATGCACAGCATTTGTCCACTTGCACTAAAGCAGCTCCATTCCCAGTCCTACAGTTCTAGTAAGAATTCCAACGGCTTATAAGCTTCCTTCTATTAAATATTTCATAGATTTCCAATGTCTGCAGACCAAAAACAGAAGCACCAAGAAAAGACAATTTGTTGCAGAACTCCCAACATGATCAATACTGTTCTGCTTTTCCAGCCCCAAGTCCCTGCAGCAGCCTGCCATTGCTCACACTGCTAAAGTCTTCCTATGACCTACTGTCCAAATCCTTGGCTTGTCCTGTGCTGGGCAATAGGAATGAAACACAACTTAGAACAAAATTCTATCTTGTTCAAATACGTAGAATGATTCAAAATCTATTCATATAGGTCCAAAAAGGGGAGTAGCATTGTTGACTTGAAATTAACTGACATATTTGTCTCTTCAGGAGTTTAATGCACATAAATAGCTGAGTGCAGGCTGTTCTCCCTGCTGAATTTTAACTGCAGTGAAGTTCTCCAGTGAAGGTATTGGACAGGTATACAAGCACCTGAATCAGTGGATGCAGCAGCAGCCTTGAGTATCACACACAAGTGCTGTTTTCCTCCCAGCAATGCTTAGCAGCAGAGTGGCTGACCACACTTTATTCTATACAATGTAATTCTTCAGCTAATACTCCTGGAAAAGATGCCAGGCTGGAGCTTGTGCATCTTAAAATCTGGCAATGCAAGGCACATATACTGCTTTACTTTAACTCCTGTGGGGGGGCTCAGTCTGTGCCTACAAAAACATCAAATCATATTTTGATTTTTACTTATGGGTGAGCAGCAGAGTTAATTTAAAACTGTCAGCAAGTGCCATCTTAATTAAAAACAAATGACTAATTGTACAACCAAAGGGCCTGTTGACACGGGCTACGTGTATCAGTCAAAGCCAACCAAGTGTTGAATTTGAGGAAAAGCAGCACCATCTAGTGTCCTACAAGAGTCAGATTCAAAAATGAAATCCACAACTAGTCCACGCAGAATTTGCAAGGCAGCAAACACTCATAAAGCAGTAAGACACCAGAGTCTAACTATGTCAGCACTTCTGATAAAGGGAATTACATAACAAAAATCTTGTTAAAAAAGAGCTGCTGGAAAGAGCTGCTTGCAGGTAGAACAAAAATTCTTTAAAGACAATAAATTGAGAAATTATTCTGCTGTCTATAAAAAAAGATGCAGTCCAAAGGCCAAAACGTACCAGAAGGCTACTTTCGTTTATAAAAAGCCAAGTTTCAAGAAGACGAGTAATATTAAAAAATCTAGCAGATTAAAACCATAAAACAACATGAAAAGGCATTTGAGAAATCTTATGGAAAAATATATGAGGAAAATTACCAATAAATTTTGTTTCAAACTCATCAGGAGCAGAAATCTTGGCAAAGGGTTAGTACAGCCAACAGATGATCAAATAATAGAAAGAACAGTAAGAAACAGACAAGACTGCAAAAAAGTTTTCTCAATGTTTTGGGGTCTGGGGTTTGGTTTGTTAGTGGTTTTCTTGGGTTCTGTTTCTTGGGGACTCATTTGGGGTGGTGGTGTTTTGTTTTGTTGGGGAGGGGTTGTTTGTTTTTAATCTACATTAGTCACAGAGGAGCTTAGAGTGGCTCCCACTCCAGATGGCTCATTTCAAATTAGCAGGTCAGTAATGCTACTGGGCATTTCAGTGACACAAACAATAACATATCTTAATAATCAGACAGTAAACATCCAAGAAATCAGTTAGACAATAATTAAGCCAGCAACCACCGTGCATAATCTCTCATTTAAAATTTCAAAAGCAGGAAGTGACAAATAAGACATTTGTAAGAGTTCTCCAAGGATTCAGGTAGATGAGCCAATCTGTGCTGATACTCTGTAATATAAAAATACTGGATATATAGATCAAATGTGTTATGCTGGCAAGTATGGCTCAAGTAAAGGAAATGTGGACTTCACATCTCTATTACCATTCTTGGAGTACCTACAAGTGTTATTAAGAGATAGGAATTCTAAAATTTATCAAGGCAGAAGGTCCTGATGTACCAACACTTCGTGCATCATGTCAGTCCTCCAATACAAAAATCATCATACAACAAGGAATGGAGCAGCTTTAACAAAAAACTGTTAAATAGAAAATCTCTTTGCAACCTGGAAAAGAGAAAACTGAAGGACAATTAGGAGTACCAAAGATGGAAAGGTAAATTACACTGTTGTCTCTGCCAACAGTGGCATACACATGAAAGCAACAGGCAGCAAGTTCAAAATCAAGCCCAAGCCAGTCAAAGCCAAAAACAGAAGTATTTTTTCAGAGAACACAAGGTTCAGCCTGTGACAGGCCCTTACCAGACTCCTAGAAGGGTGTAGACTAATTAGGGGAAGAGAAATCCCTCAGGTTCTGTGAAACATACTCTCTGCTTTCTCAGATGTGCAGATCCTGGGAACTGGAGGACTATCACTGTGTTCCCCCTAAGCATTTATTTGGCCACCTAGAGTGGTAGATAACAGGCTAAAAATTATCTCAGTGCAGTCATCCTTGTACCCCTTCCAGCAGGGGAACATCTGTAGCATCACTGGCTTTCTTGCAGCATCAAGAGTTTTGAAAGCATGGATCAGGAGTTGATTGTCTCTGAGCTCCCTCTTGCAGAGACAGCAGGCTGTCCTTCCAGCAAGGATGGTGCAGTGAGGGAATTGGCTACCAAGCCACTGCACACCTGTTCTTCATTCAGACAATGTAATCACAGCAAGCTGTACAGGTGCTTTCTTCTTTCACTTGCATACAATATATGTGCAAGTTTAAGATAACAAATTCTTGCCTGTGGGTACAAGTGGAGTGATTTGTTCTTTCTAACAAAGTGCAAGAAATATGGCAGCAAGTCTCCATGTGATTAATGATTTAAAACTATAATTGCTACTAACACATTAACATTCAGCCTTACTCTGTCAGCTTCAGCTGGTACTCCTACTGTCCTCATACTAGAAGACATTGCTTGAGAACAGAGGATAGATGTCACCTAGAAGCCAGAGCAGATTTTGTATCAGCTCCTGCTCTCCTTGTTTCAAAGAGCATGAAGTATACATTCATCTTCTGAGTGTATACATTTTACTACCAAAAAACTTTAAGAAGAATCTGGCTTGGAGGTCACCAAGGTAGACTTTGTATTCCTTACCACTGTCACAAGCTATGGACTATAATGAAGATTTTTAACTGTAAGAGAAAGTGCCAGAGCAAGCTGCTTTTGTTAAGCCTACAGAGCACCTTGATAAATTAAGGCACAAGTCAAGCTTTGTAGGAAATATTCCAGTGCAGACCTACATCTCTCATGTGCCTCTACAACATAATTATAGCATGCCTTTTTTCACACAGGAAGGAGAATAAATTGCAAACAGGGTGGGCCTGAAAAAATAGGTATTAAAAAAGAGCTTTGCTCAGGGTTCTAGTGTATCTCCAATGAAGACAACTAACGAGCACCTTAGGCATCCAGCAGAATTTAATGTACTCAAGAACTGAAACAGGCTACAGACAGTGGGAAGTGAATGCATGCAGCAGGCAGCTCAACAGCCTGGGAGCAACAAACTCAGCCTCTGTTTATGGTCTTGCAAATCATAGCTCTGTTAACAAAGCCACAATAAAAACATCTCAAAAGATTGCAAAGAAGCCCATGTTTTTTATATATCTTAAGTGGAAGATTTATATAAATCCCATTTCCCTGCTACAAGGATATGCATCAAGAATTTAAACGCAGAAAAGCCATAAATTACTGCACCACTGATTTATGCAGTGTTATTCCCCAAAACAATCTGCAAGACTCGTGTATTAGTAAGGACAGAAGTTAAAACAACACACTAAAGTTACTACTTTCTCAGAAAGTGAGGCTGCATACTGTAACTTGAATAAAGAACTAGCTCTATAGAAGAATATATGTCCTCAACACAAAAACATGACACGTCAAATCTGAAAGATAACCCAAAATTTATTTAAAACAAACAAACATAAAAGACAGTGCTATTACCAAGACTGAAAAAAATGAAGGATTCTTTTACTGATGTGACAAGACAGCCAATTTACAGCAGTTACATTAATTCTGAGAAAATCAAGTTGGGTTTACACTGCTTCAACTGACTACATGTACTTTCTGCCAGACAAACTGGTTCCCCTTCCCTCCCTTCCCAAAAGAACAGACAAAACCATTTTATAAAAAACATATACAGAATTTCGAGACACATGATTGAAACGCAAACCACTGTCCAAAAGTCTGGAACTTTCCAAGAAGGTTAAATCCTTTGTTGCTTCAACCAACCCTCAGCGGGGGAGCTACAAGCACAACGCCGTCCCCCCTGACAAAGAGCATCGGAATATTCCTTTTGGTAGACTGGGAAAAAGGAAAGAAGAAAAGTTGACATTTACAAAAGCAGAGTTCACAAAACATATCTGCTAAGCATAGGACCAAATTCAATCATTAAAAACACACTTGAAACAACTCCAATAAACATACAATGTTCTGACACGCTGAAGAGATCAATACAAGTAACACCAAGTTTTTGGGTATCCTGTGTACTTTCATTACAATTTGTCCCGAACTTCTGTTAGAGCTTGATTCAAAAAACAGTCAGCAATAAACTACTTTAGCAATATAACAGTGTAGCTTAAAAGAAAAGAATCTGTGGGGATAAATACACTACGTCCTTACTTTATAAATCTCTTCATAGGTTTCCTCATCAATCTCTATTGTAGTCACAGTTTCTTCCACATCACCCAAAATCATATTTAAGTGCTGATCATATGCCTGTAGGAATGAAGTTATTAAGTTATTTTATTATTTCTTCCAAAATTCAAAAATGAGCTTACTAAAATGAGAATTTTAGCAAAGTCTTTCAGACAAAATTAGTTTAGTCTGATTTCGACCAAAATACGTCACTATGTCAAAACAAAGCAGTATCAGTTGTAGTTATAATTCCAAACAAACATAAACAAATGGATACTTTGCAGCAGGAAAAAAGGAAAACATTTGCAGGAAATAGCTCTAAAGCATTGTATGAGGACACATACAAGAACTCAGAGACAGACACATTTCATTAACATTAAACCAGCTACACATTCTCTGCTGCCAGTCCAGCCTCCTGGAATTGATTGCCTGGGGACAACTTAAAGGTTATGAAAGCTGTTTCACATACAGTACTACAAAACCTTAAAATAAACGTATGTTCCAGAAACCTTACAAAAGCATGTTGGAAACTACACGTGTGCCTCAGGGATCTCTCATCATCTCTGTGTTTCCAAAGGAGTTGAGGCCCAGTTAACACATGGGCAACTGGTTCTCTTCCCCAGCAAAGCACAACACTCAGGGAGGACGACTGACTTAAAAGAAAGCAAAAATCCGTTTCATCAAGAGTCATATCTCAGAAGAAAGCACTTACACAAATGAGATTTACTGAGAACCCAGCTGAGTATATATCCCATCATACCCTCATCGGCTGTGCCTCAAGAGGTACTCATGTGATAGTGATAACCTCATTAGTTCTGTCTTGAAGAGACCTCAGGGTACATCACAAGAAGACGCTTGCAGCATTTTTGCTCATTTCACAGACACAGAAACGTAAGCCAAGAGCAGTGAAATTAATTGCTTGGTAACATTCAGGAGACAAGAAAATCAAAATACATCTCCTAACTTTCAAGGGAAGCAGTTAATAGCAGACAAAGTACTGAATAAATTAGATTTTTTCACTGATCACATTACACTTCTGTAAGAGAAAGTGTTCAGACCTTGTTACTAAGATGATTTTTCACCTACCTTCTCTAATCCTTTCCACACTTTCAACTGTGAGATACAAATATTTGTGGTTCCAAACTAGTTTTTTGAACAATTAATGGAATATTACAGATAAACTTGCATAACAGCCTGTTGTACATAAAAAACAGTTGCCCAGTCCTTAGCTGAATGAGTATGACAGTGTTCCGAACGTTTTACTTACATGTAGTCTGCCTCTAAGCTCTCTGTCATTCCGCATTTTGACATAAATTCGCTCATCTAGACTGAGTCTGATGAGATCAAGGGGCTCCTCTACAGTATTTGTTGTTTGTTGCTAAAAAACAAAACATAAGGGTTACGTGTATAGAAGAAGCCTGTGAACTTTTCCGTTCCTCTGTGTTTGTGAGACACAGAAAACAGAGAAGTAAGAACATAGATGCAAGTATTTCAAATCATCCCTTGACATCCTGATGAACCTGAGTGCAGCTATTTACCACTCTATGGATACTCACCAGCCTAAGCAACAGGAGTTAAAAGACATGTTTATTCTGCAGCAAATCACACACCACACACAGAGGGGTTGGACCTAGATGACCTTTAGGCCCCTTCTAACCCAAACCATTCTGTGATTCTATGGAACAGTTTTTCTTACCAGCAACCATCATCCCCACTGCAGCAGAGAGCCTACACGTGAACCAGCACCACGGCTGTGCCACGGCACGGTGCAGGCCAGGAGAGCCAAACCCACGCTGACACCTCAGCCAGCACAGTCAGTGACCAGATCACAGGTCCGGTGACCTCAGTTACCCGGTCATACACTGCCCCACACCCCCCCCTCCTCTCCCGAAGCCTTGCTCGGCTGCAGGGCAGCCAGGCCAGGCCCTGAGGCTGCTTTGAAACCTGAACACAGCGGGCTGAGACCCCTTTTTGTGATAACGGCGCGCTTTGGGGATCTCAAGCAAAATACTGTGAACCCCTCCGTGCACATCCCGCAGCTTGCTCCCTCCTTCCTTCCTCCCTCCTCAGGGAGGAGGCACTGCCCTCAGCAGCTTTCCTGCATTTTCCTGCCCAGGCAAACGGGCCTGAAGGGAGCCTTGTCCGCGCCTCGGCGGCGGCACAAGCTCCGAGCCCGAGCAGGAATTTCATTCCACACGGAAAACGCTCCCCGGGGGGCTGCGCCTCACGAAGGGTGCCCGGGCTCGGGGCTCGGGCGCGCCCAGCCGGGCAGCCGAGAGCTGCCTCTCCCTCCTGCCCCGGGCCCGCGGAGCGAGGCGGGAGGCACCGGGAGCTCCTTCCCTGCGCGCCGCTGGAGCCGCTCACCTGATCCACCTCATCCGCCATCTTTCAAACCGCCTCCCGCGCCCGCCCGCGAGACTTTATGGCCCGGCCCCTTCCCCTTCCCTTTACCCTTCCCTTGCCGGGACCCGCGGGGAGCGCCATGGGCAGGAAGCGCAAAGCATCGCCCCGGCCCGCGGCTGCCAGAAAGAGACGCTCCGGGGGGCTGCGGGAGGAGGGAGAGGAGGAGGGTGAGTGCGGCCCGGAGGCCGTGTCGGGCCGGGCCGGGTGCTGCGCCATCGCCGCGGGTTGGGGCCGCTGCAGGCCGGGGTGGGCAGCTCCGTGAGGGCAAGGGCAGTCACCCCAGGCTGGAGCCGTGGGTGGGGATCGGCGGTGGGATCGGCGGTGTTACCAGTGCCAGGGGCGCACAGAAATCGGGGGTTTAACCCGCGTGTGCCGCGGGCCCCGCACGCTGCCCCAGGAGCGCTCACAAAGGCTGAGCGAGTCTCACCTCGCAAGTGCGAGGTTTGTCTCACATCGCAGCTTCACAAAGTAATAAGTTCTTGCGAGTGGCGAGCACGATGCTTGGTTTTCAGCCGACCCCATCGGTAAGACTCCAAGAATCTTTAGGTGCCTCTTGTGCATTGCGTTATTGTAAATATTTTCCTTAAGTCTCGTTGTTCAGATCTTACCTATTTGTTCACAAACTCAGCATTGTGAGTGCTCAGTTCTGTAGCTGCCTCTGATGAGGTCCACGGAGATATTGTTTCTGATTGCCATGGAGATGAAACTTCATCCTTTATCGTATTTTTCCTTCTTCTCTCCTGTGCAGATGATTTTGAAGAGGAAAAGCCCAGTACAAAGAAGAACTCAAAAGCTCCAGCTAGGAAAAAGGAAGAAGGTTGTGATAATGGAGTTTCCAACTCAGCAAAAACTTCCAAACCTTCAAAACAAACAGGGGCAAAATCACAAACAAAAGAAAATAAAAGGAATGGTAGAAATAAAGAGAGTTGTAACAAAGAGGAAATGTGCAGGTAAGTTTACTTATCATTCTAGTCTATGGGAGCTTTCTCTTCATCTGATTTCTTTAGAGCCTGGTTCTGTGTATGTGCGTGTGAGCAGTGTAGAGTCAGTCCCGAGGAAGATGGGCTGCATGGAAAGGAAATTTGTGAACCTTTCCAAATTCAGTCATTTAAATATAAAATTTTACTTCATTTGTTTTAGTTTTCACTAAAACCAGGGATGTTTTATGGAATCCAGCATGAATAAATGTTGTCCTGAGATTTGGATGATAGGCAGAAATCTTTAAACATATAATTCTCTGGTGTTTTTTTTTTTTAAATACAAATATAATATCAGCACAATCTGCATGTGTAGATTGCTATAACAAATATATTAATAAAAAGAAATTAAACTGATTGGTCTCATTTCACTGGACACCCAGAGCCTTGGGCGTTACTGTAGGGAAACAGAAACAGTTCCAATTTCAGTATACAGTAAGAATAAATGATTCAGTGAACCATTTCTCCAAGGACTGGTTTGTATGAGCTGTTCTAAAGGATGGGACCTTCTGTAGGTTCAGGCGTGGCTCAGGTTTAGGTTGTTTCCATCCTAAACATCCGTGCAGAATCAGAACCTAAGTTTGCACTGGAAACATGTTACTCCATCGAGCCTGTGGTTATTTATGGCAGAGATAGTTTGCTCTACAGAGAAGATTTCTGTGGTTTAATTGTCAGATACTCAATCTGTTGTTGATGCAGAGGTCATGCTTCATTTATTTCCCTATTTTTAGTGTCTTCTGTCTCTGTTCTTCTTAAATAAACAAGCACGTACATTTCATGGTGCCAAAGCTGTTTTGATAATTTTAACAGTGACTCACCAAAGCCCCCTCAGAAGGAGATGAAGTTGAAGAAAGAATCTCCTGTTAAAAAAGAGATGGGTGAAGACAATACTGACAATGATGATGATGATGATGATGATGAAAGTGAAGATGAATGGGAGGATGTGGAAGGTAGCAATTGCATGTTTGTTAATTTTTTAAAAAAATATTTTTTTAATAATTTGATTTTCGAACCATTTCTCATTTGGATTCAGATAAATGCTTATACTCTGTATACTTAAAGTGTGTTCCATCTGTATATCTGTATCTAAAAGCTCATATCTCACAATGCCTTTAGAAAGGTTCCAAAGAAGGAAAAGAGCCACACAGTTGCTGACCTTTTGGCTTACATTAAAATCGTGCTGCCATGCACAAAGCACTTTCTCAGCTGCTTGTGTTGGCTGATGCTGAGCAGCTAAGGATGAGTCAGTTTGAAGATTCAAAACTGTGAATTCCCAGTAAAAAAGAGTGAAGATGAAACCAACTGAGCTGTTTGATTACATGGCCATCAACAAACTATGTTTGTTGGTCATGATGATCATAATCTTCTTATTTTGCTGCTACACATTTATGCTTTCTAAAGTGAAGAGCTGTCAGTTTTTTTCTTTGGTATTTTACAAGTACCCTTGAAGTCACATCTGCTTCATTCACCTTTCTCCTGATTGAGTTTGCCTGTGACAGTCACTAGGCATTAAACTGTTCTGAGCTGATTCTTCTACAGTAGGTGACTGGCATCCAATAGTTATTTGAAATAACTGAGCACACACACTGTTATGGAAGATGTGGGAGCTGGTAATTACTGGAGATGTTCAGTTTATAGGTTGAGTACTTGAGAAGGAAAACGTACGTTCTTATCCCACTGTCAGTCCTCCCTGGGGGTCTATTCCATGCTTACTTATAATTTATTAATATTTTATTTTTTCAGAGCTCCAGGAACCTGCCACAGATAAGTTTGAAGAAGCTGCTGTTCTTCCAGCAGTGGGGCTGCCAAGCAAACCTGTGGAGATAGAAATTGAAACCCCAGAGCAGATGAAGAAAAGAGAGAGAAGGTAAGAACAGGGAGGCAGTGGAGGGCTGGTAAAAAATGAAGTTAAAAGTATGCTAAGTCTTGACTGTCACTGACTTGCTGTGTTCTGGGTGAAAGTCCCCACTTTGTGCAAACAGTTCAGTTGGAATGATGCAGGGTCAAGGGACAGAGAACAGTCTACACTTTGACAATTTTACCAAAAATCTGCAGCGGAAGTTGGCAGGAATAGAAACTTCTCAGCTTCCTTGAAAATCAAGCGTGTAACTTCACTGTGCTTTATTCTAAATCAAGGGACAGCAGTAGATCTCTGCAAGGAGAGCTGTGAGTGACTGGCATTTTGTTTCTGCAAATGTCTTAACAGCTCAGATGGAAGCTTCTGTGTGCCAATACCTGAGGTGTGAATAGGTGGGCCAAATGAATGCCCTTGGCATCTGGGAGCATTAACCCAAGGAAGGCTGACTTTGGGTGGTGGCTGGAGGCCTGATGATGAGAAAACCATTTTTCCTGGAATCTGAATGGAATGCCAGCAGTAGTCTAAAAGTCAGACAGTTCAGTTAAATTTAGTATGGAGCTGTCCAAAACTGTTGATAAGAAACTGAAGGCACATGAAGTTAGGCAGAATTTAGACCATCTGAATATACCAAGCTCTCAGTAGTCAGGTGCATGGAATTCACAGTCGTATGCATCCTTCTTGCCTATTCACATAGCCAGTAACTAAACTTTTCTGTAAGTGTGCCCAGAAGATTCTCTGGGATGGATTCTCTTTGTGAACTGACCCAGTTCAGGAGTCTGGAAAGGCAGGCCCACAGAAATCCCACAGCATCCATCTCTTTTGTAATCTTCTGCAGAGAAAAAAGGAAAGCCGAGTTTGAAGCGTATCTTCGGAGGATGATGAAACGTTTCAGCAAGGAGGTTCGTGAGGACACACATAAGGTATTTGTCACAGAGAACCCTGGCAGAGAAAAAGTTGAGCATAAAGATTTCTGAAGTGATTCGTAATGAAGAAGATACTTAGTTTTGACCAAATAATGTGGGGCTGTGGCTAGAAGTGAAAAAATTAAAAGGCTGTAGTCCTGACAAATGATCTTTAGACTCCTCCTAAACTGTGAGTTGGAAACATCCGTGTCTACTTTAGTAAAATTCTAGCTCAAACCATACACAAGTAGAATATATATCTCTCCATTGAGGGAGATCTTTTCATTCTATGAGGGTTAAACTGCCAGTCATGTAGAGCAGGAGACACTGACAGGGACTTCAAGGCTTTCCTGTCTTCTGAAGACAGCGCTGTTTCCACCCTGTGAATGCTTGGGAGGTTTCATTTTTGCCTGTCTCTGTTAGAAGAAGCAGTGAAGTGTTCCTCATCTTTACCATGGACAAAAGTTCCACTAAAGAAAATCTCTTGAGAAGTCACTGTAAAAACTTTTCTCTCTCAGGTTCACCTCCTGTGTTTGTTAGCAAATGGTTTCTATCGGAACAGGATCTGCAGTCAGCCAGATCTCCTCGCCATCGGTCTGTCCGTCATCCCCACCCACTTCACCACAGTGCCCGCAGGCAAAGTGGACCTACTCTACCTTTCCAACTTGGTGAAATGGTAAAACTTTTCTAGAAGTCATGCTGTCATAGAATGTAGAGCAAGAGTTCAGGGAGAGGGGTAACTAGTTACCAGTTTTCAGTGATTTTTTTTTTTGATTTTAAATACACGAGAGAGAGTCTGTCCTTTTTACAGAAAAGGGTCAACTCTGAAGTTTAGGAATACAGTCACAAACACTAGACAATAAGTAGGTGTCTCATATTTCAGGTTTATTGGAACCTTCACTGTAAATGATGAGCTTTCCACTGAAAAAGGAGAGCCCCTTCAGTCGACCTTGGAGAGGCGCTTTGCCATCTATGCTGCACAGGATGATGAGGAGTTGGTTCATGTAAGAGACTGGGAAGTGCAGGGTTGGTTGCTGAGTTTGGATGCTGGATCAGTGCTGTATGTCAGGTCATACACAAAGTGGTTGTGAGGGTTGGATTTGGAGAAAATAGATTTGTCACGTAGGTGATTCTGTGGCTTTTTATTTTGTTGTATTTTTATCTGGAGTGCTGTGATTAAATTAAATTTAAATTGCTTTGCAGATATTTTTAATTATTCTGCGAGCATTACAGCTGCTGTGTCGCCTCGTGCTGTCTTTTCAGCCTATTCCTCTCAAGGATACAAGACCAAAGGTAGTTTCTGCTGTTTGTGTGAAATAAAGAATAGATCACTGATTTAGTAGGATTAAAAAAACTTTCTGGCTGTTGCAACTTGAAATGAATCACTTACTGCATGAACCAGTGTTCTAGCTATAGTGCAAAAAAATGCAAACCCTGAATTTTTAGTTTTCTCCTTTAAAGAAACCACACATTTTTGTGTTTCAGCAAAGACATGCTTCAGTGCTTTTAAATTTCTTTAAAACTTAGCAAACACTTGCTGCATGAGTACACCTCTCTTCAGCCATTTGCCTGAAGTTTTCAAGCCCCTAAGACATGCTATTTGACCATGCCTGCCAGCCTTTGGTCTGCATGAACCTTGGGCTGATTTCAGTCTTTTTTTTTTAACATTCTTAGCCATGGTGATAAAAGTGACCTGGCCTGTTTCTTTGCAGGGAAAGAGCTCATCCAAGAGGCAGTCTCTCAGCAACACCTCTGAGAGACAGGAGAGTTCTGCCACAACACCCAAAGCTGGGGCAAAAAAATGCCCCTGCAAAAAAGCCAAGCAGGATGAGAAATCCTCAGAGAGCGAAGAAGACATCAAGGAACCAAAGAAAGCCAAAACTGCTCAGACCAAAGGGACTCACAAGTCCAAGCTGGCTAAAAGCAGCCAGGAACAGAAGGAATCAAGTAATGAGAGCAGTTTAGCAGAAAAAGATGTGCCAGTCAGGCCCAAGAATGATCGGCGGAGACGAGTGGCCTCCAAAGTGTGTTACAAGGAAGAGAGTGAAAGTGATGAGGGCAGTGTTTCAGACTTTGAGGTTTCAGAGGAGGAGAGTGATCTCTCTGATGAGGATTTTGAAACTGTCTCTAAAAGGCGGAGGAGCTCACTGGCCTCCCAGAAGGCAAAGATGACAATTATAAAAAGCCCTAAAACTGAAACTTCAGAATCAAGGCTATTAAAAAATTCGTGTGGATCTGAGCCTAAGCCAGCAAAAAGTACAGCTCCAGCTTTGCCTGCAGGACAGAAAAAGAGAAACAAAATCATTTCTAGTGATGAGGATGATGGACAACAGGAGGTGAGGAAAGCGACGGGCACAGACCAGTGGCTGGAAGTTTTCCTTGAGCGTGAGGACAAATGGGTTTGTGTAGACTGTGTTCATGGCAACGTTGGCCAGCCCCAGCTGTGCTTCACACATGCCACAAAGCCCCTTTTCTACGTTGTGGGGTTTGACAACGACGGGAGCGTCAGGGATGTGACACAGAGGTATGATCCAGTGTGGATGACTGCAACAAGGAAGATCCGTGTGGACCCTGAGTGGTGGGAAGAGACACTGCAGCCCTATGAAAGTCCCAGTGTGGAAAGAGACAGAAAGGAAGAAGCTGAGGTAAATGGCAACAGGTTGTTCAGAACATTTAGTGCCAGGAGTTCAGTCCTTGGATTCTAATGCAGGGAAAAATCATTAGGAATCTTTCCCTGAGGAAGGAGGTTTGTATTTGAGCTGGAAATGTTGAGATGGAGTATATTTTAAAGGGGATATACAATGGTGGATTAAAATAATATTGATTAGACTCTGTTCAGAGAAATTTGCTTAGCAAAAGTACTGCACAGCTCATGCTGGAAACATAACAATGTGGTTTCTGTACAGTTTAGCATTACCCTGCTCAGAGTCTTTGAAATATGAAGATCTGAGTACACATATCTTCGTACCTATTGGCAACAAGAATGCTTTGGTTTGTTGGCTCATCTGATTAAGTTTCTGGGGTTCTTTTCCTTTGGTCCATACTATAGTCATAGTAGTGCAATAGAGTTGGGAAATCACTCTCCTTTGTATAATTCCTACAGTTTCAAGTTAAGCTTCAAGATCAGCCTCTACCAACAGCAATTGGAGAGTACAAAAACCACCCTCTCTATGCACTGAAGAGGCACCTCTTGAAATACCAGGCGATCTATCCTGAGTCAGCTGCTATCCTGGGGTACTGCAGGGGAGAGGCTGTCTACTCCAGGTGAGTTGTGCATGTGTTGTCACCTGTGTCTGTGACATTTGTGATAAATTGAAGAGCTAATTTGCATGATGGTATCAGCAGTAGTCTTGGGCCACATGCATAGACATGTGAGGCATTTTGCTGCTCAGACAGCATTTGCCTATCATTTAGATACAGCTTTTTATACTACTCCTAACATTTTGGAAGATCTCTTATAGATCACTTCACTATTCTTATGTTTGCTTCTTTCTGGCCTTCTTAGAGACTGTGTACACACTCTGCACTCCAGGGACACTTGGCTGAAGAAGGCTCGGGTGGTGAGGATTGGAGAAGTGCCTTACAAGGTAAGAGGGTTTGACTTCCTCCTGTGCAATAAACCTGCCCCCTAAAGCTCAAGCTCAGTTCTCTTTTGGTTTTTGTCTTCTCTTTGTCAGCAGATGCAGATTTCTCACTTGCATGGCTTTTGGTAGTTGCACTGTGAATCTGTCCACCTCCTGTGCCTGTAGTTCCTACATACTACCCAAAGCCTAGCTTTCTCTTCTTCCCACCCTGAGGGTATCTGGCAGAACTGCTCCCTTTTCATCTTCTTCAAAGACATCCTAGTGTTTTATGTGCACTGCTGATGTGGCTGCCTGTTGCAGGCACAAGGTGCCGTGGGTTATCATTTATAGGCAGTGGATACTGAATCTAGGAAATAGCATTTCTGCTCTCTCAGAACCTCCTCCTTTGATGTCCTAGGAAAATCTGAAATCACTGTCAGCTTGTTGTCAGGTGGTGTTACAGGCTTGGTCGTTGTATTTGCAGATGGTGAAGGGATTTTCCAACCAGGCGAGGAAGGCGCGTCTTATGGAGCCGGCAAACCGGGACCGAGAGGACCTGGCGCTGTTCGGCCACTGGCAGACAGAGGAGTATCAGCCTCCTATAGCAGTGGATGGGAAGGTAGCTGGGAACGCAGAGGGCTGGTGTTAAAAGAAGTGTTTTGTATGGAACTCTGGACTTTATTTTTCCAGAAGTTGCGTATTTCAGATGTGAGATCAGTCAGTAACATCTGGATTCAGGATTAAGAGTTCTCGGATAACTGCACTCAGGAGAAAATGGGCAAAACTTTAGAGACCTTACTCTCCTGAGTACAGGTAATGAGTGCTGGCAGCGCAGACTGCTGGAGTTGTAATTTTGTTGATCTAATTTTCTTAGACCATATTTGCTCTGCTAATTCTCTGCATTACAGCCTGAGTAACAAGGCCTGGGCAGAGGACATAGCTAGGAGATAACCACACAGCTAAAATCTAGGCTTGTGCTTTTTCATGTGCATATTAATTGAATACTACAGTGGAATGCAGGAGATCAGAAGGGAGAGCCCCTGAGTTGCAGCAGGGATTTTCACCTCCCTCCAAAAAGAAGGAATATCACCATCTGTCTTTAATTTTGCAATAACAGGTTCCTCGGAATGAGTACGGAAATGTCTATCTCTTCCTGCCATCCATGTTACCCGTTGGCTGTGTGCAGCTGAAACTTCCAAACCTGAACAGAGTGGCACGGAAATTGAACATTGACTGTGTTCAAGCCATCACTGGATTTGATTTTCATGGCGGCTACTCACACCCAGTGTACGTGAAGCTGCTTTGTTGCAGCTGCCAGAGGTTGATGTCCTGCAGAAGTTGTATACCCCTTGTTAAAGAGTGCATGTGACCAGTTACACACTTAGATCTTTTGAGACAGGCAGTTCTGTCAGTGTTCAGTAGTTTTTGGGTTGGCTGGGTCAGCAGGCATTTGCCCCGTTTCTTTCTTCTCGTAGCTGACAGAGGATTGTGTTCTCCTTCCTAGTACCGATGGCTACGTGGTGTGTGAGGAGTACAAAGAGGTTCTCATTGCTGCCTGGGAGAATGAACAAGCAGAAATAGAAAAGAAGGAGAAGGAGGTGAGAGTTATTTTTGCAGCTTCCTTATTGTTATATTTATTAAGTGAATTTCATTGAAACTGTGGACAGTCAAACAGGGTGGGCTGTGCAAGCAAGAAACACAGAGTGTAGTGACTGTGAGGGGGTTGGTGCATCCCCCGAGAGCCCCAGTTTGGACTTGCTGTCCAGACTGCAGTGGGATGCAGTACAAGTGTGTAGCAATATCTGCATACTCTGGAATAGTTTTCCGTGTCTGCTGGGAAACAAAAATGAAGAATACACAGGTAAGAATAAAGTTTTGGAGGTAATTCTGGTGTAATTTGCACAATCAGTGTGTGCATTAGAAAGTGACTGTAATTTGTGTATTTAGCAGGTAATTGGACACAAATACATTTTACATTTAAGAATCTATTTGCCTGTAATCTTTTTGTGTGACACATTTAAGTTGGTGTTGGGTTTTTTTGTTGGCAGTTTAAAAAAAAAATCTTCAAACTTTGGTCTTCTGTGGGCACAAATACATCGAAACTCATAAATTTTTTTCTTTTAAATAATAATCCCCCACAGAAGCGTGAGAAGAGAGCTCTGGGAAACTGGAAGCTGCTGACAAAAGGACTTCTCATCAGAGAGAAACTGAAGAAACGCTACTCCATCAAGGTATTCTGCATTTCTATTAGTGATTTCTTTTTCAGGATGTTATCTTTCTACCAATAGATGTTTTTCCAGTATTTCCAATATGTTATGTTTCCAACTGTAGACTAGAATTTCCAGATTATAGTTGCTCAAAAATCTTCTTTCCCACTGGTAGCATGTGACTAGCACCTAGTCAGAAAAACTACACCAGAAATTCGATGTGATCATGTCCATCAAAGATTCATTATTGTTTAACAAGAGATTATTGCTTCCCAAAGCATCATTTTTTGGTATTGTATTTTGATATACCCCCTTCCTAGATTTATTCCTCCAAGCCAAGCATGTAGCTAATGGGATGAGATTGGGATACTTTTTTGTTATGAAGTCAGGTATTTTAGTTCTTAATCTTCTCCCCAGTGAGAAAAGTGAAAAGCCTGATCTTTTTCTAGCAGGTTTGGTTTTATTTATCCATCATTAAAAACATTTTGATTGTGTTGAAGGAATGTTTGATGTCCAGAAATAGCCCCAAACCGGAACAACCAACTTCTGTAAGGTCACTCAGTGTCACTGTGACAGATGACAAGCCCTTTTAGAAAGGGGAGGTTATGAGTGTTTCCTAGAACAGCTTAACGTTTTCATGCCTGTTTTTTCTAGACTGAGCCATCAGCACCTGAGACAGAGAAAGGGGCGGGATTCTCTTCTGATGAAGAAGGAGCTCCGAGCTCAGAGAGCACAGTGGGGAATGTGGCTATTTCTTGGCCCCAAAATCGCCAGTTAGAGAAAAAAGAAGAAGAGAAAAAAACCAGAAAGAGCAAGCGAGAAAGGAAAGGTGAAGAAGCACAGTTGTTTCCTTTTGAGAAATTGTGATTAGAACAAGCTTTTTCCTTGCTATTTCCAGATGCAAGAACATTAGTCACAGTAAAAGTATCCTTTGCCAGTTAGGGACTTAGTCTTCCCGGGCACTTGTGTTTCTGAGCTGTCAGGGACCACCCTCACTCAGTATCCAGTTTCCTTTGATACAGGTAATTAGATTCTTCCTTTTATCCTTAGGCTTAGGAGCACCAGACATGCAGTTACACCTTCTGAGAAGATCACTTTGCGGCTTGGAGGGTTTTCTTCTCTTTTGTATCACTCAGCTTTTATTATTCAGTTTCCAGAAGTAATTCTTTCATTAGCACCCTCTTTTCCCATTTTTACTCCTTTTCATTTTTCCCTGCTTGCTCAGAATTAAAGCATCCAGCTGCTCTTTAACTGTCTGTGGAGAGCTGCCCAAAGGACTGCTGATACCTGCCTTGATCCATAGCTTATCCAAATCCATGGTGAGAGTTCTGGCCTTTCTGTCTCATAATCACAGAAGGGGATATACTTCCTCTAAGGTCGAAAGAAATAGCCAATTAGGAATTGGAGGAATCAAAATTTACTTTGTAAAGAATACTTGCATTTTGGGAACTTGGATTTGGCTTTTCAGTCTACTGTCTTCCTTTAAGTTCAGAAATCTTGTGCTTTGGAAGGTAGAAGCCCTGTCCTCATTTCAAACTTAAGATTTAGTATGCCTTCTTAAGTAATTTGAATATATACATATTTGCTTCTGTTTCTTACCAAGATCCTGTTCTGAAGCAAAACATGTAAAACTGGCTGAATGTCACTGTCAGAAACAAAATTCACTGAAACCATAGAGTTCTTCTTATTCATAGCATTAAAAAACTGTTGAGAGAGGAATGTAAAATGTACCCAAGCTTTTCCTGCACTTTGTAGTAGAAATACTGATCTGTCTTTTGCAGTATTATATATCTAAATACCACTGATACTGTCTCTGCAAAAGTAGAGAGGAAAACAGTTTAGTCATTGCTGGACATTGTCACATAGAAAAGATTGAAATGCAAGAAAATGGCTTACATGTAATTATGTTCAGAAAAAAAAATCTATTTTTGTACTGTATTTGTAGATCAAATTAAAGTTTGAAAAAAAGAATCTGTTGTCTGTTACACCTTCCCTCTGGCCAGCTTTCTGTTCTGTAAGCAGCTGTTTCCCTGGAAGGACCATGGATAAGAACACACTGTAATATCCTGGGTCCCAGGATAGCCCAGAACCAGCTGCTTGTGAATTGTTCTCATGTTAAGGGTCTTCATTCTCAGTGTTCAGTTTTTGCTACCAAATTCCAAATAAATAAAGACCAACCTAAGCTGGAGGCTTGGGGAGTAGATCTGACATGTGCATAAAGCTTCAAGGAGTCTGTATCTTGCAGGAATGGGTAATACTGCAGTGGGCCCAGAGGGTGTATTTCCTTCTGAGTTAGTGTGGACTGGATACACCCTGAGATGAGTGTGCTCAGTGTGGGGCCCATGTCCAGCTTCTGCTGGTATTGGTAGCTGTTCATCAGCTTAAATCAGGAGCTGGTATCAGCTGTACCAAAGCAACTCTGTGCTGCCTCACTTGGGACACAGAGCAGGCATACACAAAGCTGTGAGTCCAGGAATTACTTATAATCAGCTGGAAAAGAGACAAGAACATTTTGAGATGGCAGGATCCTGCTTCACAGCCATGTGGACAGCTGGTGCTCCCAGCCCAAGCATGGGAAAGATGAAAGAGTAAATGTGCTTCAGGTTGTTCCTATAGAAACACTGTTTATGTACATGCAGTGAAAGTGAGTCTTGGCTTCACCAGAGCACCTGGCCTGGGGAATGGGAAGTTCTTGTCTGTGAAAGGAATCTTAATTTATTGTGTATTATTCTGGTGCACATGCTGGGATGCAAGACAAAAGTATTTTACACTGCTGAAGGGACAGGTAACCCCCCAGTCTCTTTAGAAATACAATAGGCTGTTGCAGTCAGGTTGAACCATCATATTTTTTTAAATAATCTTGCAGAGGCAAGGAAGTGACTGATTTCAGTAGTCAGTAACAGTGAGTAAAACCGTGGCAGGCTGGCACCAGCAGTACACAAACCAGAGAGCAGCTGTGCTGTCATTAGCAACTTGCTTCCCAAAATGGGGAAGTATTTGCAGGACAAACAAAACACACCTGTGCATTTATCTCAACCAACAACAGAAAACTAGTTCATGTGGAAGCTACAAACTAATCCGCACGTACCTGGACACTATTCCTGGACATAAAATGTACAATACTTACATTTAATAAAAAAGAATCCTACAGACCAACCTTTTGAAAACCGTATTTTATTAAATATACAAAAGCTCAGCACTTCTGTAGAAAATTGTATCTTCATCTCTAATTTGGTAATGCTGGCTAGTGTCCTGCATCATGGGCAAAACAGCAGCATTCCAACCCATTTCTCTCCCCAGTGGGGTGCAGTTCCTAACTGGTGGAGCACAAGCTGGTGCTGGTGAGCAGCAGGAAGACGCTGCAGTACCGCTGCAGTACCGCTAACACCGCTAACGGGCCAGCTGCGGGCATGAGGCCACATCCCCTTCCTGTCCTTTCACTCACTGCTCCTGCTTTTACCGGCAGAACCGAGACATGAGACTGAACCGACAACATTCAAATGCCAAAAGAATTAAAGTAATTAAGACTAATAAAGTAATTACGACTTCTCAAAAGTCGGAGAGGAGGCTCAGAGGTGACCTCATCGCCGTCTGTAACTACCTGAAGGGAAGTTCTAGCCAGGTGGGGGTTGGTCTCTTCTCTCAGGCACTCAGCAATAGGACAAGGGGGCACGGGCTTAAGCTCCGCCAGGGGAAATGTAAGTTGGATATCAGGAGAAAATTCTTTACAGAGAGAGTAATCAGGCATTGGAATGGGCTGCCCAGAGAGGTGGTGGATTCACCATCCCTGGAGATTTTTAAATGCAGATTGGACGTGGCACTGAGTGCCATGATCAGGTAAATGGACTGGATTTGGACCAAGGGTTGGACTCGATGATCTCGGAGGTCTTTTCCAACCCAATCGATTCTATGATTCTATGATTCTGTGAAAACATTTATGATTTGTAACTCATTTCTCTGTCAGTACCATTTCTAGCAAACATTTGCTTTTATGTATGTTCAAGTCAAGTTCTTTTGGTACACAGAACACTCTTCTGATGGTCATAAATAGATTTCATAAATGAAGACATTATTTTTGTACAGAATTGTATATACTTAGAGAAACACCCAAAACACTGTAGTGCAGGAGAGCCCATCTGGAAGCCAGACTCCATCCTGGTGGAGAGACTTTAAACAGTACAAGAGTGTCTCCAGTCTCGAGAACTGGTTACAACAGAAATATGTAAACATGAGCCATCACAACACTACAAGAAGGCATTCCTCTAACATGATACAAAGCTCTTAATTTGGGCTACTAAAATCTATGAAAACTAGTCAGGCAAAAACGTTTCCATTATTTAATTTTATGGAGTATGTTCATTTTCCTTACTAAGTGAAATTCAAAAGAAACGGTATACACAGCAAAAGAACCCCAAATATTTTAAAGACTATATATTCAATTATAAAAGCTAATGTTGTTTCAAGGCAGCAGGTTGTATATTTACAAGTTAGTGACCTCAGAGCATCCCTTTAAGTGCAATTTGAAGTTAAATTTTTGAAATACTTATGCAATGGTATAGTCTGAGCTATCATTTTGGATGCTTAATCAAGAACAACTTCAGAGACTTTTAAAAGGTTGGAGGAAATCAATTCCTCCTAATAAATTCACCCTGCTAACCTGGCCAGTCATTATATTGAGTTACTTTGACAATCCTCAGTCCAGAAGCATGTGGTTTACATGAGTATTGTGTGGAATTTGCCTAAGCAATTTTCCCTTTAAACACACACACTGCCAAATGCATCAGCCAAAGGAGTACCTGACTGTGCTGCTAGAAAAGGCAGCAGAGGGAGGGTTTGTCAGGGACAGGTACACACACGTATTTCCTAAGGATATCTAACCATGGTCCATAGGATCCAGCTGGCACCTTCTCCAAAACACACCCACACCTGTCAGTGAGGACTTGCCAGTTCTCAAATCAGGGGAATTACTAAGCCATAAGAGGCACAAAGCTGCTTGTCAGACACTCCAAACTGCTTTTTTCTCCCAAAGTTGATGTCACTGACTTCCTACAAACAGCACCCCATAGTCCCATGGATAATGTGTATCAACAGTCCATTCGAGTCCCCTCCCCAGCTCTTGGTGCTCGCTGCTGAGCTGTGATTTGCTGGAAGCACAGTGCAAGAACCAGGACAGAAATGCACTTGAGAAGTTTCTAACCAGGATTCAGCTCAGGACCCGACCACCTCCTTCTCACTGCTGCTTCTTGGGTGGAACACGAGATCTTGCCACCACGACGGGAACCACGGCGAGCAGCGCGATGAGCAGAGCCCAGAGGGGGCGGTAGAAGAGCCACCCCACGGAGATGGTCAGGAGTGACAGCGAAGTGGCCACGCAGAAGGCAAACGCTTTTAATCCAATGTTAACCAGATCCCTCACAACAGGAAACCAGTCCACTGCAGAGAGAATTAAACATGGGATAAAGCAGTTGACAGGATGACAGTTTAAAAGAAAGTCTCGTTCGTGCCTAGGACCTGCACACTGACTAATGCAATCAAAAGACAGACTCAAGTTATTTATCATGAGCACTGGATAAGGCATTCCAGGCATCCTCAAGGCATTTGATAATTAAGCAGCAGCTAAATATATAAGGCAAAGCTATCGTGATCTCTTCAGACAGGAGATAATCCAAAATGAAGTCTGAAGACTTGTCCAAGGCTTGAGAGGCAGAGGAGATGAACAGCCTTGCAGCTATGGAACAAGTCTAGGGCAACTGATACAAGATGCTAGCACAGAAATTAATTTCTGGTAACAACAGATCTTGCAGCAACATGTATATGGATAAATAGATCAGAAAAAAAGTTCCCAGCTACAAAGCAAATGATATCTTTGATGTCTGAAGTTTATACAAGTTTGAGGCATCGTCCTGCTTTTCTGTTTTTATTCCAGCGTTTTTATAGGTTAAAAGGATAAACAAAAACTTTCTTTGCTGTTGTTTACAATGGTGTAGAATAACCAGACATGAAGACATATTTCCATACAACTACTGACTAGGACCTGTTGGGGGGGACCAGTTGTATGTGGGTGCAGAAAGTCATTGTCTTGCAGCACCTTTTGAAAGACCCAGCCCAACATGTGGTTTGGCTTCTGATTTTGGTAAGCACTGGGCTTGGATCTTCTGAGACTGGCAACAGATATTTGCATGGGATTTTTTTAGTGTTCACGAAGCAACCAGATGGTTTTGGGATCCTGTTTACCTGCAGTTGCCTACGGTGACTTTCAGATCAAATCAAATCTGAGTTCAAATCAGATTCCTCCTGGTCTCCAAACTAATTAACTGCATATGGGAGCAAAAGAAGACTCTCTAGAGGTTACAATCTTATTTGTAGATCATTTTACCTTTCTGTAAAATATCTCACCTAATGTGTAAAAGATTCGAGTCATTAGGCTGATGCCTACAAACATTGAGAGCCAGCCTGCTGCACGGAGGGCCCAGGTCTTCATGGTGTTACTCTGATGCTCCTTCTGAAACACCTCCTGAAAGCAAACACCATGACATGAAGCCTGTTCCTCGATTTCTTTCCAGATCCTCTTAATTCCAGCATATTATGAGCAAATCAGAGCCAACAGCATTTTAGGAGTACAATTTCTCTTGTGGAAAGTACATTACAGCTCATTCCACAGGGTTTGTGCAGTGTGGCAGTGCACTGCAATAGATTGCACAGTGCAGCAAGAGGGAAACTGAATTTTTTCCTGAATTAAGAGCCTAACAAGCACCATTTGACCTAATGACCTAACCACAGGCAGAGAGCACACAGGTTTTGCTGCAGTTGGATACATTTAACATTACGGTGGAAAACAAGATACCAATAATTGACTGTAGTAAAGACAGAAGGATCTGACTTCACTGTGCTTGGAGGAAGAGAGAAAAGGCAACACTATCCACTGATGGCTGAAGGAAAGGTGTGTGAAAGAGAGCAAGCAGGATGCAGGGAAGAAAAGATAAAAGGTATTTCTGCATTTCATCAGGCAAAGCAAAGCAAAGCATCTATCTGCAAGACTTCTAAGATTTTTTTCAAAATGGGCTGTGTGACCCTCTGGCTCTAGAAAACGTTCACATGAAGACGGCTGGGATATAATAAAGCACTAAATCAGTGTATGACTGATTGATTACTTGTACATACAACTACTCTACAAATTATTCATTTGTAGTGAGTTAATCTTCAACAAACTAGAATTCATTCTAATGAAGATTCAAAGCTCACAGCGAGAGGGGATTCTAGTGCTACTTTCAAGTCAAAACAAAAGCCCTTTTAACTGTTTTTGGGAGCTCCTGTAAACTCTTGACATCTGGGGTTTTTTTTGCAGCAAGGCATGATACAATCATTAATGGAAACAAACCTACTAAAAGGAGTAAATGAATCACCAAATTGCTGGAGCATGCAGGATTTACTGGAGTATAATGCTCTGCCTGAAGGTTCTTTCTCAGCCACAATTGCAATAAACACTTCAAACAAGCCTGAAGTCCTGCTATTAGGAGCTGAAGAGAGAATACCTCCTATGGTTTATTTAATTAAAGCCTGATTTTTACTATTGTTATATGACACCTTTTCAAAAGCACGTGCATGAATGTATAAGCAGGAAACTACCAAGGAGCAAATAAAAGCAAAATGAGAAGGTGCAGAAACAGTCTTTAAAGCAAAGGATGTTCAAAAGCATCACAAGAGGATTTAAAAAAAACCCCCAGGAATTATTATAGCCAAATTATGGACTCTTACTGGCCAAAGCTTGGCATTTTCTGCAACACACAGAATGTGCAGGAACCTGGAAGGCAAAGACAGGCTACAGCATGTTGTTCTAGAAAAAGGAGGGAGAAAAGCCAATGTTTACATTGAGTATCTGCTCCACTAGAGCAGGCCTGAAGGAGAATGAGAGCTTGCTCCTCTGCTGCTTCTGCACTACCATCTCCAGTTTTAACCCTTCACTAGTACAGTGTGGTGTCTCACCTCCACAGAGAGATCCCCAGGGTACAGGATCTCCAGGACGTCTCCAGACTTGGTGTGATATGGAACCAGCTGATCACCTCGCTGGCGAGCAACCACAGTCACCTTGGAACAAAGGGAAAAGTATTTACTGGTTACTGAGTTGGGAACAAGAGTTTACAAAATACAAAAACAGCTGAAGATTCACCTTATCAGCAGAGCCCAAATGGGGATCATCTCCACTTAAACCTGCATAGAAGAATGAGACACGAAGGTCTCCCACCTACAAATAAGAAAAGAATGGAAGTCAAGAAAGATTGTTTCACAAAGGAGAATCACAGGAAAGACAACTCAGCATGGGAACACCCTTTATGTACTAACACTTCTTCTGAATGTTTATGTCAAGCCAGAGGATACCCAGAATGATTTCCAAGTTGTACTTTTTCAGGGCAAACAGCCCAAACAGGAGAGCTCAAAAGCTGTGTTGCAATGCCCCCTCTGATTTAGCTGCAGGAGCACATTAACACCAATTATATGCTTTGTTCATTGCTACTCATTTCATCTTTTGGCAGAGCAGATCAGGCAGCACAAGCTGACAACAAGCCATTTCATTGTACTGCTTTCAGCAAGGCAAAGGTAGAACCCACCTCCCAACACCATTCCATGTCTTTCCATTTAAAAGCATGGCAGACTCAAGAAAACAGAAGACAAAAGAAGCAGGATCAGAAACTTCCTGCAAGAGAAGAACTCATGCTGAAGGACTGCTCTAAGGGAGTCACCCTGTGTGATGGTCTGCACTCCATTTTCTGTATCTTTAAATAGAAATGGGACATGCCTCACTTTCTTTTTCACCTAAGAGTAATCACTGCTTTGGTTTATCTTTCTCATCTTACTTCTGGACGCCTGGGGTTTTCACTGTGATAAAAGTAATCTCCTCCTCGGGTAACATCAGCATGTGGATCCTCAAGGTTTGCCAAGCTCAACTGCTTGAAGTTGTCAATTTTATCCACGAGACCTAAGGAGAATAAAGCATCATGTGAGGCCCAGTGTCTAACCTGGAACAGCCAGTTTGCTGGCTGGCTTCCTGATTATCACTTGACATGACGGCTGTGGTGAAAAGAACCAAAGTCCACTGCTGATACAACAGCAGACACAAAGCCAGGACAGAGCAATTCTTACCCTTAGAAAGGACAAAGCTGCCAACCTGGACGTTAGGAGAAACAGCAGTGAAAGACTCCACAGCCATGGCACTGAGGAACAGAGAGAGTCCCTGATTAGTCCCAGAATCAAACTCTTATTTTGCAGTATGTAATATACAGCACAGAAGAGGTACTATGGCAAACACCTGGAGAATGGCCAGCAAACTAAAACTCAGCAATAAAAATGGCACATTACAGTGTAACTAAAATGCTGCAGATGAGAGATATAAGAAACAAATTCTATATGGCAATTGCCATAAACAAGCCTGTGAGCTCATGCACACTGATTTAGAAAAGGTAGCATGCAAGTGGCATGACAAGCTCAGGGGACATCTGCTATTCTAACCCTCTACTTGTAATAAAAGAAAGAATTACTAATAGACTGCACTAAAGGACAATAAAAGCCAGAAAGGAACCCATTCAAGTTCTCCTGCATGGTCCCATGGTCCAGAGGTAATATAATAATAGCTTGATGGCCAGCCATTACCAATGGACAGCTTGATTCTGGTCCCACCAGGCAGCTCTGAACTCCTCTCTAATTCCTTTATGCCTTCATTCTCCCAACTACCAAAAGAACAACAGTTTCCATCTACTTCACTGTGTTATGAAATTAGTCATTTAGCTTTCATCTGTGATCAGATCCAGTGACAGAATCCAGAGGGACTGTGCCAGGTGGAACATTACCTTGGGTTTTTGTGTCCAATTTCTTTATCAAAGTTTCTGCTGTTCACAACTTCTGATTTCCACTCTGTATCTAAACAGAATGATATGAAGGTTGAGGAAAAGACACTTGGATCTGAGTTACTGAAGACACCTCCCAATCAATTAATCAGCTCTAAGTCACACTTCTAGTAATACTGTTTACATCAAGGCATGTATGTGATAGTCTGTACTGATACTTAGATCCATCCTCCTAGCATATTAGGGAATGGTGGGATTTAGGGAAAAAAAATAAATTCTAGGGATAAAATTGTAACTCAACTTTGCTCAGCTTTGCTGCTGGTATCTTCCATGATCAGGCTTTGATTCCTGGCTCCACGCTTTGGGAATAACCTGGTTTTGTGAGGACGGGCTGTGAACTCTGCTGAAACCAGCAGAGCTGGAAAGAGTGGCAGAGAGAAACCACCATGTATGGACTGTAAGCCCAACCCCAACCCTCACTAAAGAGAGTGAGGGTAACCTATGGTGATAAGAAGGGGCAGGGGGAAAAGGGAGTCTGGAGCGAACTTGATCCTGGAAAAGGGCAAGAGCAAATGTGTTTTGCCAACACGATTCAGTAATTAATTTACTGTCAATTAAAAAAAATATTTAAGTTAATTTTCCCCAGTCAAGTCTGTTTTGCCCACAATGGCAACTGGAAAGCCATCTCCCTATCTTTATTTAAACCTACAAGCTCTCTAATTCCTGTTCTTCCCAGTCTCTTCTGCAGTACCCCTGAGGAGGAGAGCAGGCAAGCAGCTGTGTGGGTCCTTGGCTGCCAGCCAAGCCTAACCCACCACAGCTAATAATACACAGATATTCACTGGACAGAATCCATCAGTCTTGAGAGGGCAGCTGGTTTTTTAAATGGCATTTCTTTTTGTTCCCTGTCAGCCTATAAGGCTGTTTTTCACAGCTCACAACCACTAGCTTTGCTCCTTATGTACCTCCATGCAGCAGGGTCCAAGGTTTCACTGAGCTGGGTATTTTTACATGATCACACCCAGAAACTGCTGCACGCCCACGTTACATATCCATGAGCTTTAATCAGAGATAAATGAAGCACAGAGACCAATCTCCAGCAAAACGATGACTCAGAGTATTTTCCTGCCCCTGGGCAGATCAGAATATCATGCTCAGTTCTGCTCCTGCCAAAAAAGCCTTTGGCAAAAGCCACAGTGCACATCAGAAGGTGCTAGTTGTTTTCATTACCTGGTATCAACACATAAACAAGTTTTCAAAAGGCTCCCTTACAGGAGGCAGCAGCTACACTGCTCTTTCCTGTCTATTCTCTGCTGCTCACAGCTGATAAATGCCCAGTTACTCCATGTCTGAAGTGTAATCTCAGGTGTAGCTTTGAACAAACTTCCATTTCCTGTCACTGGGGTCCTTGTGAGTCCTTTCTCTGGAGCCTTCTATCCCTGGATCCTGCTCTGAACCTTTAGTAGTTCCAGGACAAGACTCAGATTTTCTCCAGTGTTTTCTGCTAACGGCGCATCTCTTTTCACCTCAGTTAGCTCAAGAAAGGATGTTCTGCTGCTTGTTTAGGTATCAGAACTTTTGTTTATTTCTTCACATTCCTTTCCTTTCTTTCCCAAGATGAAAATTCAGGTTTTACCAAAAATAAACAAAATACACACACACAAAAGCCCAAAGTTACATGCATAAAAAAAGGTACTTTCCGTTGATCAACTTACTGTATGAATACTTTGTCTCTTTCTTAATCTCACCATTCTCTTCATATTCCCTGTAGAGAAAAGGGGTTGGGATGAGAACCAAAACAGTGCACACACCCCCCTGCTCAGGGCAGAATACACTTTACAAATGAAATGAACAGACATCACTGGCAACACAAACTTATCTTTACACATAACCTGACTCTTCTCTGAACTACGGGCTCTGAAGACAGAGATTCTCTGTACAAGGATAAAACTACACACAAATGCTGAACAGCCACAACCCGTTTATTCTCATGTTTCCAACAAGGAGGTGTTGACTAGATCAATGAGGAACAACCAGTATTAAAGACAGTGAGCTGACCTAAATCAAATGTTTTACAGATGTTGCACCATAAGCAAGCTAACGCTGAGAAACTGTTTTTCAAACCTTCACAACCTCTGACTTTGTGACATGAAAGACATTTGGAACATGAATTCTGTGCAGTCAGACCTACCTAAGAGCTAATAACTTTCATACTACTGTCAGTGGAATTATTAGTAATAGCAGAAACATTTTCCCTATTTGGTTTGCAACTACGAGCAGAGTAAACATCTCATTAGCTTTGTTAATTGCCTTGAAAAGGTACAAAGACTGCAATATTGCCTATGATGAGCTAACCCAAATGTTTCTCAAACAACTAAAATTTCCACTTTACTTTCAAATCTAGAAATTAATGTTGTTTTTTGATTATTAAGGTAGCAGAGTCTTATAAAAATCAAGAAATCGTGTCTCGGTTTAGTTAAGTACTTCAATTTGCACACATACAAAGTACTAAAGAAATTAAGAGATTGAATGAAGTTAAAAAAAAATTGTGAGGGGATCCTGTTAATACAGCAGTTTTATAAAGAATTTCTAAAGATTACTTTCACTTACTTGGAATCTTCATATTCTACCCACTGGTACATTTCCACGTTACGCTTAAGTTTGACAGCCTGGATGGAGAGCCCATAGCTGGGGTCAAACAAGGGCTGTGGAAAAGTTAAAGAAAACACAAGTCAGTAGAAATGCTGTACCTCACAAATTCAAACACACATTTGAATACAGGATAAAGTTTGGGTGGTAGCTGGCAATGCTTACAGAGGAGGAGAAAAGCTACACATCTCTCCTGGATATCAAACATGACTTTAATTGGCAAAGACTTTTCCTTCCCTCCAAGGTTGAAATACTCATATCTTCAAGGTACTATTTCATTTACCTTAGATGTACTCAGAGCACCAGACAAGTGCACCAGTCTCCCTTCATTCTGCTGCGAGATACTGTGGATGGTATCAAGAGGGACCACAAGAGAAAGTCCCTCATCAAGAGATTTGGCTGTCCTTAACGCTCGTCCCTGCAACCAAGAAAACCAAAATCAACTTGTGGGGAATCAATGGCACAGCAGTGTTTTGTGAAAAAGGTTAGATGACAACTAAACTGAGGACCACAAGGAATGCTGGCGTATTCAGCCTCAAGGCATATTTTCAAAACACACTTGTACTTCTCCACTCTCTCTGTGTCTGACATAGTTTGGGGCACTATTTCTTCCCCACACAGTAGGACCATTAACACTGACTAAGCTTCTCAAACATAAATTATTCCTACAATGGTTCAAAGCTCTTGACCTCTCTTGTTCATCATTCATGAGTAACTGCAAAAATGATGCAAATTATGGTCCCTTTTCCACAGATCCAGGAGACTTCCTGGCAGCGGTTTCCCCTGCCTTACCATGATGTCATGGTGTGCTTTTTTCTGCAAAGTCATGGAAATTGGGAGTAGTTCTTTTTCCTCATATAGAGGTACAAAAGTAAGTCTTAGGCAAAAATTCACAAAATTATGCTCCCCCACTCCAAAACTGCCAAAGCCTAAATGTTTGCAATGGTAGGGTTCTAGGATTCCCTGCTTATTCTTTTTTTTAACCTAAAACCAAGATATAAAATAACACTGAGAATAAATTAGTAAATAACACTCCTGGTTTTGCAGCACGGTGTATGAATTCCTTCAGCACAATTGTAACAACACTAGAAATTAGGGTCTTTTGTTATCCCAAGAAAAGAGAGAAGGCTGGAACGTGGCTGGCTCATGCAACTCCCTTACAATAATACCACAGACTGTTTCTGCATCAGTCTCTCATCTTCTGTCTCACCACACACGGCCACTGTCTCTACTACACTCAGTTCTACAGAAATACTATCTGCGGCCCTGTGATTTCACTCTTCTCTTATATCCCAAGCACCAAGTTGTCCAAACATAAATTCTTCTTCTCATGGATGAAGTAATAAAGTTGTGTACAAACACTGACAATATTTCACTTACTTCATTGGTAAAAAGAAGGTAGAAAGCCAAAAGAAATGTCACAAGTCCCATCAACATGCCACCAGAAGTCTCGCTGAGCCTCTCCAGGAACCCTGGTTTGGACTCACTTGTGATTTTAACATGCTCTTTTCTGCTGCCAGTGTCAGAGAACTGTTGGAGATAAACCAAAAATGCAATATTGATGTTAAAGGGGAAAGCATTCTGTTTCAAAACAAGTCTGTTTGTTTTGTTAATACCACTGCTCTACAGAGTAGCACCTCTTGCCTTGGACCAAAATTTTCCCACACTTATTAAATGACTCATCACACTTTTGAAATCAGAAATACAATCAATAAATAAAACTCCAGCCTGATGGAAAAAACCGATTTCTTTCACAGTGGTTCAAGCTTTCTCCAGTTTGTCTCTAGGTTCTGTATTTGGTGTCCACGCCCTGCATTCAGGCCGTGACAAACTGAGTAACAGTTCTGAATTCCAGACCAGCTAAAACATCGCTATAAATAACAAGTTACACTTCACCTCACCAGCGACAGAGCGCCCGCATACTTCAAAATAATTACATTCAGGGCAACAAAACCCGATAGCTTAAAACAAAACCGCTGCTGCTGTCCTGTGAGAGCCCAGGGGTTTATCTGTGCGTAGGCGGGCTGTGGGGGATTGCCAAGACGCAGCTTTAGATCAGAACACGCACGCAGCCAAAGCAGGGGATGGGGCTTCTCTCTGTCTCCTCTGCAGATGCCCGGGGGCTGTGACCTGTCCAGGCCTCTGGCCCCAGCCAGGGCACCTCGTGGGGGGAGCGGGCCGGCCCGGGCGGCCGGTGCGAGCAGCACTTACGTTCCTCGACATCTTGAGCCTGTTGATCCCTCCGGGTACCACCACACAGAGACCGCAAGAGCCGCGCACCGACAGCCGCGCCCTCCTCCGCCTCAGGGCTCTCCCGCCCCCGAGCCGCTCCCCGCCCGCAGCGGCGCACGCCGGGACGCGTAGTTCCCGCCGCGGCCGGGAAGCCCTTCCTCTCTCCCTGCCTCTCTCCCCGCCTTCCTCCCTCCTCCCGCGGGGCGGGCGGGAGCTGTAGTGCGGCGGGGCCGGGCCTGGCGGAGCCGCAGCTCCCTCCTCAGGAGGTGCGTCAGCGGCCGCTGGCGGGCAGCGAAGGCGCTTCCGGAGGCGGGAGGTCGCGGCGTGGAGCGGCGCTGCCCGGAGCGGTGCGGGCCGTGCGGGAGCGGCGGAGCGGCGGGGCCAGTGCGCGGCGCGCTGCGGGGGGAGGCACCGGCCGGCTCCGCCATGTCCTACTGCAGGCAGGAAGGTGCGCCCGCGTGTCCTCCTCAATGTCACCCCGCCGGGACGGGCTCGCCCTGAGGCGGCCGGGGCGGGGTGGGCGCACCGAGGGGTGACCGCCCGTTCGTGAGGGGAAGGCGCAGGCGGAGGGGGGAAGAGGCGCGCGAGCCGCCCTTCCCCTGGCGGAGGGCGGGAAGCGCGGCGGGGCCATGAGGCGGGGAGGGCGCCGAGCCCCGGGCTGGGAAGGGCCGGAGCGCGGCGGGAGAGCCCCGTAGGGACCGCGTTTTGCTGCGGAGTGCGGGCGGCTCCCTGTCCTGCAATGGCACCCGCCCGCGGGGGTTAAAGTTACTTCTTTTGGCGTAGCTTAGTGGCCAGAGGTGTCGCGTTTTGCCTTCTTAAGGAAAAGGCGGTAGATGGACGGGGGGGGGGGCAGAGCGCGAGCTTTATGTCTCTCTACCGTGTTGTTCGGGTTGTGGTATTTTTAAGGCTGGACCACTTCTTGCAATGGAAGATATATATCCCTATATATATATATATATAGGTATATATATATATCCATATATATATGGATATATATGTATGTGTGTTTATATCCCTGACCTCTTAAGTAATGCAAAGTGGATAAATGTAAAGTTTCAAACTGGGGAAAAAAAAAAAACAAAACCACAACCAAATCCCAAAGCCGTTCTGTAGTTCTAAATGCCATTTTTAAAATACAGACTTTTGCACAATGAATGCTGGTTATAAACCGCGGTGAGGCAGTCGTAACCTCTGGACCTCTTTTATGCTTTATGCTGTCCTTTATTTAGTTTTTTGAGATCTGTAAGCTACCTTATGCAACCCTACAAAATTACAGTGAACAGGGGTTAGAGTTCACTTGTTTCCAGTTCCATTTATATAAGTTAACATTCCATATTTTAAAGTTTGCTGGAGTACAATGCAGGGTTGCCAGAATGCTGTTTCCCTTTTTAAAAGGTTTTCGAGGTATTTGTTTCTCAGACATGTTCAAATGCATGTTGGTTACTGAGCAAAGTAAAGGAAGTTAGTGAACCTCTGCTGGCTGAGGTCACATGGAGGGGCCAGAAGATCCTAATTTCTAATGCGCCGAGTCACTGTAGTGACTTTATGAATTGGGAGAATTCTCGGGGACTTTAGCATTTTTTTCTGCTCAATGAACGCTCAGTTGGGCGTTGAGAAGAGTTTCAAGTAGCTGTTCTTTTCTGCTTGTGCCTGCCGTGGAGTGTCTGTTACAGAGTTGTTAGAAAACCACTCAGGTTTCCAGCCAACCCTCCCCACCCTGCAATGGAACTTTTTGGTTAAGTCAAGAGTGGCCCAAGAGCAGGAAGTATTCTCTTTTGGGTTTCTGTCCTTGGGAATGTTCACAGCACCTGTCAGTATAGTTAGTTCTACACCTTGATGGTTCTCTTCAATATTTAATTCAGATGATTACTGTAAAATATTACACTAGTCTTTAATGAAGAGCACTGTTATTAATAAGTATCCTATTGAACAGTTGTTTAGTGTGGTTTTTTCTTTCACTCTTTTTTTTTTTAGTCTAACTCCTTCATCTGTGTTAGTACTGGTAACAGGGTAGTTCGAGCTTGTTTTGAAACAGCTTTTTAATTTCAAAGTTCAGTGAACTGTATTGTGATCTGCAGCCATTACAGGACATTGCTGTGAGAACTGGAACTTTAGAATAGAATTTCAGTGTGTATGAGTTCCACTGAGCCAATAGATGATGGTTAAGTACAACAGAATTCAGTCACCATTAACATTAGTGCATCACGATGAATATCTCATTACCTCGTGGCCGTTTCGTAAATGACTCTCGTTCTGTCTCAGATTCATCTGAACTTCTTGTTTCCTGTGTGGTAGGAAAAGACAGAATTATATTTGCGACCAAGGAGGACCATGAGACACCGAGCAGTGCTGAGCTGGTTGCAGATGACCCAGATGACCCTTATGAAGAACAAGGTCAGTAGTGAGGAGAAGAATGGAAGTAGAGAGTGGTACATCACATGTAAAACCAATAAAAGAAAACAAACCTTATATGAATTAGGTAAAAATTATTAATTTTTAAGCACTGAGGGCAGCTGGTTATGCAGCACATAAACACCCAAACTTTTGGTAATTTTAACTGCCAAATAGGGCATCACAAATGACATGCTTTCCTTACAGTGGTTTTTTCCTACACTTGTAATGATTTTTTTGCAGTGACCTGTTCAAATAATCACTTGATGGCTTTTAGTCTTGGTTATTAGCCAGAAATATCCAGAAAAACCTTTTCCTTTTATTCTTTTATTAACAAAGTTAGAGCTGAATCAGTGGAAATGATGGTATTTTTTTCACTGTTTTCAGTGACACCACTGTCATTGATGTGAGTTGCTCACCTGCCTGTTTGCCCCTGAAATTGTGTAATTTGGTGATCTCTGGATATCTGATTTTAGGCCAGTTATGTCTGGCTAGTGCTGTACTATACTCATAGCAATATAATCAATAATTAGTAGTAATGTCTTTCAATGGTACATAACAGGTAAGTTCAAATTACTGAGTTTTCAACTGTAATAATCTTGCCTTGAAAAGATGGAAGTTTTCAGTGAAGATTGCAGGTCTTACATGCAGTAGATCTAACCTGCAAATAAAGATATAAGAAAGCAGAATACTTCTGAGACCAAGTCTCATAGTCTGGTTGCACAGAGTTTATTTTAGGTTGTTTCTAATGGGTAAATGATATAATCTTCCTATCATGATTATATATTCTTGCCCTAGGTTAATAATTATCATTAACATCTGCAAATTTAGATTATTTTTTTTCTGATTGCAGGTCTTTTAGCCTCTTCACTTTGTGTGAGGTGATTTCATTGGTTTCAGCCTCACTGAGATTGAAGTAAATTCTTCACTCTTCTTGAAATTTTGTTAGGAAGTGAAAGTTATGCCAGTGGCTCTGAGACCTTTAGAGGGCAGCATTTAAGCACAGTTTAGCAGCTGGAGCACACAGGGTTTCTGTTAATTGATACAGTATGTTGTGTAGTTTCAAGCACATCTTCCTGAGTCATTAAAATACCTTTTTTTCTACACAGATTTGTGGTGAAGGCTATTTAAAAAGTTCAGTTGCAGAAGGCTATTTAAAAAGTTCATTTTAGTATCTGTCAGGAATCCTACCTTGTGTTTTCAGGTAGGTTGCTTTGCTGGCTAAGACCCAATACCCAAACTGCCTATTTGGTGGAAACAGTCTATGCTTTGGTGTTTGTGATCGCCTTCACCATGGGAATGGTGCTTCAGCCCCTAAAGGTTTTGGCTAAAGACCCCTGCAGGCAATAAAATCAGTGTGACACTTGTATCTGTTACTGCCTTGACTAAAATGGAAGATGGAACCTAAAACTGATACACCTAAAGCAGTTCATCCTTAGCTGGCAAACAGTGTCTGAGGAGAGCTCATTTTGAGGAGTCCTTGTTCCTGTCAGTATTACATGTGGAAATGAAACAAAGTCTGAGTTTTTAATTCCTGTCTCAGGCAAATTTGAAATCCAGTATTGGTCTGTTAAGTGAAGAGTTAACAGCCTCTAATGATCAGATGGTAGAATTAAGTTCCCCATTCCTTTTCTGTGGCTTTCTGTTTCCTCTGAAAAACTGGAGACTGCTTGAAAAATAAAGCAAAGCTACTTTTTCTAGATATCACATCTGGAGAACATACAAACCCTTGGAGATTTTACTGTTACTGTTCAGTCACTTTATGTGGTGTACAGCTAAACAAAGTGGCCTGCTCTTTAGCTGAGTACATTCATGCTGCAGCACATGGATTCATATTGGCCTTGTAACTAAACGTCTGGTTTTGACACTGCCTTTTAAGAGGAAAGGGAAAGGTGTTTATCTCCAGTGGACATCACAGACATAGCATAATGGCAGACATACTACCAAAATTTGGAATGTGAACATAGCAAACAATTCTCTTTGTACATCTGAAGAGGGTTTTTTTTTTTTGTTCTGTCTCCTGTCTGCCCTAAATGACTCTTTTCCTAGTTGTGCACATAGCCCAAGTATATAATCTTGTGCCATATAATTGGGTAATAAACTGGTCAAAATTAAAAGAGCCACTTCCTTTTTGTTTGAATGCCACACTCATCGATTCCTTTTATGTGTATTTTGCTGGATATGGAAAGGCTGTGGTGAGGAGGAGAGGTTTTTTTTTCCTAGCAATCCTGCATTTATAGCACGTTAGGTCACTTGCTTCCTCAGCAATAGAGCAGAGAAGAAAGGGCAGAAAGCCAGAAGGTTGTTACATCAGGGACACCTTACAGTGACAATGTATGTCTGTGGGATTCACAATAACAAACTAAACTATATTTAAATTCTGTTAATAAGTTTGAGGAGGGCATGTTGTTGTTGGGTTTTGTTTGTTAGTTTGTTGAGGGTTTTTTAGCACGTGGTAAGTTACTGCCGTGCTTTACAGGTTCTCTGAAAACTCACTTGAGCGACCGAGGGCTACAGTGCATTAGATCAGAACAGAGAAACAATTGACATGTCACAGAATGTAGCTGCATCTAATGGGAGTGAAACCTGTGGGCAGAATGGTTTGGAATATGTTGAAGTGCAGCAGCTGTGGCTTGCGTGGCTTTTATTTAAGTGAAAATTGGAAAGAGATTTGCTGTACATAACGGAATGTGCAGGCTTTTCTGATTTAGCTTCTGCTGTGAGTAGAAGACTTGGTTTCCAGTGTTCAGATTCTGTTGTATAATTAACTGGAATGACTCTTCTCATCTTTTCTGCTGTGCCATACAGACCAGTCATATCTAGGAAAGAATAGATTCATTATACAGATCCACCATAATCTGCATTGTTTTCTAATACATCTGAAACTTTTGTTTAAAGTTTTGGGGTTTTGTGGTGGCCTTTTTCATATTTAAGATAAACACGTAGTTTGGTATTTTTTTTAAGTTCTCATTGTGCCCCAGATATTAACATACATTAGTCTTTGAGCAGTGTGCCTGAGTCAGTAGATCATTCAGGAAAACTTGAGTTGTGTTTCCCTCGGGAGAAAATAAATTTGTGTAGTATTCTTATTTCTATCAATATTTGTTGTTGTTGTATCACTTAGGAGATTTTGGTAAGCAAAATGTTAATGACTTGCTTTAAATCAAAAACATTGAAATTAAAGAAGCCATGTGAAATGGAAAGGCAGGCAAACCAGACAAAAGTTTAAGTTAGCATTCATATTGCAGTGGAGCTCACAGTTCACTGTATGTGCCTCTTGACAGCTGTGGCTGATGAAAACAAATTAAGAATTCACTGCAGCAGTTTTGAAATAGCTGCAGAATTCTTACTGTAAAGCTCATTTCTAGTCCTGTGTGTTGCAGATGGCAGAATTTAAACATGAAAGATCCCTGTTTTCTCTGAGATCTTTGCTGCCATAAGTTAGAATAATTTCTTATTAAGCTTATATGAAGAAGGCACTGATGAGTTTTATGCATGCAAAGTAATTTTTATTGGCATTACAGCTATGATGGGAAAGTTGGCTAAAAGCACTTGTGGAATTGGACCTCAGACACAGATTGTTGCTGGTCTTTCCCTTCTGTTTTTCCAGGCTTGTTCCTGTCATCTTATTTTAGAGGCAGTTTTAATGTGGTTTCTACAGAGGAGTGATGAAGTTATTTCTTTTAAGAAATAACTTGATGAGTGATCAGATGTACCAGACTGTTTTTGTGACTGGTGATGTCCCTTTCATTCCTGCTTCCCATGTGTCTGTCATCTTATACTGTGAATCACTGGCAGATAAACTTCTTACTGAAATGTTTGTCATATAACAGGAAAGAAACTTTTCTCAGAACAACAGTGGGACTTCATTACAGCAAGTCCAAAGACAAGTGTTGACAAAGATGCAGATGGACCTGCCTCCATCCACGATATTACCAGATTCCATGAGCCATGAGGGATAGATTATGTGATGTCAGCAATCGATTGTTAACACAAACCTGGATCTGCTGTGATGTAAACAGCGTTGTATTTTCTTCCTCAAGTGCAGGCTCAAGTAGATTACAACCCACTGAATCAGTGAGGTTCAGGTTGCATTTGAAACAAATTTCAATTCAGTTTTACTTTAAAATAGTAATGCTGTCTATTGCAGGCTTCTGATTCAGGGAGAGCGGCGGCTGAAATCTGTTTCCGATTTAATTGTGCTCTAAGCTGGCTGATACACTTACTCATTGACGTGTGAACTCTGCTGTGATTGTCAATGAGGAAATGCTTCCCTTATTCATCTGTATTTTTGCTTTGGTTTTTTTAAAGCATGATTTCTGTGCATATAACGTCTGAAAGTGATGCTATTTCAGTGATCAAATAGGTGCAAGTCAATGTTCTTGGGATATCATAGGATGTATTGTTTATGGGATAACTCTTATATTGTTAAAATTTGCATGCTTATGAGGCAGTTCTGGTTCTAAAAGGAGAAATCTATTTTAAGAGAATTATATTACAGTAATTTTATTGCTGTAGTGTCTTCAGGAACGTTTCAAAACTTTGTGTATTTTTGTCTTTTCAAAGTATTATAAAAATGGCTTTAAAATGACTGGTTGATGTTAGCAGGGAGGCATATAGGACTTCAAAATCTAGTTAACAGAGCAAGTTGTACTGTATGATTAACTTCTTTCTGCTTTATGTAGTCTTTGGCAATGAGGAATCTGGCACCAGCCACCCATTTTCTTGTCTCAGAAGTGCTGCTTTTCCTCCAGGCAGCTAGAGATGCCCTGCTGCTCTGGACTAGGTTTTATCTTCTCAGTAAAGTGATTATTAGAGATACTTTACAAAACTCTCTTGCCAAATAAAGCATGATCTCTGAAAAAAAGTCAATATTACTGTAGTTGACTAAATCACACTAAGGAGGTTTTTACTTTCTGTAATGAAAAACAAGTCTGAGCAACACCGAGATTTGACTGACTCAGTGTAATTTTCTGCTGAACTGCATTGGCTGAGTTAAAGCCATCATTGATCCACTGCAAATCAGAGTAAAATATTCCTTCTAATGTAGCAATAAATGATTGAGCTGCTTTTGCTGTACCAGTCTAAGATTCATGATATTGCAGCCTGGTGTCCAAGGAGTTGCACCTGGGAGAAAAACTGGAACTTCATGATCCCACAGGACAAAGGCAATAAACTGGTTTCTTGCATTCCATGGCAGTATTTTAGGTAACATTAAGTTTTATCAGGCCCTAAATATAATTTCATGTTTCAATCAGAATTAATGCTCTGCCAGTGGTATTTTAATACCCTCTTCTATAGGGAAAGTGCTTAAACTTCAAATTTATGCACATGCTGTCTGCTTCTGCAGAAACTCAACCTGGAGATGAAGTTAGGAAAGTCTACTAAAGAGGAGGAGAGCAAACTGTTCAAATGGAGCAGAAACCAGCTTGGATCATAGCACAGTATTGCTCTTGTTCTTCATAGATGAATGTACCTGCATGTGTGTTCATACAAGACAGAGAAAGAAAATGGAGATGTATTGCCTTAAAGAAATCTATTAAAGACTCTAGAAGCCCCCATGACCAACTGTGTTATATTGAATTTATAAAACTTAGAGAAAAGAAGTTCTCTGGCTTGCTCTTGACCTTCATTGTGCAAATCAGTTGATATCTAAAAGAACATAGACCCTTAAATCTTCACCTTGCCATTCCATCAGTGAAGTATTTCTGTGGTGGCTTTAACTGTTCCAGAGCAGAAGCTGTTCCAGTTTAGAGTCTTAAGTAAATCTTAACTCCCTTTCAGTTGTGATCTAAAGTGCAATTTGTTTTCTGGCAAGCAGACAGGCTGGCATGCTCTGTTCTCTGTTCCTTGTGTTCTGTGGCACATGATTTAATCTGCATTTTACAGATATACTGATTTTTATTGTTCTAATTGTGAGCTTCCAGTTCAAACTTGAAGGGGGAAAATTGTGGGTTAGTATTTCAGAGTTCATTAAAAACAAAGAAAAAAATCATCCATTCAATTTGATTTAAAAGATTTCTAGCCTTAATTTAAATTCTTATTACTTGTATGACATGATTTTAATGCTTTCTGTTGTTCCCTGACAGAGTCTGACGAGTGGATTGACTTGACTTCTATGTGTTTTGTAGCTCTCTTAGAATAGTCTCAGTGGCCTGTAGTCTAGAGAGAGACTTAATTCAGAGATGGATAGAGAACTAATTTCACTTGTGCTTATTAAAGGATTATACAGATCAGAGAGAGAAACAGACTGGCCGGGAAGTGAAAGGTGTTTACCACACTTAAAGCTACACAGCTAATGTGGCATTATGAGTACTTCAGTTCACCTGCAGCCTAGAAGCTGTCACTGAATTAAATCAGTTTTTGGAAGGAGCACTTAACTTTTCTTCTCTCTTGTTTGTTCAGGATTGATATTGCCCAACGGAGATATCAATTGGAATTGCCCGTGTCTGGGTGGAATGGCCAGTGGTCCCTGTGGGGAACAGTTCAAGTCAGCCTTTTCTTGTTTCCACTATAGCACAGAAGAAATAAAGGGATCGGACTGTGTGGACCAATTCCGTGCCATGCAGGAATGCATGCAAAAATACCCAGATCTTTACCCTCAAGAGGATGAAAATGAAGAGAAGTCCAGCAAAGATTTGGAAGCTGCTTCTGTGGAGGCCTCTGCTGCCAAAGAGGAGAA
This sequence comes from Corapipo altera, assembly GCF_003945725.1. Taxonomy (NCBI): domain Eukaryota; kingdom Metazoa; phylum Chordata; class Aves; order Passeriformes; family Pipridae; genus Corapipo; species Corapipo altera. The sequence goes on along the minus strand of NW_020884882.1, from coordinate 7,655,484 downwards.
GGGATCTAGCTAATGAAGATGCAAGGAGGCTCTCGTCTCCATTTCTCATGTTCAGAGACATGGACTTTTGCAGTGTGTCTGTCTCCTGAGTAGTGAGGAAATGTTTCACCATGTTCTGTGCACTATATCATAGTAAATAATTTATTGGCGAAGGAGAAATCTCAGAGCTACAACCTTGCAAATAAATACTGCAGAAGGAGTGAGTGTGTGTATGTACTGTGTAACCTGCTACCAGACACAGTTAATACTTTAACAGCTGTTTTTTACCCTCAAGTTTTCCTTGAGTTTTGACTTGAATAATGTCTTGAAATACATAGCTTTCAGCTAAATTTCCACTGGTACACCAGGTCTGTCTTCATTTCAGTGTGTTCTGATCAATAGCTGCTCTTTTTGAATGTATTCTGTTCCATCAATAGAAACTGCATTAAATGATTGTTTTTCTTTAAAGAACTGTTTAGTTTGGTTTTTTTTTTTTTGCCAGAGTGATACAGGACATTGAAAATGGCATAAATCTAGAATTTCTCAAATAATTTCAAATGGTCCTAACTAGATTATGGTTGCATTTTAGTACTGGCATCAGATCAGGACTGCCAGAAAAATGTTGAAATGCACATCTTTGATTTGATTTACTTATTGTGATGGGTTTTGCATTTTTAAAAATAGTGTGTTGTGCAACTGATGATAAAGATGAATGGAAAGAATGTTGGTCACTAGCTTTATTTTTGCTCTGAAACCACAAGGTTTGGGTTTCTTCAGTACCTGCTCCTGCAATGTATAGATGGACACTTGTAAAATACTTTGAGAATACAATAAATTGTTACCTGGTGTAATGATCTCAAAATAGATACTGTGACTTAAATGCATATTAAAAAGCAAATACTTTTTACCTTCATTGGAAGCTCCTGTGTCTTTGTGGGACTTTTTTGTTTGGGTTTTTTTTTTGTTTTGGGGCAAGTTGTTGTAATTTTTGGTTTGGGGGTTTTGTTTGTTTGTTTTTGAGAACTGTTCTGTGCTGTAAGCGGACTTTGAATCAGTTTGTGGGTTGTACAGATCAGTTGCTCCAGCTTGTCAGATTTTTATTCTTATCTCATTCTTTTCTCCTCACCCCCAGTCAGGAAGGCATAAAAAACCTAAAACATTTAAGCATTTTCAGTAGTTATATTAGACTGGATTATGAACCAGCACTACAGAGAACCTGAACTGCTATTAAAATATTTAAAAATTACTTAAAAGGTACAAATAATTTAATAGTAATTCGCTACAGTTTAATACCTGTGGATAAGGGAATACTACACTGTTTGTCTTTCCTAGCAAAAAACATGGCCTGTGAGAATTGTTTTGTGAAAGAAATTGTACCTTTGGCTTCAGCAACTGTTCATTACAAAGCTGTTTGCTTTGGTTTTGTTTTTTTTCCCTCTCCTTATGTGTTGGTTATCTCAACCAAAGCATAAAAAGCTGTAGTGTCAGTAATGCAGCCCAGTCAGTCCAGCAGCATTTAAACACTTGCCTGTCTCTGTGGGCAGCAGTCTGAAGTGCTCAGCAACAGTACTTCCATACAGCTTTTTGGTATCTTCTTTGCATAAGTTATTTTGGTGCTACTGTTGATGTTTCTGAATATTTGAGGGGAATTTCTGTTAAGTTTTACAGTGTGTTTGAGCTGTTTGTATTGCAGCTGTTGGATCTTCCAAAAAAATTGTGGGCAGTTGAGCAGCTGACAAATACTCAGTTCTGAGGGCAGAGATAGCAGCTACTCTTGGCATCTCTTTGCTTTTCAAAGAAACAAAGTGTCACAGAACTTCTCAGTGTGACTCTCTCAGGCGTAGGAAGCCAAATGCCAAGTTAACCTGAGTAAATAGGCACAAAAGCAGCAGAGATAAACTTTGGCACTTAGGGAGTTGGACCAGGAAAATGGAATCTTAGGCAATAGATAAACACTGGGCTCCAAATAAAAAAAAATTCACATGCACCCAAGCTTTTGGTTGTTCAAATGGAAATCCAGTGCATTCTTTGTGAGGAAGCCAGAGCTGTTTGTGAAGGGGTGCTCTGTTCTAACAACGGGTTACCTCCTCTTTACCTCCTCTTTCTTTTTTGCTGTGCTTTTCTTTCCCACGTTGCCTCTGACATGTTTGAAGGTGTATTTAGGATGGATTTGCTTTTTTTTGACTGCTGTGGCTTGGTAACCTGTTGTGCTACATCCAGTACAAATGTGAAGTATGTGTAAGGGCCTTACATCAGAAACTGAAAAACACTATGTAATGTGTTTAAAGTGTTTTGAGAAAGGCAGTTATAGCTCTGATCCTGAAGAGTTCTTTGTCGAATTTTTTTTTGGTATGTAAACTAATGCAGTTGTCAGTGTATAGATAATGTAACTCCTGTTTCTGTTTCCCAGCATTGCTTTATTTGCATGATTTTCTTCTTTTAATTGCGTGCTCAAATCAACCAGTGGTTATTTTAATATATAATAAAGATGATAAAATGATCCTTGGCAACATGTGACAAACTTGTGAAATAAGCAGATGATAAAAAGTTGCATTTTTATTTTGTGGATAACAGAACTTAGAGCTGCGTATTGCGGTCTTGTTCTAATGTGATTCTTATTTCATATTTATATATTGGATTAATAATGTCTTGGTTCTCTCTCTGCCATCACTGAGCTACTGATTCTTGGAGAGAGAGTAGTAGATTCAAATGTTTTTGAGCAATTGTGTTGGTGGAGTTGTTTTGTAATAATTTTATACATGGTGTTATCAGGTACTGTTGTCAAGTCATGGGTGCTACTGTGTCAAGTCAAAAGTAGTCATTGCAGGGGGAGAAGGGAAGCTTCATTAGGAAAGAGTTGCTCTTTATTTAATTCTGTGCCTTTTATTTGATCTGTCTTATAAAAGCTGATGTGCTGAATGGGATTAAACGTTTATTAAAGTTTAGCTAAAAGGAACTGTTAATAATACATTAAGCACTTCTAGATGTACTACTATATTGCTATATAATAATTCAGTTTTTCAGTTTTAACCATTCTCCTTCAGTTTTTGCACACCATTGTCTTTCTGGTGCAGTGGTGAAACAGGCTGTGGTTTTGGAGGCTGGGCAGGACTGTTATCAGCTGGCTGGAATTCCCTGCTTGATGCAGGCCACAAATTCATATATAATTTGTGATAATTTGCTTGTAAGGATGGGCTTGTACCTGCAATCCACTTAAATTTAAATCACTGGTGCATGTATCACACCTCCTGATGCAGATAACGATTGCCTCTAAAACTCCTCTCTTCTAGGTGATTCTTTTAACATAAAATGTACTCTAAAATATAAACAAGTACTGAAAATTACTTAAAATTAGATTAAATTGCATTTTCAGAATTAGAAGTTACTGATTAATTTATTCTGCTGTTCTGTGCAGTACAATCTAAGTAGATTTCAGAGACCTGACTTGAGCTTTTATGTAGTAACTTTCCTAGAGTTACGAACTTACTTCAGATGTGAAAATAACCTTTTTTTTTCCTTCCCCTCTGCAACAGGAATGATGAACACGGTGGTGGCTAGAGGGAGACATTTATCTTGCAGTTCATTCTAAGGATCATTAGATCTGGGGATCTGGCAGGGCTATGTTGGGAACAAGATCTATATCCTATGCAGTTCTGACTGAGAATGCCCTTGTTAAACCTGACAGCGTTGTCTCCTGTTCATCTGAGGCACTTATCTGATCACACGTCAATGAACCTACTTTCCCATTCTTAGGGAAGTAAAAAAAGGATTATGTATGCTTCTTAGACTCTTGTTTTAACTCATTAAAGTTCTAGCAGTGTTATTGTGGGACAGAGTAGAGAAGCTACCAACAGTTTGTCATTTATTCTTAGTCAACTCTCTTCACTGTACATGATTTTAGTTTGTTGAACTTTCTGCAGTTGTTTTTCAACTGCTCTTAACCCCTCTGGAGCTGATGTTTTGTTAGTGATACTGGAACTTGAGAGAAGACCCACCCAGCAGAGGAAGAGTGGAGAAGTTACATTGAAGCAATGAATTTCACACCAATGTATTTGTTTCTACAAATGGCTTATTACCAATTGGTATTGATGATCTGTGAGCTGACAGCTCAGGAAGGCCCTACTATAGCCAGAACAAAGAGCACAGGAGGATTTGTGGTGATGGCACAGTGCAGATTAGCCCAGATGATGAATACTGATGTGAAGGGTACGTGGACATAGGATTTGTTGTACCAGATCTGGTGACAGGTTCAGTTGTTTATTTCTGAACATTACAAGTTCCTTACACTTCCTAAGAAGGTGAAAGCATCCCCTCACACTGCACTCGTTCCCTTCATAGGATGCTGTGTGGGAGAGGGGTGTTTGATTTCTACATCTGTAGTTCCTGACCTTTTTCCTGCTGTTATGAGTGTTCCTGCCTCCACACTGCTCTTTTTACTTTCTGTTTTGTCCCCTTCTCATGCATCCCCAAATACTGTATTGCTTCCTTTTCCCCTACAGTCCATCACATTTCTTCTTACAGGTATTGGCTCTGTTCCCTTACCTGGCTCAAGGGGCCATTTCTTCATTCTCCTTGCACTCTCCTAAAGAACCTAAACTAATGGACTAGGTTGGATCCAGTCTTCCAATTTGGCCCTGCGTGGAACAAGCAAAGGTTGACAGAATTTGATAGTCAGATCCCATGCTTGTTAGCATTTCCCATGCTGTGTGTGAAGCAGCTGATTTAGAATTAGTCCAGTTGATAACCATTATGTTTTATATTGGGAGTGTGTACAGATGTTATTATGAGCATTACCTGCACAGTTAATTAATGAAATATCCTCAGTGTTTGTTATTTTTCTCATAAAGGCCATGATACAGAAGAATTGGAGTTAATATTTTCAGAGCTAGACTCAGGATTTTTCAAAGGCAGAAGAGCCAAGGGCCAGAGAATCTGAGCTACCAGAATGTGTGTTGTACGTTGTCCCACCTTACTGACCATGAAAGCTCTACACCTGACATAAAGCTGCTATCTAGTGCCAATATACAGGAACAGACTCCTGGATTGGAATTCTCTTTGAAAACTCAGATCTGTGCATATGAAAGTGGTGCATCAGAATGTTTCTCATCGCTCAGTCACAAGACAAAAGAACAATGGCAATATTTATTGTGTCATTAATGTGTGAAGAGTGAAGACTCATTGCAGAGTTTTCACAACAGAACTTCAGAGCTAAGGTGAGAATTTGCACAGAGTTTGCACCTGTGTAAAGGGGATGTGCAGCTATAATGTAGAGTTGCAAAGGTAAGTCTCAGTAACGTACTGGCTTGATTTTAGGTGTGGAGACCATCACAAATAGACTTCTGTCTGCCTAAATCCTGGACATTTATAGGTGGGGCATGTTCCACCTACCTGTCATGCATTTCTGTTTTCATGCCTTGCATCCCACGAATCAGCTCTGTAAAGGATCAGCTTTAGGACCTGTTAAATATTTTTGTAACCCTCATTAAATCTCAGACCAGCAAAATTTCATGAGTGTATTTCTTATGGGAGTTAAGTACCTGCAATACCTACATGTAAGATTTTGCAGGTTTGGGGTTGGAATAGTTATTAACATGCCATTTACAAGAATTAACTGTACTTGTTTTGTGTTTTTCATCTGTGCACATTTTCATAGTAAATGCATGCTTTTTGGTAATGTGCTCAGGGGAAAACTAATGTATTATGGTTGCCTTATTAGAGAAATGCTTTTCTCCATTTGCCTGACACTGCTAACTCTTATCAAAGCAAGACCCTGATGTTTGGAGTATTTGTGGCTTATTAACTTGAATTAATGTGCATGTGGTTTGAGGATTGCATGGTTTAAAATTTTAAAAATAGATCCCAAACCTCACATCAGTTTAAGTATCTGAATATTTTTAATTGGAAGTTTTAATTAAAAAATAAAAAGTGCTACAACACATAACAAGGAACACACTAACTTTTCCACGTCTGGGGGACTTGAGGGAGCACATTATGTGAATTATATCAATTAAAAAGAAGCTTGCATCAAGCAGCATGGAAAAAAATTATGAGACATGCTAAATGCTACAGAGAAAACTTACTCTTTATAGCAGTGAGTCCCTCTCGGAGGAGCAGTGCACAAAGGTTGTGCATAGGTACATTCTCCTTCTTCACTGCTTGCCCAGAGCAGAAGCTGGAGAAGCATTATTAGCAATATGTCAGTATGTTGGAGTTAGGGCTCAGCACTCACAATGAGCATTTAATGAACTACTTTGATGCTTCAAGGATCCACACTGCCAGAAGGATCACGTATTCATGGACACATGTGCTGCACAGCTGTTACCGAGAGCGGCACTGACCTCTGCAATCCTGAGTTTGCTGCTTTCTGAACAGTTACATGTCCTGCTGCTTCAAGCTATCACCTGCCCTTTTAAGAAATTTTCCTCAGTTTTCCAGACTCCTCGTCTTGTGAGTAAAGGCTTTTATTTCATCCTTTTGCAAGATTTCCAAATGATAGATCATTGCTGCTTTTTGGTATGTGGTTGCTATACTTGTGAGCCACCTTGTCTGTTAGGGTGCTGTAGAGGGTTCATATGGCCTCCTGATAGACAGGCTCCAGTTCACACATTTTAAAAGAAGCTGCCCAGCCACTTTGTACTGACCAAATTCATCCTTTTTTTCCACAGTAGTATTCTTTGTATTACTGTGCCACCTAAGACACAAAGTCACAGGGAGGATCACAAGGATGGTGTACACAGATCCAATCTTTTTTGATACAGGGATACCATGCCTTCTATGGTAGTTCTTTTAATTTACCATGTATGACTTGCTGGCTTGTTCTGAGAAGTACATAACAGCTTCTGCAGGAGGACAGTTGCCATCTTGAACTGTTTCATACTCATTTCATTTCACTCCACGTACTAGTACACCAGAAAGTAACTTTTTTCCTTTCCAATGTCTAATAGCGATCAATTTAAACTTTCTCATCTCTTCTGTAAGCAGTAGCTGTTATAATTTGATCTGTGTGGTTCATTTCTATTTAGATTCTTATTTTCAGGCAGGCTCCCTGGACTGTAGCTCTGCAGAACAAAGACTGCATATAATAGCTCTGTGTGAGTTGAAACTTTGTTCTTTTATTTTTCTTCTCTGTGAACTCAGAGATGCCTGATTAGCAGAAGTAGCGACAGCAATAAAAAAGTCAACTTGCAGTCAGCTTTAGAGAAAAGTGTGTACATATTGCCTACTTTTGAGATATCTGAAATATAGGATATATTGATGTCTATCTTGTTTGCATACAAATGCAGTGATTAATGGCTACTAAGTAATCATTAATCACTGTGTTATCCTAGGCCCTGAGAGAACACACCAGGGTATCAATATTCTTGTTCCAGTTAGTATTTCTACTACCAGCAGCTAGTAATGCTTGTAAATGACCATGTCAGAAAATAATTTTCATCCACAGAGAGGAACTGTGCAGATGTTTACCCTCCCCACAAAATCACCAGTCTGGCACAAAAAGTGGAATAGGAGAGTTTGCAACATGGGATATCCTCATCATCATTAAATAAGATCCCCTGCAGGTAGCATGGCCTCTGTTGAAAAGAACATTCCTTAGTTTAGTTCTAAACACACTTGAATTTCATTTATTTTGAGAGGCCCTTGAGAACAGACTGTAAAATTCATGTTCATGTCTTTATTGATATTTTAAAGAGAACTAGTCAGTCTTTTTGTTGTGAGACAATTTCTGGAGGCAGGAAAGAAAGCAGTTGCTGTTCTAATTTCAGTAAACTGACATTTCAAATTCTGCCAAGTTCCTTGGTTAAAAAGTGTTTTATTGCATTAATTAAATGGCTTGTTGGAGATGCCACACTGCTGGATACCACTTTAGGTAACAACTAATAAATAATGAAGTGAAAGAAGGAAAGGAATGGAGGAGGGGAAATTTCCTGAAAAGGAAGGAGGAAGAAACACTGTTTATACACTGTTGGGGAAGAAAGTAGGGCTTTTCTTTTGTAAATATCTGCTTATAATCCATTTCCAAAACCAGCAATAAAGAGAATGAAAGAAGCTCTTTTTTCAGGTTCCAAGTAATAAGGAGAACAAACTGGTGGTCTAAGTTGTAGGCTGGGACTTCCATTTTTCTTCATTAGTATTGGGGTTTTCTAGATACTCCATGTGCCAGACAGTGCTAAATTAACACATCTTCTCTTACCTAGGAGGATTAAAAATTATAAACATGGAATTGAAATATGCAAAAGTAGCATGTGTGCTTGCTTTTTCTCTGTAACTCCCCTGAAAGAATACAGATTGATTCATTGTAATTTCTGCTTTGCTTGAAGACAGCGTGCTCCAACCAGCTTCCTTTAATCCTTAAACTTCATTGTGGGTCCTTCAACAGGGGACGCAGGTCTTTAAACTACAATTTCCTCAAAATGTTGTGTTAGGGAAGGATCTAAGTAGCTACCTCTTGCTTACTATAGGGTAGGGTGAAATTGGTTTAGAAAGAATACTTTTGCAGAACAGAACTAATTTTACCTGGAGTGCAGATATTAGCACTCCTGTACTTCTGTGGAGGGAGAAATAATTCTCAGGCACAACGGGAAGGAAGCACAACTTCAGTATCTTAGCCTAAGTGTGACCAAGAGAAATGAAGCACAATGAAAGCACTAAGTGCAATCAAAGGCCAGTGGTCTTGAGCACAGTTGGAATAGGCAGGTTGCTCTCACAGAACTGTATCTACCTCATTTAATACGTGGACCAGCCAATCCATTTACGTCCTGCTTTGTAACTTTCGTGGTGTTACAATCTCAACATTAGAGCAGCTGCTAGTTCCTCACGTTTTGACTTCTTCCTAGCATTGAGGCTTTCTTTGTGGTAATTGCTGTGAAATCTCTGTGGTGTTACAGACTAATGTACTACAGCAAAGAGCTGGATTTGGAATAGAGTTTGAACCCAGGTGGTTTCTGCAGCAGAGCTCAGCACTAAGCATTGGTGATAGCAAATACACATCTGTAAAGGACATTGTCCCAAGATAAATCACGTTGGTTTCTGTTCAGCAAAGGGATAATATTGTCTTCTAGAAAGCAACCTGTTATACTGGCATAATTGCAGTCTGATGTTAAATCAGTCTGAGCTCTTTTAAATACGTTTATTTGATATTCTTGTTTAGTATTATGCCACTTGTAAAGCTTAAAGAAATTGCTGCCTTTTAGTGGTCACTTATAAAGAAAACTATATCCCAGTAATGAATGCATTATGTAAGCAGTTTACACATATTAATGTCAGACTCTGACCTGAAGTATGGAAACACTAATCCACATCTTTAGTTTTGCCTTGTAAAATGATTCTCTGGGTGGAATCAGGTTCAAGTTAAGAACTGACTTGTAACCTATGTGTGATGCACTAAATAATTTTGTATGATAAGGCTGTGCACTTTTTGAAAAAAGTGGTCATGTCCTGAGTTTCCTGTCTAAGTATATGAAAGGAGAAGAGATGGCAAGTGTGCTTTCATCACTTCAGCTAGGAGCATGTTGAGTGAAAACACATGAACTAACTACACCTTTCACTGCAGTGTTACTAAAGGGCAAAGTCCAGCGCTGTAACTTCTGAAGCAGAAATTATTTGCACCCAGTTCGAAGAATATCTGATACTTGTTTTCCCAAATGGGCCTTCCAGGGCTTCACCAGGCTGTTCATGTTTACAAGGAGTTTGCCAGTCCTAGAGTCCTCCTGGCCTGCTATAAGGTAGTCGGTACCTAATTAAAAAGAAAAAAAAGCAGATGGTCTGATGTTCATAAGGAATTGTCACCACTGTTTACAGGGGAAGAAAAGCACCTGGTGAGCATTTTATCCTTACCAGGATTGAGAATGGGACATGTGCAGCCCCTGTTGGTCCAGGATTCTGGGTAAATGCTTCTGTTGCTCCGAGCAATTTTCACTTTGCCGGATTTCAGGACCTTCTTCACTTTCACAACAACTTCTGCATGGGTCCCTTTGTCATGAGCAGAGAGGATTCTTGCTTTTATCACTGTCCAGAGAGAGATCAACAATGACTTTTTAAATTTTGGTTTATTCTGCTAAAAGTTAGAATTTTAACACCTTGAAAGAAGACATGGTAAAAAAAACCCCAAAACTGCAGTTGTACCACATTTCTGAGTTGTACCACATTTCACTTGTGGTTCTTATAGATAAATTCAGAGAAGGGAAACTAGATTTTTCTTTTGAAGTAGATAACTCATCCTTTCACCATGTTATTTAGCAGCTATTTTTAATGGGCTGATGTCAAATACTTGGAAATCATAGGAAAGCACTTGTATGTATACATAAGGAAGGGTCAAAAACCCAGGTCAGCAGGTACCAGTCTGATTTTAAGTGCACTGATTATATTTTCCAGTTTGAAAACTTGTTGAGCTTTAACATCGGCCTCTCAAAAATTTTGTCCTGTGGGAAGGGACTACCTACTCTACAGGAAGGAAGTCAGGAAGTTTCCCATCAGACTTGCAGGCATGTCACATGACTAAAATTCCATGATTGCACAACAAACCAGAAAAGGCATTTTTGTTTTGTGGTCCAACATCTGGTTGCTATGACAAATTTCTGTTCCTTTTAATTTAATAGGATCCCATGACTTATTGGCAGGGTAGCCCCATCTAGATCAGCCCCACAATCATACTTTGTTGTGTCATGGCACAAGCACATAACACCTTTGGATCCCAGAGCTTTTCTTTCTTGCTTCTTGTGATGGCATGAACCAGGTGCTCATAAACAACAGTATTAAGTACATTCTTGGTAAATGAGCATGGCCATTTGAAGCTGCATAATGAGTGCAAAAACAATGGCAGTTTGGATGTGAGATTTTTGTCATCTATTCTTGATGTAGAGGACAATTGTTCCACTGAGCACCTCTCCTGCTGTAGAGGGAAGCTGACAGCTGGGAAGGAGACACCATGGAGCCTTGCATGAAAAATGCTTTTCAGTTCTGATCAGAAGTTGGACACCTCACTAGACGAAAAAGGCAGAAGAAATCCTACCTCTCATATCATGACTTAACCAATCCTGTTGTTTTTCATAACTATTGGCTAACAACATGCACAGAGAGAACATTGTGAAATTATCATACCTTGAGGGCATGTTACCCACTTACCATAGGCATATTTCATTTGGCAGAAGTCAGCGACGCTCCCAAGCACCTTTTCTTTGCACACACACTTTTCTAGCAGGGAAACACCAGAACACAAAAGGTTGGAGAAGAGCCAATAGAGAGAAAAGAAGAGCAAATGATCCTCAGTTATAAAGTTAGGTGTCTATAGCTCCCATAATCTGTATGGACCTTAAGAGAAAGTTTGAGAGCGAGGTCAGTTATTTGCAAATGTGTTTCTTGTTATATGATACAATAATTATTCTGAAATCTTATCAGTACTGTCAGGTAAAATGCAGATGCATGAGGTCTATTGTACAGTCAATGAACTGATCCTGATGAAGAGATTTGTAAGAATCAGATCCAGATGTAAATCATGCAAGCAATGATACCTTTGTCTGATCCCATGACCTAAGAAATGCTCATCCTTTCTGTATTAAGGCAATATCTGTCTCAGAAGAGTCAAGCCATGCAGTAGGTGCTGTTACCTCTGGGTCTTACCAAGCTACTGCTGCTGGTAAATGATGATCTTTATAGGGCAGGCAAAACTGAGAACTATTCAAGTATTAACGGTGCCACCTCATTCCTACTTTGTAACATGAACTGGATACAGTCTGCTTTACTTTCTCTCCTGAGCTGTTGTGCCTTGAGGAATCCCTTGTGTTCCACCCTAGGGGTGGTGCATTTCAGTGGTGGCTGACACGAGCTTTTTACAAAGAGCGTTTGAAATTCTGAAAGGAACCAAATGCTTGAGAAGAAGCTGCATAAAATCCTAAGCATTATGACTATAATTGTGACAACAAAAGGAGAGTATTTTTTCCACACAATCTTATTCGTGACTTAGTGGTTTCTAAAACCAAACTCGGGTCCTACAGTTAGTTTGGAAAATAATGATGCAAGTGTGATGATAGCCTACAAACTCAGATTAGTGTAGGTTGCCAGCAGATGGGGAACAGACAAGCTGGAGATGAGTGGGTGGGTTTGAGTAAGGATGGAGAAAGAACTGGCACTGAGTGAAGTCAGTAAATGTTCCCGGACTCTAGGCTGTACCTGGGTGCCTCAGTGCAGAAAATCCCTGCTCGTGGTCGTTCCATTTCCACTCCTCTTCACTCTCATTGGTTGGTGACTGGACAAGGTCAGGGATTCGTCCCCCAATGGGGATGTTAAAGAATGGTTCACTGTCATAGCTGGGGGACACGTAAACAGAAGAATTGGTTAGGACACGACATAGGTGGGAAGCAGGTGTTTGCAGCACATGGCTGTATCCAGACAGATGAGCTTGCTTTCTTCAGGCTGGGAGCACAAATAAGAGCAAGACTTCATGCCAGACAGGGATCACAAGACCTAGGCTTTTATTTAGGCCTTACTACTACTGACTTAGTATTTTTTAAAGTACCTATAAAGTGTGCCTTTTTTGCCTTTTGTTTGTTTTTAGAGAATTATGGAACTCGAAGTTAGTGACCACTTGATGTCACAAGGACCTGACAACAGCTGTAGGACCCATAGAACTGCAGTAGCTCAACAAATCACAGGATTTCTGTACTGATTAATACCCATCTGGGGTACAGATGCCTGCCCTCTAGAAACAAGATGGAGACTTTGTCATTCATTTTATCCTGGGCACAGATGAGAGGCAAGATCTTCAGACTCTTCCATCTATTTCCAAGGCAAACAGGTGTATTTACAGATGGTATACATATCATGGAGTTGTGGAATTGCCTATTATTTACTGCAAAGAGTCATGATTTCAAGATTGCTTTGGATAATACACTGGTCTTAGTTGTGTCAGACACACAATGTCATCTAAGAAGCCTTTTGTGATTTACAGCCACCTTTTCAAATGATCGTGCACCCTCCAAACAAATACTGCTGCAGTATTTGTTAGTCTTTGCTTCATTTCACAGAGAACCCAAAGGAGGGTTTCTTTACCTGTTGAAGCAGCGTCCAGTGTGCTGGTCACAGTCTCTGGCGCAGTCACAGGGGCGACAGCCATTTTCTCCGAAGCCCCAGTAGCCCACGAGGCACCTGTCGCAGTTGGGACCCGCCACGCCTGGTTTGCAGTAGCAGAATCCCGTCCGGGGGTGGCACCTCCAGCTGCTGCTGAACGTTGTGTTGGCTGAACCCGTGGGCTGACAGGCACAGGCTGTGGAGACAGGGCAGGAGGTGTCACAGCGTGTGCCGAGGGGTCATCTGGTTAAGTGGCATTTCCACAAGGCTGATAAACTTCTACCCTCTTCCTCGTGCTCAGTGGTTTTAAGTCAGAACTGGTAAATATTGCATTTTAGCCTACGTTTGCAGTATTATTTTTGCTTCTTTTTAACTTGTTAAACACAGCAAAACAAGTACAACTGGGAGCATTTATGTGTGAAAGTCACTTCTCTGCTACACAAACCTTGACCATACAGGGTTTTGAAGTGGTACCAGGAAGACTCCCTTGTGTGTTTATTTTTAAAGGGGCTTGAAGGTCATTCACTTTTAAAGTGTTTTGCAAAAAGATTCACTAGTATAGACAGGGTAAAAAATTATAGGTATTGCCTACATCACCTTTCCTGTAAACACAGAGATCACAAAACTACTCTTTCCTCTGGGGCAGATGCAGCTTATAGAGGTGGTTCAGATGACCTGAAACATATTTTCGATTTCTGCCTCCAAAGATTTCTGCACAAATTTCCTACAGTGCAAGTTTTAAGGGACACATCTCACCCTGCAGTGCTGTATGTGTGTAAAGAAGCTGATGAATTTTTTTTTTTTTTTTTTACAAATACATGAGCAGATTTTTTACAGGGAAAGCAAACAGAATTAGAGAAGACCTCTAAACTTGCTAAACTTATTTTGCATGTAGCTGAAGATGAGCAAAAATGAGGAAAACCTCCCCCAAAGCTTTCTAACGCTGTTGCCAGTTTGGCACCAACCTGGCAACTCAAGTTAACTTGGCAGTAATTACAGCTCCTGTGGGCAACTCTGCCTCCACAGACAATAAATTGTCATTATTCCACACCATTCAGACATTCCAGATGTGGCAGCATCAGGGAGTGATACACAGAGAGTGTTGCAAAGCCAGCACAGTTGACTCCTCTCAATCAAGGCAGAAGCTGAGATGGTCAAGCCTAGTGCCAAGAGCTCTGTGGAGGTTAAATACAAGCAATAAACAAACCTACTCATTTCTGGTATTCAAACAAGTTGATTAAAATGACAACAGAGCTGAACTCCAGGCCTTCATACTTCAGATCTTTTTTGTATTAACAAAGCAGCATGCCCTGGCTTTTGCTTGTAGCACAAACTGAAAAGGTAATGCATCACTACTTCATCCATCTGGAAGAGGGCAGAAATAAAAGTCTAGTGGCTAAGACCTGCTTTAACAGAGATTTTCAGTTAAATGTTGGACATCCAACACGTTTACATAGCTTGGATCAGGGGACAGCGTTTTGGATACTTATCTGACCCAAACATGATCTCCAAAGCTTTTGAAGTTTGCCCATCGTGGCTTCTGATCAAACTGCTTTTCTTCGTGATCTCACAGATAAGAGACCAAATGAACACTCTGATTCCACACATCATTTTCCAAGGGGAAGGGACAAGTATGTGAGTTGAAAGTATAGCAGGGACAGAATTCACTTTCATCTCCAACCTCATATTTGATACTTAAGAAAATATCTTTTGAAAATTATACAAGAAAGAGGGTGAGCAATTTTGTATTTCTCTTGTGACCTGCTTACCCGTACAGTTATTTTTTCCCCCATGCCCTGTGTTCTTTATGCAAATAACTTCAATAATGTTATTACACTGCTGTAGACAGATCTTGGTCTGTTGTTTTCAGGGGACACTGGCACAATAGCCTAAGGACAGAAAGTAAGCGTGCTGTCGTGGGCAGTGTGCTCAGCACAATGAGCTGGTTGGCGGACGGCAGCAGCTCGCCTGTTTGCCACAAAGCAGTCTTGACTTTGGGAGCAAACCCAAGGCTTGTGCTGTCAGTTCTGGAGAGCAGGTGTAACACTGAAGTGCTCATTAGCACTGACAGTTTCAAAGGCAAGTTATGATTTTTTGCCCCTAAATTTGATTTATTTTTTTTTTGCCCTGATTTTTGCAGGGCCAACTACATCACTGTAGAAAAAAAGACATTTAGCTTGTCAGTCACTGAAAAAAATGAATGCCGTAGATTTGGGGATAAGGAGGGGAAACATACCCTTCCTTTACTGCAGATAAGTCTGAGTCACTAGGATTAAGAGTTTGCCAACATCTGGGTTGGCTTGAATTCAGGTTTGTTTTTGCTGTATTATCTCTATATGTAGCATCTACCTGTGGAGTTTTCACCTAAATCATCTTATATTTCTTGAACTTCTGGGTCTTTATTCCTATCTTATTTCCAGTTTTCAGGTTTCATCAGTTAGTCACATAACAGATGGGTAAATCATTTACATCATTAGACTACCTATCCCCAACTGAGACTGGATCCTGATTCAGGAAGATGAGACTGACTCCCATCCTGTCCCTGAGGGAAAATATTACAACACAGTGACTGACAGCATTGGTGAAAGCTGATGAGGAGGTTGGAAAAAAGGGCCTTTTTTTATTTTGAGGCTACAGTTCAGAAAACCTAATGTTCCCAGATGAACTGTGGGGCATATTCTCCAGTTAGAAACTGGGACAACTTCTGGTGGATCAGAAAGCTGAATCAATACGTGTACAACACTTTCAGATGAGTTATACAAGTGGCTTGCAAACGCTTTACTCAGTCTGTGTTTATTTAGCATTTCAGCTTGGGTGGGTACATTGTCTGGCTTCCAGAGTATTACAGCCAAAATCCCAGTTGTGCATCTAAGGTAACTCCTAAAATAAGAGCCCACATGTCACATGCTGAAAGGGCAGCTGTGGATGACTGGGTTTTATCTGCTTAACAGTACCATGGATTTGCAAATAAACCTCACAATTAAAGAAACACAAAAGCAAGTTGCCAGAACCTCACCCTTTTACATTTTTCGATATTTGACAACACTTTTCCTGCAGATTTTTTTCTTCTTTTCTCTTGGCAAACCCTAGTTTTCTCTCCGTCCGCCTCTCCCATCTAACAAAACACCAGCCGACGTGACAATGGCCTTGTTTGTCAAAGGCATCATCAATTATGTTAGGGACGGTGTGCAGACAGTTCTGGCTCAGAGTTGGCTGGTTTATTTGGGTTCTCCCCTTGACAGTAGCATAGTGAAAAATATTATCATTTGACTTCAGAATCGGGTATTGGTCACAAAGTGTCACAAAGTATATCCTCTGGTCTTTTAGTCTCACTCCCATACTAAGTTTGTTTTGTCAAAAAGTACTGTAAAAAGGAGGAGACAAAAAATAATGAAAAATGAATAATTCATACAGCAGCCTCCACTCAAGTCCTCAATAAATCTGTCTGCCCTCAGCACAGCTGTCTTCTCCATTTAATTAGACACAGATGTAAAATATAATATTGGTTGTAACAATATGGTCCCAACTTACAGGAAAACAGCAGGTGCTTAAGTAATTCGATGGCCTTTGAGGTATCTTGCCTTAAACTTTGTCTAATACTAATGCATAAGATATGAGCAGACACTGGCTATTTGATAAAAAAAAAAAACCAGGCAAAATTAAAAAAAAGGCAAAGTCTTTTGAATCTGATATATATACATGTGCATCTTCAGAGCATTTTTAGGCAATTTTTAAAGCAAGTCAGGTGTGGGGATTGATTCTGCCAATGTTCTTTCTTAAATGAAGGAAATAAGATAGCTCTGTGTGTGGTCAGGGCTGATTAAGACAGACTGAACCAAGATGTGATGGGGCCTTTGTGATATTAGAATTAAAAGTTCACTCCCTCTGCTCAGAAGTAAAGGATGAGAAGCAGAGCCTTTCAGACCATGTGTGCGTGCATGTGCATCTGTGCACATTTTAATTTTCACCCCTTGTTCTCCAAGTAAAAAAGCTTGTTTTCCTGGAGTCCCTTTTAAATGGGTCTACATGCCTGCATTATTTTTAAGCTAAGCAAAGGGTGAGTACAAAAGATGGTGCCATTTCAGAAGGATCCCTTAAGCCTCAGAATAAGCCACAGGAAAGAGGCAAGGATACAGCAGCTTTGCTAACCATTGGTTAGGAAACGATTAGGCTTCTGAGTCAAAGCTTCCGTACAAGTCTATATCCAAACTGCTTAATCCTGTGTTGTCACCCCCAATAATAGGCAGGTGTGTGCCTTGCTCTGGGGCTCTTTTCATGCCTTTTTCTTTTTTTTCTAATGTAGATCTAAGCAGTGTCAAAACAAGGCTCTGCACATGACCCAGCTCTCATTCATCTCAGCTGCTAGGAACAGGAGAAGCAAAGGGATCAGAGGCAGGCCACCTCTACAGACAAAAAAGAATAGCAGATTCACACTTACATATCAAATTTCAACAGATTTTTTTTTTTCCAAGGGAATGTCTTTGCAGTCTCACATTGGAAGGTCAGCTAAGGGTGGTTTAGATAGTACCAGGAGATCCAATTGTTATAGAACTTTTTTTTTTTTTCCTAGCAGATTAAGAGAGAATGCTATTCATTATTATGACTAATGCTTAAAGACTCTTTCTGGGCCTGGGCAGTGTCCTGTTAACTTTCTGGGAGCCTGAGGGGGATGTCACAGCTGAACCTAGACTTTGCTCTGGATGGCAGAGCACTCTTCAAGCGTGCTTTCTCAAAGGGATTAGCACAGCATTTCATTCAGCTTTTTCATCAGATTTCCTTTCCCAGCTCAGTATCTACTGTACACAAGGGTCAAGTTTGATCTCCCATTGAGGTTTTTTTTTTTCCCTCTGAGTTCAAAATTGGAAGCTGAGCACCAGGTTGCTCTCACTAAAACCATCAATTCAGTCTGCTGTTTGCAGTTTATTACTGCTTTTCAGCACTTGCTCAGTGGGTGGGTTTTCCATTTGGTGTTCTTAGTCTGAGTCTGTTTGCATGATTTTCTCAAAGTGGGATGATGCCTTGGAATTGGTACATTTAAATCCTAAAAACATTCCAGTCCAGAAGTAGCAACTCTTCAATTTATAATCAGCAGGCTGAAGCATGAGAAAAATGTACCTGGTGGTCTGATTGTCAAATTTCTTATGCATTAGCAATGCTCAAAGACAGTAGCTGTTTTTTTACTGGGTAACTGAAGTTGTTTTTTAGGGTCACACAACCTGAACAACGTAGACCAAACCAGATTAGGTTTACTAGCAATGGAAGTTTTGCAACCTAAGGGATGGAGAAGAGGGTCTCTCTCTTACATCCTGCATGAGGCTTTTCAGTTTAATGTCAGCTCTAGGCATTTGGACATGATGATGGTCCTGGAGGTGAAACCTTCCCTCTGTCACATTGAACCTGTTCTAACCAAAACAGCTCTGCCTGTCTCCATTGGTGTTTCTGGTTTTGCTGTCACATGATAACCAAAGTAGTGAAACATTCCCTGAAAATTCTCTGTAGAAGTACAGCATAACATGAAGTTCACATTGACACACTGCCTGCAAAGCACATAGGGAAGTGTTGGGGGTCAGGACTTCCATCATACAAAATAATACCCTATTAAGCTAGTTTATTGAGTCTTATTGTGGGAATTCTCTTCTTCATCTCAAATAAAAGGGAAAAGGTACAGATTAACCACCTCTCTCCCAGGTTTCTCTTAACTGTAGTTATATCTAGGGTACTTTCTATTCCCACAGAGTCACAAGCACCAATCACACACTGACAGTCTCTGGAGTGAACTGCATACCTTGATATGGCAAGCATGCCTTCACACACCTGGGAAAGGTTCTATTGACGTGAATCGTGCACAGATAGGGTTGTACTCAGCTCTGCAATAATGCTGAATCAACCTATTTAGATGCATCTCAAGCAACAGAAACTCTAGTGCAGGCTAGTGATCCAGAGCAGCTCTTAAGTCAAGGAAATAGATATGCTTTAGAGGGCAATTCAGTTCATTTATCTCAGACATCTACCTTAGACTGCAATAAATAATTCCCCAGAGGTCCCCCTGTTTGTCCACTGACAGTACAGTGAGCCTAGAAAAGACATATAACTTTCAGGTGACTAAAGCAGGATGGCAGCTATCTAGGCATGAACATGCAAGTCAGAGTGGAGACAATTGTACTTGGGGGCCTTCTGCTGGCAGCAGCATGTTCCCAGGTGAAAAGAGCATTATTGTGCTTGACTGGCATGACAGGAATAAAGCTCTTTCAACAAGGTAAATTTCTGAACAGTTTTTCTTTTGCTATGCAGAGTATTGGCAGGGAGTACTGAGAGCCCTGTAACCAGAGCAGACAAAAGAGGCAGAGGTAGAGTCAAGGTCTGATTTCATCCAGGCAGACTGTTCTAGGGTTTCCACACAGATAGGCTGTATTTTCAAACAGTTTTTCCCTCTTTGCTGCTCTTCAGTGCTCCTTGACTTTAACAGTTATCTAGTATTACACACGATGCTGGTTCCTGCACCGTCACCCTGCTGCTCGATACAAGAGTTCATACACACATTCTTTCAGGTACTAGGAGATTGAAAGCTAATCTTCTGGCACAACAATTTGTTCTCATTACAATATTTCCCTGTAGCAAATCTGTTCAGAGTAGAAACAGGACTAGAAAGGGGCCACCACAGAACACTGAGGGATACAGGGTGAGTCAGATAAGCTCACCCTCAGCCCTGTGTGCCATTCAGTGTTCTGTGGTGAGCATCGTGAAAGTGAAAAGAAAGGGTTGTGTGGAAGCAGTCTGGGCTGTCACTAAGTTCCAACAGGAAGAATGCAAAAGAGCAGAAGCATTGGATATGTTAGGCACAGAAAGTTTAACCAATATCACAAGCCACACAGTCTGAGGCAGAGGAGTGTTTGTAACCTGAGTGTAAAGAGGAATCATGTTGAAGAACATTAAAAGGGTGAGGAAAGCTTTAAAAGCTCATGATGTCAGTGGGCATGAGGTTAGATGACAGAGGATGAAGTTCTCTGTGCTAGCAACTGATGTCTGAGCTATGGGGAAGGAAAACTATACAAAGGAGAAAAAGAAATTATGTATACTATTGGAAGTAGCAACCTCCCAAATAGATGCCAGATGGAATCAGATGTGTGAAGCCTGGCAGGATATTCAGGAAATGTTTACACTAAGTAAGGGAGATTTGGGCTGTTTTCTAGACTGGTTGGGTGCAAAGTACCTTGATCCAGAGTTTGTACACCCTCTGTGTGCAACCAGTCACTTCCTAACGTATTCTGCTGAAGTGTTAATGATGCAATTAATTTGGGCAGATCACACCATAATACAGCTGTGGAATCCAGAGATAAGTCTAACTGAGCTCTCATGTATTTGTTTCCAAGTTAATATGCATGGTCCTATGCTTCCTGCATCTCCTATTGTATATATTTATGTGTACTGATGTTACACAATCCAATGGAATTTAACAGTAACTTGCACATAGGCACATGCAGTCTTGAGAGGTTCAGAAAAAAACCCAGGTAAATAAAACATGCCTCAAGAAAAGGGGAACCATATCAATTTAAACCTAAACACAAGAATGTACCTTTCCCCAGAAGGCAATGCATTATTATCACAAAAAAAAAAAAAAAGTGTGATACCAGGGGGAGAAATAGACACAAAAAAAATCAGTATAATCATCTTTGATCAAAAATCTGTAGGTTAGGAAAAGAATACAAAGAAAAACTAGTAATACTCATGAGTTACCTCTATGGGAGTTATTGATTCTATAGAAATTATTTGTTTCATTCTTTTAATGATTCTTGCACCATTCATTTGTCTTTACCACACATAACATGGTCACTCACGTTTGCAGACCTCTGCAGAGGACATGGGTTTCCCCCTGTCTCGGTAATACCCTGGTTTGCACCTTTGGCACCGATGTCCCTCTGTGTTGTGTTTGCAGTTGTCACAGACTCCCCCACTGCGCTTTCCTGATGCCAACCAAACACTCAGGTCAAAGTGGCAGCTCTCGGCGTGGTTGTGACAGCGACACTCTGGTGGGGACAGGAGAATATCCTTCAAGTTTGTATAACAGACACAGCAATACTGGTCAAATGATATCATTTTCCAAACCAACCTGATGGTATCTTAAACCCTGCTAGAACCTCAAATGTGAGGAGCCATAGCTGCATGAAAACTAAATTTCTGGCTTGTAAATTCTGCTTCCCAATAGCCCCAGTGGGTCAGCTGCAGAAACACAACGTACATACTGAAGCTCTCCATCAATGACCAGCAATTTATCCCCAGTTTATGTAATTGCATCATTAGTGTAAATCCATAGAAATCTTTGTTGGGGAGCTTTGCCTGCTGGCATGGCGAGTGCTCATCCTGAAAGCCTGGATCAGTAACCTCCCTTCCACTTACTTCTGCATTCATTTGGGGCCCCTGTTTTTCCATCTCCTGGCTTCCAAGGCTGATCATTGTACAGGGGAGCACATTTCTCACAGTGGTCTCCTGCTGTGTTATGCCTGCAGACACACTTCCCGTGGACCTGTCAGGGAAAAGAGAATACAGTTAAATAGCTACAAGCAAGAACATGGTGGAGTCCCCAACAGCTTCATGAGGAGGTGGGACTTCTCCTGCACAACTCACACAGCTGTCTGGCTCTCTTAGGAAACCCGCAGAGCCTGGAGCTTAAACATGTAGCATTATCTTTTTTTAATTTCATTTTTAATCATGGAAATACTCCATTATATGTCAGATTTTGGAACTGGGTATTCACACCAGAAACCTGATCTTGGAAACTGAGCTACTCCAGATTCAAACAGAAAGTTACTATTGAAACTGGTTCTGTGGTCATTTCACCCACCAGGAATATAACAGCCAGTTCCACTATACACTGTAATTTGGTGCACAAGATTCTGTAGTACTGAGCCACATTCAAGAAGGGCCTTACAGGAGTGTTTTTATGTTGTTGTTTGGGTTTGTTGTGTTGAGTTTTTTGGATAAAGAAACAGGATTCCAATATCTGTTTGCAATGCTTCAGAGAAAGGATTTCCCAGATAAGTTGAGGAAATACCCAGTATAGGGAGTGGGAGAAAGGGAAAGGTGGTACTATACATCATGTTCTACCCATTGCAAGAGAAGCTACTAATCAGTGGTGTGTATCTCACATGCAAGGAGACACTTGTACTAGAGCAGGAAATGCACAGAAACCAGGGACTAGACCTCCGTGGGATGTTGAGGATGCTGAGCTCTGTAAGCACCAGCACAGCTCTGACCCACTGCACATTACACAAAAAACCAGAGGCTGATTTTCATTTTGACTGGGGTGAGAATTGATTCTAATCCTTTAATCTCACAAGTAATCTGAGTTACGGTTTTCCACAGCCTTTCCTGAAAGTCAGACTCTCCCTTTGCAGTATCTGACAGAGCAGGTAGTTTGGGATCAAGAGAGAAGCGTTCAAAAAAAGCAGTTGCATGAATGTACTCCCCCACCCCCAAACTCATGGTGCCTGCAGCAATTTGCTCTCCGCTCCCCTGGTTTCTAATCCTCCCAGAGCAGAAATGTGATGTAGCAAGCAGAGGGATAGGCTGCAGCTGATGCCATCGCCCCTCCATGGCCAGCTGGCAGGTTTGCTGCCTCCTCACGGAACACTGAGCACAGACTTCAGGGTGTGCGTTTGTCTGTCAGAGCTCAGCACCAGCAAACCTCAGGGGGATACAGCATGAAACACACAACGTGATGCCTCTCCAGACCTTTGCACAGGAAAGTCATCCACTTTCAAAGCACTAAATAGTGTGACAAATTACAGAGACAAAGGCAAAAATACTAATAAGCAATAGTGTTGTGCTTGCCCCTGTTTGGGTTTGGCATTTCAGGCTTAACATTCTCCCCTGTGGACACAGGGACTGCTTTTCAGAAGCCAGAGAACAGAGGAAAGGACCAGGAGTGAGAAAAGAAAGTGAGCCTGACCCAGAATCATAGATTTTAACATCCCCAAACTTCAGACTCCAGATGGACTTTGCAGTTCATTCCAAAATGGGTCAGAACAAAATCTTGGATCCATTCACTTCTTAGCAAAGTGATTCTTAAAGTGTATTTCAATGCAAAATCTGTAAGTTGGGCCATTTTTTTCTAGAAACATACACAAAACCTGTACATTCACCACTATAAAAAAAATACATGAAAAGTGCTGAGGTTGTACAGCTGGGAAATGACATAATTAAACTGTGCAATTTTGTTATAGCCTTGAATGACATGATGAAATATTCATTATTCTACAGGACCCTGCACTTACAGTGCACTGCACAGATGATGTGAACACTCATGAACAATTATTCAGAAAATAAACAGGAAAATTCAGTGAGAAAGGAAAAGTCTGGTTGTTCTTTGGAAAGTAGATGTGTTAGTTTGCTCATTGCCCACTAGTTTGTTGTGAACTGTAGTTTGTGGCATGTTGTGAGTAGGAGAGAGGCATAGAGGAAGCTTCCTGCCTGTGATCCATCCTATGGAACCATTTACCAAACGTGTGTGGAAAGAAGACCTGACTTAAACAAAAGGGTTGAAAAGCCAAGCAGCCAGCAGACAGGAGAGCCACTGAGCAGGCAAAAGGAAACAGGGGAGCTGGCATGGAACTTCTTTTAGAAAGTGATCTCATAGACAGCATTTACAGGTGATACAGATAAGGAACAGAGTGCAACATGAGGGGAGAATGAATTACAGCAAGAGTTTGGATAGGAGAAGAGAGCAGAAAAAAACAGCTCACACAGAACACACGAGAAAGGGGATCAATGGATGTAAGTGGCCACTGCAGAAAACTGGGCAATGCAGAAGAAACTGAGCAGTGGAAGACACCTGCTACATTTAAGCTTGAGGTGAAATAAGGGTGGGTGAGGTGGCTGCAAATAATAAGACAAAACAATTTGTTCTGTTAGAGAGGAAGAGATAGGAGAGGGAGCCAGAGACTAAAGTCCAGGAAGGAACAAGAATGAAATACAGGAAACTGTCAGATAAAATAGGAAATGGGATATCTGCTTAGGAAGAGAGAATGTGAGAGTCACACTCAACACCAGCATGAAGAGGCATGTCCCTGACTTGTTATTCACTGCTGAAATAAGGCTGCATTTCTCTCACAGAAGTGTATCCAAAAAAACTAGAAAATTTTGTTCTCTACCAAATGCAAGACCTCAGGATGCACTGAATCTCACTGAAACATAAGGATTAGCACACCAAGGTAACAAAATAACCAGAGCAGTAAAGATTCAGGGAGACTACACTGATATTTTTCTATGCCCTAAAAAGCAGGGTCAGAATTATGAGGAAATTATGATTAAGGAGAAGATTGTCAGGAAGCAGCAAGCACCAGTTTCTCTTTAAGTGTTGAAAAGGTACAAGCTGAGGGTTATCACAGCACAGGCTGTGCCCTTACTGAGGGGGCACCATCCTGAGCACAGTGGGCAGAGCAGGGAGCTGTTACCACAGTAGCAACAAAGGGATGGACCAGGGCAATACAGGAGCAATGGGAGACAGGCCCAGAAAGAAGCTCCCAATGTGGATTCAAAGTGCATTCAGAGGGCAGAAGGAGAGATAAGCTACAGCACATGCCAGTGGGGTCCACCATGAGGGAAGGTACCTACAGCATTGACCCAAGGTCCATCCAGAAGCCAGAGGCACACACAGGCACACCCACAGCACACTCAAACAGAGACTAACAGCCCAGGGCTGAGCTTAAATAGAGCTCCCAGGCCAATGGACAGAGAGGATGGGTAAGAGTCCCAGGTGGGGCTGGTCAGGGCTGTTAAAGTTCAATTAGTGCCTTCAGAATACTAATACTAATGATACTTGAATTGCCACTGGATTAATGTCATTGGAAGCTTTAGGATATCTGACTGCTAGGAGGCATCTGAGGAAAAAAAAGTACTTCAGCTTTCTGGATTTGGAGCTGGAAATCCAGGTGGAGGAAGCTTGAAAGCAAGTTGTGAGCAACAGAGGCTTACACAAGGTTCATGCCATCAGTTAGGAAACTAGCCAGCTTTCAGCTAAAGCCTGAGTAGTTTATGGCACTGATTTATGTGAATGCATATAAATATATTGGTACAGCAGGAGAAAAAATTGAAATTCAGGGGATTTCTGTCTCACATCTCTCATATTTCATTTCACTGATCCTTAGATACTAAAATATTTAGGCCTGTAGAAGCTGATATACTTGCAGTTAGAGGATATTATTAGTCCAGGAAAGGAACTCAAATGTTTTGTTATACTCAATCACCATCATATTGGCTTTAATGGCCATCTTAAAGCTCTGCTTTTGTGTTTTGATATAGCAGCTAAGTTCTTAGGCTGTGGTTTCATGATGCAAAGTTTTTGGGGGCAGTCTCAATTTGAGACATTTCTGCTTTCCTTACTACTTTTTTCTGTACTATCACCTGCATGACACCCTGAGTCAAGTGTAAATTGGTGTGTGAAACCAAACCATGTTTAAAAAAAAACTAAACCATGTTTTTTTCCCTTGGCACTAGTATTTTTAATCTGGATTAATTCCTTCATCTGCCTCACAGTACAGCCGTGCTGTTACAAGTCTGGTGTTGCTGCCAAAGGCTTTGATTTTTACATCTACGACCTGAGCAGCTTTGAATCAGGACATAGAGGAGGTTATAGTTTCATGGATTTTAATGCCAGGATGATCAGTTTGAACCTCCTATACTAAACCATGAATTTCATCCAGTAGTTCTTCCATGAAGCTCTGTAACTTCTGGTTGATTTATAGCAAATAGAGTAGGATCACATCCTGTTTTCACACAACGGGTCCAAGAAATTACATGATTTTTATTCACTTTTGGCTCCACAGAGTTGCTTCACCTGAATTCTGATCCACAGCTGAGAAAGTGAGTGAAAGTTTTCCACCTGTTTGTCCTGCAATTTTTAAATTTTTCTAAACTCCTTGTATAACACCTTTAATAAGGTATATATACAAATAACATATGTCTAAACAGCTTTATATAATATCTGAAGCCTCTTGCTTTTTCTCTGGCAACTTAGTTTCTTTACCCATTATCCTTTCAGTAAATTCAGTTGTGCTCTTTCTCCTGGGCTATTCTCAGTCTATTTGGTGGGGGGTTTTTTCCTAATCAATGCAGGTTAAATTTGGAAGTATTGCAGGTCAGAGCAACTGTTGCTGATTCAGAGAAAATGTTTGTCTTTGGACTCTGTATTCTCTCTGTAACGTCGCCAGAGAAATTTTGGTTACAGCAGTTTGCAATGACATCAGAGGCTTATAGTACCTGCTTGTAGTAAAATGAGAAGATCTGGGACCCTTGTGGCAATGCCACCTCAGCCCATACAGGTTTTGAACTCCACAGCAGTGAATAAGTGAATGAGCTGCCCCTGGTTCCAAATTCATTGAAGAGACAATGGTGGAGGAAAATTAGTGATAGTGTTCAGCTGAATATTCAAACTGGCACCACTAAGACCTTTTTGAACAGTAACAGACGACCAGGATAAACAGACCAGAAGAGGTATAAAAATCATGCTTCCTGTGAGGGGATATAACTCAACCTGTGACAGTTTCAAAACAACTCCATCCTCTGTCTGAATTCACCTCCCTCAGGCTTTATACACAGCTGGTTGTGCCTCAGTCCATATTTCACTCTGCTTTCTTCCTGTTTTCTTTCTGAATTCTAGCTTGATTTTTATTGGGGTTTTTTTTGAGTCAGCTGTCCTCTTATTTTTGCCTGCAATGTCAAAAACTCCATTATTAATCTGTACCAAACTGCACACAAATAACAGCTGTGAGGCTTAAATGCAGCATCTGAGTTACAGCAGGTCACCAGCTCCTGGTGTCTTAAAAACAGAGGAAACAGAAGGGGGAGCGAGACTCAGTATTTTAGCAGGTGAATGCCTGAATCAGAGCACAATGAGTAAATACCACCGTTCAAATCTCCTGAAAGGGCATGGCACAACTGAGTTTGGTCTTGTTCAAGGCTTTGTGCTACTGGACAGTCTGGCCTGATTGCCAAACTTTGCTGTAGAAAGACCCAGAAGTAGTTTCAGGAGAGGAAAAATGGGAGAAGATTAGATTTAGATTCTGATATATGGACAAGAATTTGTGGATTTACAGGTCAGGCATATGGATTAGCACACTGTGAGCAGTTCAGAGAAATTCAGACATGACCTGTTCATTCAACAGGCCAAATAATTCTGCCATTTATTTTGTGATAAATCTGGCTAACTCCAGCAACTGTCTCACCTCATCTGGATTTCTACTGGTTAATCCAGTGGCTCCAGGGGTGTGTGATTGAAAAACCCATCCCAAAGTGGGCCTGTGAGTTTGTCTCTGAATTTTTACCTCTATATTGAGTGAACTTGGCAGCATGCACAGCTCCCATTCAAGAGAAATTATGTTGAGTAATGGAACAGATGAAGCCAAGACACAAATAGATTCCTGCAACTTCTCTGCAAATGGCTGCAGCTTGCAGAGTGGGGGAAGGGCAGGGCTGAAAAGGCACAGGACCAGCCAAATTTATAAGGAATTTGGGAAGGGAGAAAAATGGTGACAAAGTCCATGATTTAGCAGAAAAGTTGTGCACAGCAAGGAAAGGATTCTAAACGCCTAAATGATGCAAAGCTAATCCCTGGGGCCCTTCCAGCACAGTGAGTGAACCAAAGCAAGGAAATATATGTAGGATTTCATAACTTTTTTTGCATCGAATGAAATGGAATTTTTAAATAATCCTGTGCAAAATTTCTCCATATTTTGTGTGCACCTGCGGCTGAAGTATTAAAATGCAAATTCCGTGTACCCACAAGCTACAGCTCTAGAACGATTTGCTTAAATTAGTGGAATATTCATTGGGGATTAATGAACTGGCTGAAAGGCCTTGAAAAGCTTTGGTAAAAGACTGAAAATTTTTGTTCTACTAACACATAGGTAAGCTGAGGACAGAAACAACACAACAGTCTATTCAGTACCAGCAGAGCTTAAAAACACAATGACTGAATATATGAGGCCAAACACAGCAGGTCCTATGATGATCACATCACATCACAAAACATCCTCGTGTTGGTAGCTTTGTCAAATTCAACTAAGAGAGACAAAACATATATTGCACGGATCTTAAATGAAAGACCCTCAGAAATATGCTGGACTATGGGACACCAGAGAGATATTGGTACCAAGTGGTGGCTGATAGCTGTGAGATGAAACAACTCTTTCCCTCTCTTAGCCTCACACACACACAGATTCTTGTAGCTCTAATGTGAAAAACAATCCTTGAAAGAACTATAAGGCATATTTTATCAGCCTTAAGATGTATTTAGAAGTGTTTCTAATCAAATGTTTCTACTAGTGGGATTATTATGGTTCTTTCACAGAGATGAAATTGGCAGAGAACATAATTTAAGTGATTAAAACAACAAACACTGCTATTAATTACAGAAATTAAGCAATAAAATTAATATATGTTTAAATAGCTCACCCCATAGCCAGTGCTTTTAAGAAAAGTTGTGTTTAAAGGCTACTGATGTCAGATAGGAAAGTATTTAGTACTCCATTTCACAAAATAAGAGATGATTTTGTACAAGTAAGATGAATATCTGCATGGCTGGATCTACACTGAGCCCTGATTCAGAAAAGCTTTTAGGTTTGTGTTTAAACACTGTTCCTGAATAGGCATGTTTTTCTGATTTGGATTCAGCAGTAGTAAAAGACATCTCCCCAGCAATAATAAAATGTAGGAAAAACTTGTCGACTTTATGATAGCAGAACTTCTGACTGAGCTATTATAGAGGTCATGGCATCAAAAGTGTGGTTATTATCTAAACCACAGATACTCAAAATGTCATGTTGATGGTAGGAATGCCAGATGCTCTGGCTGCAAACCACAGGTTCTCAGACAACCTGCATGGATGTCAAATTAAACACTGGTTATGATCAGAAGAGGGTAGAAGCACAGCCCAGAATGTGCTTGAATTTGGAGGATACATTTTATCTAAAATAAAGAGGGAACATGTACCATATTTTTGCTTGACTTCAATTTTTTAATAACTCAGAAGGACAGAGGTGTTGATTTTTGGGTTAGCCAAGATGCAACTCCTGGCAGGAATGGGGTCAGTACTTTAAAGTGCCAGTATTCCTGAAACAACAGGAGAAGCATGGGATGTATAGGAAAGCTCTTTTTTAGATTTATGTAGGTATTCTTCAGTTAAGGGTTCTGGTGACTTTTGTGAGAATGTGTTAAAATAGGATCTTCTGGGGTGACCAGTGAAAAGAAAAGTCTGAATATCCTTTTCCAACTTTTATCTAAGTAATTGTTCAAGAAGTCATTTAAAGTCACAGTTTTGAAGCACATTTGCCCTGGGGAACTTGAAACTCACCAACACTATCCACTGCAATTCAAGAGAAACTTTCCTTGATGCTCCCCTGTCAGCTTCTTTGTCATCTCTGAACACAAATATCTGAAACTTTCTCACCCACCTGCATGTACCCACAAGGATTCTTGTGAAAAGCTTTGGCCCACTGTGAGTGGCAAAGGTGGCAGCAACACCACTTTCTTTCCATGTAGTTCATGTAATTCATTACTACCTTTTGCTGGCATAATTGATATGATTTTCTAAGTTTCCAGATTATTATGGGTATAGCTTGAAGTCCATATTCAGTTTTAATTTTTGGAAACAATCAGTGCAGGGATCTGGTTTTAGATTTTATTCTTATGTGATCTAGAAGCTCTTGGAACCTTTATTTTTTTTTACATTCCTGAACCTTCTCCTATAGTTGATGCACACAGGTAACTTTTTCTTGAACAGAACATACTCTTTGAGCTGCCAACTACAACAGAGAGCACCTCCTGCATCTCTGAGTGCTGGACATCATACAGACTGGCACAGTTTGGATCAGATAATGTGAAAACTTAGCTGGGGATTATCAGTAGAACTGCACAAGATATCTGAAGAGGAGATAGATAATATTTGCAAGGGTTACAAGTGCCAAGTCACCTAGAAAATTGATGCAGAAAAACAAGTTTTACCTTATGTAACTTCCATTATGCCAAACAAGGAATCCTACTTAAAACCAGATCCTGCTCCCTTTGAACTAAGTGGAAAACTTTCCATTTGCTTCATTGTGGAGGATCAGACCCACAGGGAGTCTAGTTTGTCTCTGTAAACAGGATAAAGAGGCAAAAGAAACATCCGAGGCCACTCGTAAGAATTTCCTGGCAGTGTAGGTACCAATAATTAACAAGTAAAAAAAAAACCCAACTAATTCTTTATACAAAAACATTTTTATCCACATTCACTTTCCTCTGTCCATACTTACTTCTCATGGACTAGACAGAGAATTGTGAAATGTTTGGTAAACAAAAAGGACTTTGGTCTAGATTCTGTGTTCTGTCCATGTGCACTTTTTGCTTTGTAAACTTTGTTCTGGAAGCATCTCTGGGCTCAGCTAAAATGTGTCATCAAAGCAGATCCTAAACCTGACAGCTCTTACTATCTTTGTTGGAACTTGATAAAGAAATAATTTACTGTAGAGTAACACATAACTCTGTATATCCTACAACAGCAATATGTGGAACAGGATTATGTTCCTTTGCATCCAACTGTAGAAGAGCAGATGTATTCAGGTGGCCAGGTCCTGGCATATTGGTGCCCTCCATTTAAAAGTAAATGCTGCTCTGTAGTTTTCTGTGGCAAAATGCAATCTCAATAATTTCCCTTACCGACAGAGAAGCTACTTGAAAGAGTTTGAATAATGCAGGCTGTGACATTCATAAAGGAGAATTGTGTTCTTAGCTACCAGAAGAAACTATTTAAGTTAGGTAGAATGACATCACTGTCTTTTTTTTGGTCTGAGGAAAGTTAAATAGAAACCAGGAAAACATCACTGTCAATAGCAACAAACCCCAAATTCAAGGTTTGTTTGTCTAGAAGTTTCTTGCCTATTATTTACAGCTCCCATCTTCATTTCTCAAAGTTTTCCTCCTGTCTGACATGATATTCTCAGTAATTCATAAGGAAGATGTGATCTAGATAAACTGTGTAGAGGTGGGTGCGTGGCTTGTTTTTTTTAAAAAAAGCCACATTGATAGAGTAGTTATTACTGCTTTGCTGCCAAAAAAAAGAAGACAGAGAACATTTTCATTGGATCCTATGGGTCTAGTTTGAGTCTCACTGTATTTTCACAAACTTATGACCAGAGAAAATATGCATGAAACTATGCAGGATTTCAAGCTATGAGGAATGATGAACCATTTGGATGCTGGTTTTACCATCTTCAGTTTTCTTGTATTCATTTGTTGCTATGACACTGGGGCATCTGTGACATTTCTTCTCTTAGAGCTGCACTTCTTACTGGCAGCCTCAGCAGAGAAGCCAGACACTGACTGGGTTGTCACGACTGAACTGACAGACCCACAGATAAACCGATCACTGGCAGATCATCTTGTAATCATAGATCATCCAGTCCCCCAAAAAATGGTGTTGAAAAGGGTTGGTTCAAAACTGTCAAGAAATTAGCTTTAGTTTTTTGCATTATTTAGCCTATGGTCTAGCAGTGTTAGAAGTATTACAACTGGAACAGATTTCTGTCACGAGTAAGGAGAGCAGACGTACAAGTTAGCACAGTCATGTCTTCTTCAAGACCGAAGTGCAGAATGATCTCAGATTTTGGGCCTATCCCATGGCAAACAATTACAGTTGTTTTCTACATGAAATTGCTTTTGTTTTTGTGAACTACTGAAGACATAGGAGGACTGAACTCTTAAGAGGCTGAAACTCAAATTACTTGAGCCTTGCTGTGGAGGTCTGCATTTTTCCAGCATTTTATTTAATTACTTGACAAGAGCCTAGGAAACATGAAGCTGCTCTGCCTTCCTTCTGTGACATCACCCACACCAGCTACATTAAAAACTGTGTGTCTTGAGACTTTCTTGGCCCATGAGTACATTAAATATTAGATGTGGCCAGTAGATTAAATCAAATTGTTTCTGGATGTGCAGTATTTGTTTCTAATAGCTCTTTTCCACACCCTGTTTCAGTCACCGTGTGACTGAAGGTAGAGCACCTTCCCTCTGCCAAGAAATTCCAAAATGACAATGATTTTTTTGCAATGTTGTTTGGCTGATAGAAACTATGTCGTTGGTGTTCACCCCTCAACAACAAAGGCCTTTTCCTCCTGCATGTGGGTAAGGAGATTACTGTATTGTACATGCAAAGTTACACATATAAACTTTCTCATGCTGCCTGTGTAAACCAAACCCTGAGATCTGTACCTATGTGAAGTCTCCCTTCAACATTACAATATCATCATTGGTAAGTATTAGGTAAAGTGTAAAAGGAGGGACCTGGCTCTTCATTGTATATTTGAGAAAGAGTTGGGTGTCATGACTAAAGCATGGAAAAGAGGAGCACAATACCATGATCATCTTTATTCCAGGCTTTTATGAGCTGTGTGTAGAATATTAAATTTTGACCACCTAAGATTTCACACTTTTCTGGTTAGTACAAAAAGTAGAACTTAAGGAAGGACATGGTGAGAACTTTCCAATCATATCTGCAGAACGAGGAACAACTGCTCTCCATGACATTGAGGGAAAGGGGATGAGAAGGAATCACCTTGATTTGCAGCAGAGATTATTTAGGCAGGCACTAAAGAAGAGCTTTCAAAATGTCAAGACTGGAGAAGCTACTGAGAGTTTGAATCCTCTTCATCAGAAATTTTAAAAATCTAGTTCAACAACCATCCACTAGTGAATGGTTTAGGTGTGCTTGATCGTACCCTTATGTGAGGACTCAAAACAGTTCACTTATGGTCTTTTCCAGGCTTCATCTAGGATTCTAGAGGCAGTTAAAACTCTGGAAAGCTTTTCTTACTTTTTACTGCGTTTGAATCCCTGCTTAGGCAAAGACTTGCTTAGGGAAAGGCTGTGCGAATCATGTGCTACATCCACCCTCTTGTCTCCTGGGACATGAGTCACTCACGAAGTGCAGTTCTTCAAAACTATTTCACCTTCTGCCCTCTGAAGTCATTGATGGCACAAGAAGATTCTATTCCCTTGTGACCAGTGGGAAAAAATATCCAGTCATAGTTTACAGTGCTTATGCCAGTGATATACACAATATTGTGTTTTCCTTTTCAGAGGGGCAGAATGTTTATTTTTCTACCAGCTGTATCCATTTAGCATGTTATTCATCTATTTGATTTCACTATGTGTATATTTAACAGTTTGCAGTAGGGAGGATGCACTCCTTAAACAGCTTTTCTTAACACAGTTATGATTTGAGTCTACATTATCTGAATCTGATAGTATCACCTAGTGTAGCTGAATCTTGAAATTATCCCACAGATGGAAGAGATTCAGAATAATTTTGAAAATATTGTGAAGGTCATACAGTTCTAATTATCTTAAAATATCTACCTCTGAACCTAGAAAAGTTGAAAGGAAGACAAGAATACACATTCCAAAGTAAAATACTCCAAAATATCAAGTGTACCGTATATCTAAAGGGACAGAAATAATCTTAGGATGTTTTTCTTGAGTCTATTATGTCAGAGTACACCAGGGACCAAAGTTCTAAGGGTTATTTGGGTTTTCAAAACCCAACACAGAGACAGACAGCCTTCTGGAACCAGTGGAGCCATTGACTAGTTTAAAGGGGGTTGAATTCTGTCTGTGATGTATGTGTTTAGATGTACCTGGATATTTGATTATCTTAACCTTCCTGTGACTGTTATTATATCCAGGGTCAAATGCATATAAAAGAATAAACTCATAGGGCTAGTCACAGTACTATAGAATAATTTTTCTTTAAAAAAATATTCTACCTGATTTAAAGATGCAGGGATAAAAGAGTGGGGGCATGGAAGTTATTTTCACATCCTGAACACTGCTGTCTATGTAGTGAAAGTAACAAGAACACAGAAGGTTGAAAACCTATGAGTGAAGGCTGATACCCTAAGTATGACAGAACTGCTCATGTCTCACAAACTTAGAAAATCTGAGATTTGAAATCTGACACTGAAATTCTGGCCAGGGCAGATTTTGTATTAAAGATATTCGTTCAGTTCTGTGTAGTCATATAGGTAGGAGATTTCATTCACTATATTTGGGGTTGGATCTCTGTTCCAATTACAAAGGCCCTTTCCAGCTTATAGGTATCCTGAGTCCAAAGTTTTTAGCAATGAAATTAATATACATGGAACTGCAGAAATGATTATAGGAATATTTTCCTAGAGTGGTGTAGGTTTCACTAATGTGGATTGACAGTGATGCCCTTTCCTTAGATAAGCTTAGGGAAGCTGGGACAGGCTCATACACAAAATACACAGTCAGGCTGAGACAGCAGAAGCAAGTAGCAAGTCTGGGTGGTTGGTGACTATCCAGAACTCACCATGTTCTCCACGACTCCTGTCCTGTTGACCAACTCACATTCCTCTGCGTGCCCATTGCAAAAGCAGCTTCCCCGGACGATTAGGTCATAAATAGCATAGTGGGCAAACCTCTGAGGTTTCTCTACCAATCCTGAACCATGGCATGGACATTCCTGTCTTTTTAACAAAAGGAGGCGGAGGTTGGTGAGTTTCAGGAGATCTTGAGCCTCAGGACTATAGGGGTCCTCGATCTTGTTAGCTGGACTTAAGGCACGATAAATCACCTGAAAGAGAGAACATACACATCCCAGAACAGATACAGGACTCTGCATACACAGCAAATATCCCAAAACAATGTTCAGGTTGTTACTCTTTTGTCACACCATTTTTGTTGTTTCATAATTTTCTAGAGCATCAACAGTTCAGTTTTGAGCATCGCAGTTCTAATTTGGTGTTTATAACAGTGACTGTCATATTTTGGCAGTAGAACATGTATTTTAGCTCATCCACCATTCTACCCTTCTCTGTCTCTCAGGGTATGCTTGTTTCTGATGCTTTTGGAAGAGGTTGATAATGAAGAGCTGCACCACAGTCTTTGCCAGTGAACTAGAGAACTGGTTGCACTGTTCCCAGGCTTAGGTGTGCAAAATCCAATTTGAGAGCTGTTTTCTCCTCTGCTTGAGCTTTTCCATCGTGGCAGAGGCACTTGCCTTTGCGATTCTTTGGCCCTGCTTTGTAAGTGGTCACAGTGTCTGTCTGACTCACTCCACTAGTGTTAGTGGAGTTAAAGCTTTGTTTCCATAGGGATTGCCTCTTTCTCTCTGTTTTTCTTTTTCTTTCTTCCTAGTGAACTCATTGATTTCAATACTTGCAGCATGTAAAATACTCTTACTCCTTTTTGCTTGCAGGAGCCAAAAAACAGAGCTTGTGGTACATGCCTAGAAGATAGTTCTGCTGCATGATGATGGAACATGGCGAGACAAAAACCCCTAGAGTTGACAGAATCAGCTGCTAGGCTTTGCACAGAGCTACACCTGGCAGTACCACAGCAAAGGCAGTGGGACCTTTCCCACCTGTCCACAGTATTTTCTATTTGGTAAGCTCCATTCCTTTTTTTCTTTTAATTCTCTTATATTGTCAGCTACTTACAAAGCTGCAAACAGCCCTGCTTGGTGAGATCAGAGATGCCCATAATTTCTTGTTTGAGCAATGAAGCCATGACAAAATAGCCCAGGCCTTTCCACCCCATTGTCTACATTCCCCTGGTCAATGGAACCATAAGCAAATGGCTCATTTTATTTTGTTCAGGAGCCCAGTATTTCTCTTACTTTCACAGGGCAAAGACCAAATCTCTTCTGTCCAGTTCCCCTAATCCTATTTTTTTTGTGGAAACCATTATATAAACCCTCTCTCCTTCTTCCCAGTCCCCTGTGGACCACACAAAGGTGGAATGGTTTCTCAGAGTCCTGATCAGCTGATGAAGTACAGGCACACACATATTCCTCCCATGTGGTCAATTAAACAAAGACCAAGACAGTGAACTGGATGGAATAGTTCTTCAGAGCCTGCTAAGGTCAGGGATCTCAAAGAATGGTTAAAAGCCCTTGTGAAACTGTCCTCCCCATGTCTTAATTGGTGCTCACACAGTACTGAGATCTTTAGGCAAAAGAACAGCTGTTGGGTGCTCTCCTCTCAGCATAGGGCCATTTGCTTTTACAGAACTGTATTGTTTTTTGTTTCTCTGCTTGACAGCTTGGAAAAAGGTTTAGTTTCCTGTGGGTTTATTGTTTTGCAAATATTTTCATTTCTGACCTTGCATCTCTTGAGGGGACTTGCTTTGGCATTTTCCATATCCCCTTAGAATGCTGAACATCATTTGTGAGTAGAGACATTAATAGCCTGGAAGTCCCATAGGGGTTGTGGCATCCTTTTAAGAAAAAAACATATTCTGTTCCAGCTGAGGTACAAGAGTTTGCTTGTATGATTAATTTATGACACATTTCTGTCTAGAATAGGCTCAGTGGTGACACTGGATTTGTTTGTCTGTATTTCTCCCAAGGCAAGTCTTGTTAAGTGTTAAAGATCTGATTTGGGTGACATAACACCAGTGAAGTCTTTTGGGAGTGGCACTTATATGTTCTTTCGGATTCAACAAGCACTAAGGAATTAACGTTCCTTAACTTTGTAAAAATCAAAGATACTGAAGATTTACTTAAATAAAGATATTTTGTACCAGCAAAGTCAGAACAGATGTGTTGTGCCAATAGAACTATGTTTAGGTGATCTGCATTTTCCTTAGAGGTAGCAGTTTTATTCCATAATTAAATCAGTTTAGCAGCACCATTTCACATATGCATAAAACTGGAAAATGGGATTTCCCCCTTCCTTCTCTTCTGAATGTCAAATTCTCCTTGAAATATTGGTGGTTAAAACCCTTGAGCACAAGGAAAAGTATACTGCAATCACTATCTCTTACCTAATTTTTAATATTTGATATTTGATTGGATGTTTCTTCTCACATTAAAGTGTCAGTCATCAGATCTTGCTTAACATATGTATTGTCCTGCTGTTTAGAACAATAATTCTTGAAGAACAGATTAGTATCCATAATTTATCCTTATTAGTCTACTATATGTATAGATTCAATCATTCCGGAGTGGGATAAATTTGTTAAAAAGAACTGGTATTTCATCTTACATTCCCTGAATTATTTTTCCATAAATGTATTTGGGTTTATAGTTCCCTAAGGAAAAATGGACCCTAAATTAAGAGACAGATTGGTGGTGGCTGTATATATTGGATAATAATTTTATGTGATTTAGGGAGGAATTTTATTTCTGTAAAAAAGGAGAAGATATCACTTTGATCAAAATACAGAGTTGGAATGCGACTATTTGGTCACACCCCTAGCACAATTGTTCAGTATAATTTTCAGCAAGTAACTAGGGCCTCATACTGTTCTGGATTGCCAGTGAATTCAGTAGCAATAGGAGGAGTCTGGTTTATGTCCTGTTTTCTTTTCTTTTTTTCTTTGTTAATGGGATACAGGTATTCAAGTACTTTGTGGAATGGGAGGAAGATTAGTAAATTTGTATCTGTAAAATTCTCTGAGAATCCCTGGAGATGGATGTTCAATACATGCAATTTAAATAAGTATATGTAAAACATAAGAGTTTACCTGTCACAACCATTAATGCATAAATGTTTCAAATATTAGATTATAAATGGATCAAAGCATTACTAAACTCCTAGAGTCATGAGCTGTAGGAAGAGACATTCCACCTTTTCAATTGTGTTATTTGTTCCCTTTTTTGAGTTCTCAAGGTTTGTATTTCTAAAGCTTATGAAGCAGATTCTTTCTATACACATAGATATTTGACTTCTGCCTTTTGCAGAAAGGCATAAATATTACTGTTTGTCATTTCCCAGAGCTACTGTGTGAATTTTCAGTTTTTCATTATACTCATGTAAAAGACATGAAGGGAGTATAATGAAAAAGAAGAGTTTTCTTTTAATTAAGATGCAAGCTTTGAAAAGAGCTTCCCATGATGTTCACTGTAAAGTTATTTCTCATCTAATTAAATCTCTATCTGATATCAAGAACTGTTCTTTTTTTTTTGCTGTAACAGAGTGCTCTGAAGCCTTCCAGGTGTTTCCCTAAACATCAGTTTCCAGCTGTCATAAAAGTAGCACATGCACAGCTGCAGAAGAAAATCTAATGGTGATTGAGTCTGCTAAGGGACACCCGAGAAATCTTTCCACTTCCACTGATTTGGGTGGAAGTTGAGGGTGTTCAGCACCTCTATAGCTTAACCCTTTGTGGAAGTGCATCCCAGATCCTGAGTTTCCCTTACAATCAGGAGCTGACATAGAAGCTGAATGCTGAGTAGGACATTCATGCTTATCTGCATATCTGCTATCAAGGGCATATTTGTCATTCTGATTTTCAAAAGTCAATCAGCTGCACCTCAAAAAGTCTACCCTGTCCCCTCCTGACTTTTCTAAGAGCAAGAAAGTCTGGAGAATGCTGTAAATGTACAAAGCTAAAAAAGGTAGCCACTGCTAGAGGATTGATTTTGCTGTAAGCTGGCACAGCCTCACATTGTTTTATCACCAATCAAGAGATCATCTTCATTCTGGAGACAGTGTCTCAAATTTTTGATTTCTTGCCATAGGTTTTACTTCTCCATTCTTGATGCATCTAATTCTGTTTTCTTAACCTGATCTTTCAGCCAGTATTAGTCAGAAAAGTTGTGGACACAACAAAGGTTCCCCCTTGCAATCTCATAGCCTAAGGTCAAGGAATATGAGTCATAAAGGGAGGGTGGTGCCAATGCATGGCCTCCCACAAAAGAAGATCCTTGTGCAGAACAAGAATTTGATATTACAAATAATCCTTAAGCTATGTTGATCACGTTGCACTCAATCAGGTTAATGAGGTCAGAAATGTCTGTGTGCTTATACTAGGTCCATCAGAAGGAAGCTGCAATAAAAACTCTTATCAGTCCTAAATCCTCTTCATTAAGAGATTTTCATGTGAGTTGATTTTGTTCTTAAAGGAATAGTAAACAATTGTCTCTGAATTTTTCCTACCTTGTGGCATATATCCTCTGATTTATTTGTTAGAGCCCCTTGACTTCCATCTTGTGGTACAGCAGTCCTAACTAAGAAGTAGTCTTTTTCCTGATTTACTCTATGGAGCACAAAGTTTAGCTGTTCTCTTTGCCATTAGAAGGCCCATTCTGACAATCCATGGAATAGTGATTTTTAGTCAAGATCCACTACTTTTCTGTCCTTCCAGAGAACAAAACTCAAAAGCCGGTATAGAATATGATAGTCTGTTAAAGAAATAATTGTGAATTTCATTTTTTTAATTTATTTGAGCTGGGTAAACTCAGCTACTACCAAGACAATGGCATCTTGAATTCATTCTGTATTCTCCAAATTAGAAAGAGATGATGTCCTTTCAGTTTGCATTTGCTTTGAGGTTATTCCAGTAATCCAGTCAGTGTGGCATTAATATTGATATTCAGGCAGTGCTGCCAGTATGATTGGCACAATTGAAGTTAGACAGACAAATCTGAAGAGCCATGCAGACTTTTTCTCTTCCTCGAACAAATTGTATTCTGTAAATTCAGGTTCTCTGCAGATGCACATCTGTAGAATGGCAAGGGTTGTAGGGAGAAGCAGTATCCTCTTTCAAGACAGGTAATGAAGTTGGAGTACAAACTCTAGATTATTTGACTCAAAACCCTTCAGCTTTCAGTCTGTGTACAGGGAATGGGCAAAACTCCTTCCATTCTACATAGCAGCACCTCACGGGAGGTGTGAGAACATTTCCATGCTCACACAAAGTGCACTGTCCTTTTTCATTATGAGGAAAGGTCCTTGTTCTGAAATGGTGAAGGGTGGCACAGGGAGTTCTGTGATGCAACAGCCTGACTGGGAACTGGATTGATAATGAGGAGACTCATTTCACTGTTTGCTGAATTGTCAGAGAAAGCTTAAACAACCCATCACCATCAGTGTCAACCAGTCTGTGTTCTCATGGGAGAGCATCCATTTCTTTTAAGTGGAGCCACTTATATCTCTAGGTCTTGGCTGAAATCTTACACATGACCAGACTTAGCTAAGTGTATAATCTCACCATGACAGTGATGTGTGGCCAACTGTAGAGCAAGCATTTAAGTGTTCTTTTGCCTGGAGTTTAAAAATTACAACAATAAATTACTTAGATTATAGCATTTCAGCCAACAATTTTTTTCACAGTTGAGACTTGGAAAAAAAAAAAAAGCAGTGGCTGCAACTCCATTAAAGTTTTATGAAACAAAGTGAGGAGAAAAAATAATTTGCTATCTGCTGCCTTGTATGTTCAGGAAATGCACGAAATGCAGAAGCAATGCTAAAAAAACCACTGCGGCATCTTTCTGGCTGGTTTATCATGTTCCACATGTTTCTGACATGGCTCATTACAAACCAGGTCAGAGAAGGACACTTGGTGCCCTCCTCAAGTTCGCTTGCCAGGGATGGGATTGCTGGACTAGTCTCATCAGTTCAAATTCCCTTCAGAGACAAATCCTTGCCTTAATTCTTCCTCCAGGGAAGCAGGGCCTGGCAGTGCTATCTGCTTGTTTACACTGCTGGTGTTAACTGCTTCCTCTCAACTTGCCTCTGCATTCAGTCTGCTCCTTAGTTCAAGTTAAAGGAAATGCTGAACAGACAGCCCTAGTCATAACAATCAGGCACTTACCTTCACTAGTGACTAATCCCTCCTGGAATCCTTTCTGGCTGGAAGCTGGAATAATATGAATATCATGCAGCTTCAAGAGGCCAGTCCTGATGACTGTTGGACAATTCAGTGCAGTGCAAGACCCTGTCCTTACATCTTAGCTACTAGGAATTCAACCTTGTGATGTGCTGTGCATGTTTCTTTTCAGTGACCCTGCTGCCATATGAGATCAGAACTCTAAGAAGTCGCTGAAACCTCAGTGGTGATCTCTTGAATTATTGATGTTGCCACTTAATGAGGTATGTATGTGTGTGTGCCCCCACACAGGGGATCCCCCCCTATTTATCAAAAGGTTTGGCATGAATACAGTAAAAGAAAAGCCTGAGAAAAGACAGCAAAAATTGTAGATCCTTGGAACAGGATCACGCAGACTCCACACAGAGCCCTGTTCCCAGCCTGGTTTGGTATCAGGGTACAAGTGGTCACTCTCTGCCACAGCTATTACTCAGGAAGTCTCTGTGGATGGAGAAAGGCAGCAGAGACCTTCAATGTCAGTGCAGAAGAAAAGGCCTTCCACAGGGTTGTCTGTGGCTTGTCTCTGAACAAGCTGGTGGCTTTTAGAGTAGACAGAAGTGTGTCCCATCACAACATGTCTTGATCTGGCATTCACTGAGTATGTTTAGAAGAGTGATTAAACATCTTTTAGGTACATAGAGGGTCCACTCATCTTTGACAAAAGGCACTGCTGGGGACTTCTGTCCCTAAAGAGGTCACCACAGGATACAAAACGGAGAATGAACAGGTCTTCTGTGCAAGGCACACTTAACATGTTGCCATAGAAACCAGTTACTTAATTCAGGCATACACAATTCTTCCAGCCCCCAGTGAATTCCAGTAATGGGTTTATTATATCACACTTCATTGGTGTCATCTGTCACACAGACACTCACATAAATGACCCAGCCTTTGATTCAAACCTCCCTTCCCCTAGCTAGACCCAACAGGGAAAGGGTCTCCTCTTAGGTCTGGTGGCTATGAGCAGGTCAGTGTTCTGCATGCTAACAACTTTCTTTCATGCAAGTATCATGCTCAATGGAGGAGAACATTTGTTTCCACTTCCTGATATTCCAGTTTATTAAAAATATGCTCTTAATCTCTCAGATTCTTGAGTGCACCTGGTGTCAGGATGCAGGTTCAAACATTTTGGTCCGTGT
This sequence comes from Corapipo altera, assembly GCF_003945725.1. Lineage (NCBI taxonomy): Eukaryota > Metazoa > Chordata > Aves > Passeriformes > Pipridae > Corapipo > Corapipo altera. Next base: position 7,613,662 of record NW_020884882.1, on the reverse strand, counting down.
TTCCTCCATATGATGTTTGAACTGTAAGTCACACTAAAGTCTGGTACAATGTTGTCATAATTTCTCCTTTTGTTTGGTCTTGAGTTTTAATTTATATTAGCTGACCTGAAGGCTCATTTTAAGCTCTATGACTATGTAGTACAGTGTTTTTAAGTTAGCAAAACAGATAGAGGGACAGTTAGGTAAAAAAGGTCTCAGTTGATGCATAAGGCTCCATGCCAGTGTTCCCTGTAGATGCACTTACAGTAGATGAACAGACCTTAAAAATGTGTGGTTGGTTTTAGTTCATGAACTAATTATGGGGATCCTAGGATCTCAGACAGATAGATTACATCTGCAAAAGTACTCTGGATCTGAACAGGTGTAACGGGTTTAATAAATGTTTGAGTAAAAGAAAATGAAAAGAGATATTGGACAGTAATCTCCTTGCATTTCTACGTTAGTTGTTCCCCAATGCCTGACACCTTCTCCCTCAGCTGTATCTTATCTGGGATAGAATGGAGATGTGTGACCCTCTCAGAGGAGAAAAATAAGGGACAATCTACCAGAGACAAGGGCTATACCTTAACTTATTGATACACTATATTCTGTTGTGACATTGTCACATCACTCATCCAAATGAGCTTCCATTCTCATCTCCTAAAATTTTCTCTTCTGCTAAGGTTTCTACCCTGCTACCAGGAAAAGACTTTCATGGTCTTGGAGGACCACCAGAATGTGCCAACTCAGGGAGATGCATCTCAGTTTACAGATGTGTTGAGGTTACTGCAGCTCTACCACCTTCTCCTTTCACACCTACATTTTCAGTTCTGGGAGCCAGTTGACCTGAAATCGTGTTTCATTATGTGTCCCAGCATGGGTTTTAAACTTAAGTGTTCTCAGTAAGCCATGTCTTTTTTTTGAGTCATTTTGTGCCCTGTTAAAAAAGGAACTTGTGTCTCTTCTCCAAATGAATAAGACCCAAGAAAAACCTGAATGTCCTGTGGTGGAAATTAGTTCAGCACCCTCGGTAAAGAAAACTGGCCTTTACCTCAAGCATTGGTTAGCATTTAAGTTGAAACTGTTTGGATCACTTCAGAAGCTGTCAGCTTGTGATGTGAGCCCCTCAGCAATTCAAAGCTTAGCCAGAATCAGTAATAGATTATGGATAGGTCAGAGTAAAGGTGAAAAAGAAACAGAGAACACTGAAGAAAATAGTGGTGAGGATTCAAGAACTGCCTTCCAAGTCACTTGAGTCAGTGTTTGAGGAGGTGCCCTGCTGACATTCGTGACATCTTCAAAACAAAGTGTAAAGCTGCAGTTCTGAGATGCATGGGCAAAGCTCCTGTGAGACTTGCAGTAACAGTAGCAGTGTCACTCAGGCAAATCTGATCAGGTATCACTTTAAATAACTACACTCTGCTTCCCTTTATTTCAATTCACAAAAGAATCTGCTGTGTCATGCTGCTGACCTGAAAAGCCTAATGCTTCTGCACCCTTCCAATAGTGACATTACATGGATTGATTAAGAGGTCTCTGTAAAGCCTGTTCAGAACTTGACAATCCTTTTGGGTTAATGTGCTGTGAAACAGTGTTTGTCTTGTTCTCTGTTAAGTTGCCATACAGATTCCTGTGTGCTGCTGTAAAGCTTCACCTCCTCCCGTGGAGGAAGTGACCTCTCTATGTATTCAAGTCATGTTCATGGAAGTATTTGGGATCTGCAAGGGTATAACCTGTAAATATAGGACTGTTACTATTACTATTGCTTTCTGACATCTACTACCACAGAGTAGATTGATTAAGCATACACATACTCACTTCAGTGTAGTTGCTGCCCAAGTTGACAGAATCATTTTGACACTTGTAAACAAAGGCTTGTGTTGGATGAATGTTTTATTATTTGATTTTCTGCCATCCACTTCTCAGATTTGTTGTAGCAGCAACACATGGTCTTAATGATAATCCCCAAGGTTAAGGAAGCACAAAAGCCAACATAGTGCAGGGTAACAGGGAAACTGCACTAGAGAAGGAAGAGTTGTTTTGCATTTAAGGCCAAGGCATTTGCCTCAGACCTTGCATTCTGTGTCTTACTCAACCAGAATTGTCCTGTTTTACCACAGAACACTTCACCTTTTTGTGCTGCTCTTTCCCAATCTGTGAAATGGAAGCAGGACCCTTGTATGTGTGCTGAAGCTCATTAACTGGATCTTGCAAAGCACTTCCAGATTTTTGATTGGAAGGCACACAAGAGTGGAAAACTATATTACTTGCTGAGATTCTGTGTTGACGTGGCAAATTGTAATCCCTTTACAGAAGACATTTGGATGTATTTGACTTAAATTAATCATCCTAACTGACCAGCAGAATTACTACTCCCAGAAATAAGATAGTTTAGTAGTCAGATGATCTGTTCCAGATTTCTCATATGCAGAGATGTTTCTTAGCCTGTTGCACAAAGATGAACTCAGTCCCTCCTTACTACTGCTTCCCCGTCTCAGGTGTAGTACACTAGTTTCTTTTCATGTGCATTTTGAAGCGCACTGCTAGAACACAGGATTTTTTGAAGCCTGTCTGGACCATTCACCTCACCTCTAAGCTTAATTTGCAGCAAAGTATTACTGATGAACCTTCATGATCACTTCCAGACAGAGAAACCAAAAGGATTATGACTTCTCCAAGGAAGAGAGAAGGAAATAAAAGGAAGTGAAAAGACTCCAGCCTCTGTTGTGAATATAGGAATATTTTATGATCTCCCTTTGTACCATTATGTCTTCTCTATAAAATGATACCAAGATATTTACCTTCTTTCCCATCTAAACTGTTTCAAGATTGATGAATGAAAGGAATTATAACTAAACTGAGTGTCTGATTACTAAGAGTAGTTAATATTCTTGTCAGAGGAATTTATCAGAACAACTGTATATTTATTTTTAAAAAAACCTTTTGCATATGTTTAATAACATATCAGAATATTCATACCAAGGGAGGGGCTTTTCCCACTGTTGAATAGTGAAGCCTGGCTTCTCACTCCCACTTCCTGCTTCTAAGCAGTTTCATTTCTGGAGCCTGCTTGATACAATCAGCAGTCACCACCAGCAAGAAAAATTACATTAAACTTAGGGGAATGATCTGTATAAAATCATTCAATCATCTAGGAACTATTTATATGGAGAAGAAAATGAAACACCATGCAGTTCATGTCATCCTAAAGTAGGAAAATGGTGTGGATAAATCAGACTCTACAAAATGGGTATTTCCCTGCACCTACTTTGTTGGAATTCTAGCTCAGTTACTGGCATCTGCAATGTACAATTAGGCAAAGTTAATCCTATTCTCTGAAAGCTCTCATAAAATAAATTTGTTAAAGTATTTCCATTCATTTTCATTGACATACAATTTCTCTTCTTCTTCCACTTTATTTTCTGAACACAAAGACCTTTAAGATGGGCTACCTTTCTGAATTTATACACACAGTATGTGTTTTAGCACATACTCTCTGGTTTTCAGGCCCTCTTCAGCTGTTTGACATTAAACTTAGTCCAAGCCTCAGTTATTGCTTACCTCTCCTCTGGTGCAGGGCACTGCATCTGAATACCTGGAAGTGCACATGGAGCCTTCCTCAATGAGATCATCCTGGAGCCCAAAAGTAGCTGTACAGTTGACAGAGAAATACTTGTAGGGCCTCCAAGTCTGCCCGTAATCCTGGGATCTTTCCAACACCATTGCAGCTGGGCGAGGTGACTTGAACACAGCGATGACGTGGGTCAGGTAGAATTCTGTTTCAAAGTCCAGTCGGATTTCTTCCCTGTGTACCCCTTGGGCAGACTGCCACCAGGAGATGGGGTTTGCAAAGAAATCATCCGTCATGTCAGCAGGGAGGTGGGAGTTGTCAGGCTGGTTGGCGTTGCACTTGGTGCAGCGAGGCTGCCCACAGCCGCGGGAGGGGCGGTGCAGGAGGTTGTGGTCCGGGTAGGAGCAGTACAGCTCCGTGCTGTTCTGGCCACACGTGGTGAGGGTGACTGGTGTCCTCCCTGCCGCAAGGTTTCCCACTGGAGGGTTGCAGGCACGGCCATTGCAGCGGAAGGCTCGCGGTCTTGTGGGGTCTGAAAGACGGGCAAAAGAAAGACAACAAGTAGAACTTCTCAAATACTGCTCAGGGTGTAATGCGGGTGGCGATACAAATGTTTGGAGTCCTCATCTGGGGACTGAAATCCAAGAGGACACCTTCAAAGGAGAGCTGCTTCATCTTTTCACACTACGTTTTGAGGCAGTTTCTCAATGAATCCAGTCCTTGTGTTTGGTGCCTAACTCAGAAACTGATGTTTATGGTGCTTAACCTTAATTTCTGTTGAAAATGCAGTTGTGTTGGTCCACTGAATTTTATGTTTAACTGGAGTAATCTTGTGTTATCTTACTTTCACTCTAGTAAAAATCTGTATTGACTGAATCTATTCAATGTGTCTATTTTCATTGTTATCAGAGAGCAAAGTCAAACTGGAGTGTAAACTGTAGATACATTAAGAAAAGAGATGATTCCTGCCCAACAGATTTCAGACACTAATTACACATAAAAGCATGTATTTCTACAGCTGAGTGTTGAGTTTCTACCTCTCCTAATAAGATCAGGGGGAGTTATTTATTCATAACAGAGCTGAAAATCAAGTCTATCTTTTGTTTAAATACCTTGACATGGAGATAGATGACTACATTCTGTTTGCCAAGTTTGCAAATATTGGCAAATTTTTGGTATCTTCAATGGATATATTTACTTATTTCTAAATTAAGAAAAGGTAGGGATAACTACAAAGTCTCAATATTTTTTGAAAATCAGCAGTGTCTTCTGAAGTGGAATTAAAGGTCATTCCAAAACCTTATTACCATGCTGGAGAAAACTGCATTTCTAATGGCATACCATGTCCTCTTTGCAACTTAACACTTTAGAAGGAGTTAAAGACTGACCTTGCAAGGTCATAAATCTAATCCAAGAGGTCACAAGTCAGATGACTGGATGTAGGTCCTACAGGAAATGACCCTTCCAATGAAACATGGGATGACCATAAACCCTGAGTAATCTAGGAGCAGTTCAAAGGTCAACTATTAGCTCAACATTCTAGGTAAAATTTTAAAATCCCTACTCAATTTATATTCAGCCTTTCCTCAGGTAAAATTAATTTAAAAATCAAGTTAGGTCAAAGAAAGGACCCTCCAATTCGGCCTTATAGAAGTACTCAAAGTACTTATAAAAGTGTCAAATTGACACCCCTCTTTCCAAAAGGAAAGTTTAAGGTGAAAAAAATGTCCAACATACACAGTTTTGTTTCTGAGTTGGCTCTGTCCTTAGTTCTTCAGTGACATCTCTACCAGACCAGGAAAGAAAGGTCAGACATAGGCATTATTTTGGAAAACACCTTATGCATTTTGCTTCCCAGGATTAGGACACAAAATAGAATTATTGTATGTCCACTGAATCCCATTGACCAAAGGCGTGTGCCATTTTAGTTTACATAAAGAGTGAGGTAGTCTTAAACTTCAGGTAGGAAGAAAGGAGATCATCCAAAAATGCTCTTGACTACTCTTAGAAACAGGTGGAAGCCACCTTTAAGGTAATTTGGAGTGTGTTTGCTGGCAAAGATTTTTTTTAGTATCCTATAGAAGCCCTAGGAGACTGGCAGAGCTTAGAGGGCAGCAGTGCCTGAATTACATGTGCACCTGAAAGTCTTCAGATCAAAGGAATGAAAGCTGCCCCTCCTCAGTCCCACCAGCCAGTACAGAGATGAGGATTTGCAGAAGTCATCTGGAGAGGAATGGAGAGAAGATGGGGATGTTTGGCTCTATTGGTTCTGTTCTCTGTTCCCCACCTTCAACTGAGCAGATGATTCTTAGCACTGCTGGAGATCTTCCACCAAGTCCTCACACCATCCCAACTGCTTGATGGCCATTTCAATGTAATTTCTTTCTGATTGTGAACTTCTTGTTCTATCTGAGCCCAGTGCAGTTACAGAGGAACACCAGGGGGTTCAGAGGTTTTTATCTAGGAGGTTCCTTGCAATATCTCTGAGTATTTTTGTCCAGAGAAGGGCCATAGAAGTTGTTTAGAGCTTCCTCCTTTTTGCAGAGCATCTGAAATTCCAAATTTTTATGTACTCTGGAGGGTAAATTTTACTGAGTCATGCAGAATTCTAGAAATAAAGATGAATCTATACTTATACATATATATACATATATATGAGCTACAACTGCATGCCTCAACAATGTCTTTGCAAGTGATGTTTAGGTTCATGTTCATGTCCAAACTGTTTGGAAAAAACTACCAGAAATAAGGAAGTCACAGCAATTTCTGTCTTTGAAGCAGATTCAGTATTAACTGATTTTGCTCAGTGCTGCACAAAGGTGTCATCTTTGCCTCCAGAGAATTTCAGTGGGACTGGTCTTACAACTGAGCTTTGAACAAGCATTAGTTCTGAATAAGAGTCAGGTTACTTAGTTTTGATCAGGAATGGATCCATGTTACAAATGCTATTGGATTATGGATGATTATGGATATGTATACCACATAATTAAAAGGAAGTCCATCTCCATTGATGGATTACACCACTAAAGCTTTCATAGAGGATGCTGGAGTTCCAAATTTAAGAAGTTGTATAAGGGGAAACTTTGCAGACAAGAATGTGAGAAAGCAAAAAAGGAAACATTTTTAAAAGGGAATGTCTGCTTTTGTATTGAGTTTTTTAGCTGTTTTTTTCTGAATCTGGAAAAGAAAGAAAGATGTTTGTTCTCCTGAACACCAGTCACAAGAACATTTATCTGCTCTGCCTGCTAATGCAGCAACATCAATAAACAGTTCCTGCCTGAACTGCTGTGTCATTAGGAAAATGGGAGAAGAACAAAGTGCAAATTAGCAGAAGGGAGTTTGAGAGAATGAGAGAGATTGGAAAACAAATCTGCAGTCGATTAAAAGCTTTGTATTTAAAGAAATCAATTGGCAGAACATTACTTGGCCACAAGGACGGTGGAGCCTGTCCATCACTCAGTGATTCTGTGGAAACAACACAAAATGCTGAATCTGGACAGCAAGGGGAGATCCCTGCAGAAGAGAACCAGCAGCCAAACAAACAACTTACCCCAACTGCAAGGAGGACTCACTGAATAATTCATAAAGAACTAAAGAGTTTGATTACGCATGGGCCCTGCATGTTATTATGAAGTTGATTAGATTTTACTCCATGGAGGATGGCTTGGCTCCATAAATGGTATGATTAATTTATTTGTTTGTTTTCTAGTCCCTCAGAGCTGTGCCACAAAGTGGCAGGTCAATGGCACATGCTCAGCACGTGTTCCAACAATGGTGTTATCTGATGATTAGGAAATCATACAGTTCAAGGGAGGTCATACTATTGATATTCCTGGGACACCATTTTCTAATGGAGATCTCTTACTTGTAATGCAACAGAACACTGTAGACATTAACTAAAAACAGCTTCATTTTTTTTTTCATTTTTTTTTCACCTCCCCATTGGATACCCAACAGAAGAAAGGTCATATGGCATCTTATCCAAAACCCTGCTGATGGGACTGGAAAGATGCCTAATGTTTTACGAGTGATTTGAATTGGAATTTTTATTTCTTTTCCGTATGCAAATTTATGTTTTTATGTGTTCAGTTCTCCTGTAGTTACTCAGAAGAGCAAATTTCACAGATCTGAGAAACAGTAAAACCTTTGGGTATCTTCTGCTGTGTGTTTTGATGGATCAGTTTCAGCATGGATGTCCAACCTGGATTTCACTTTTTACACGTTATGTATCTGTTTAGCTTTTTTCTTAATAACTAAAAACTTTTAAGTTTTATTTTAAAGCTAACCACCCTGGGGAAACGAGTTACTCAAATTTTTATTAGTCAGACCTAGGACTTTACCCTTAAACACTGGTTACAACAGAAGTGCTGTACAATCCTTTGATTTGCCTGGGACCAACATGTAGTACGTTTGGCAAGTCTTCATCCATATATGAGTAGCCTGATGTATTTCTGCACTAAAATAGCCCTGATAACTGGGGCTAATGAGCCAGCCTTCATAAATACCCCAGAGGTGAGGTTCAGAACATGCTGTGAAACCAAGGTGCCTCCATGACTTGAGACATGGACAGAAGGATTAGGTCCCAGGCCGGGGCTCTCTTCCATTGTGTCCGTTTGCAGTCTACCTGCCCACATCCCCTCTGGAGCAACACTGGGCTCCAACACCTACAGCTTCACTTGCAGATGAGCTGAATAACCTCAGACCAGATGAAACCAAAGCCTGCTGATAATTGGATCCTGCAATTGATTTTAAGTTTGATGGTGGAAATGGCCTTTTCTGACCCCATCACATCCTCTTTCTCAAGGCTCCCATTGGGATGAGAGCTGGCCCAGGTGCTGCTGCCCAGGCCACTGCTTACGTGGGGAGGTCTGGAGCTGAAGCAAGATCCCAAGCTCTTGGCAGTCCTGTGTCAAGCTGTGTCTCAATATGCAACAGTTTTCAGATCACTACAGAGCCTGTTTGAGGAAATAATGTCCTCCACCTGCATAAGACTAGGGGAAGGATCATCCAAGTGTCACATCTTACAGTATAAACCCTAGATGTCTGCTCCAGCCTAAGCAGTAAGGTATTTTTTGTTTTGTTTTGGTTGGTTGGTTGTTTTTTTCCCCCCATGGCATTATATTTAAAGATCTAAGGAGCCAGTCTTGACAACCTGGACTGTCTTCTCTATGCAGGGATGGTAGAAGGCAAATATTGTACTCCCCACAAATATTATGTGTCACGTACTCCCCAAACAACTGCCCCATCAATTTGTTTCACTTCTGACCAGGAGGGATCAGCTATAGAGCTGAAAAGGGAGTTTACCGTATAGGCTAAGGAAGTATGCCAAAAACATACTTCTCTCTACACCTCTCAGCTCTAAAAAAAGAATAAAAAATGAACAGGTAAGCCTTGTGGTTTCACAGGCTGATAGTGCAACCTTTTGATCAAGCACCAAATATTTATTTAAAGGGACACTGAGTCCTTAGAGGCATCACCTTCAATATCCAGTTGTTTTGCTGCTATTCACCATTCCTACACTATTATTCTGACTAAGTTTAGCTCCGTACAGAACACATCCCCTCCCTTCAAATTCACTTTCCAAGCAGTCGGCTGGGGGCTGCATTTCCTTGAAGATTTGTTTTCAGTTAGTGAATGGGATGACGAGCAAATTTAGGCTACTTTGTAACAGGCTGCCTTCTGCAACAGTGTCAGCAACTTCACAAGACATCTCTGTAACCTTTCTGTGATGTGTCAACATATACATCCTATAGGGAGCTTACACCCTAGCCTGGGAAACCAGCAAATGCCCAAAATAAGACATTTGACTAAGGCACAAGTACTCCTCCCCTCATTCTCTGTCATGCTGTGACAGACAGCCTTTTCCCCAAATGGGATACTGGGTAATATGACAGGAGTGTAAATTTATGTTTTCAGTTTTTAAGAAAAAAATCTCTTGCCGTTATGGAATTCTATGTCTGTTATCGGAAGGGCTTTAGCAAGGGAATAATCTGAGCTGAATAAACTTGATCGGGCTCTGCCTCTGCTGGAGCTTGCAGGATAGCTGAGCACTTCAATTGCTTTCAAATCACTGCATGAAGAGTGTTGTTCCTGTCCTAATACTCTGAGCATACAGGTGAAATTTAAACCACTGATATGCTTTCCTGTACAGGAAGAGAGATCCCAAGACATTATCTCAAAGGAAAACTCACCGAGGATGTATTGTTGTTTTATCAATAATTATTTTTATTTTTCTGACCTGACCTTCATAACTTAACCCTTTTAAACTTAAGGATGTATTAAACCACAGCAGAAAGAAAAAATGCTTTGCTTTCTTTCCTTTAAGGGATTTGTCTCCATCATAATCCAGGTATTTTTAGGTCCCTATGTAAATATGCAGCTGTATCATTCCTGTATCATATGTATATTTGTACACCCACGTATACAACACACACAACTAATCAACTTCTCTTTCTGTCCTAATGCATTTTTCTCTAATGCTAATTTAATCCCATCCACTGCATGTTAACTATTAAATCAGGGAATACAATGAATGAATGGACTGTTCTGGATAAATAAGAATTCCTAAACAGCATCTCTGATTTTTAATGATGCAATATTAAGTAATATTAAGAGAATAATTCAGATTCCTATGGTGATACTATCCAAGGATGTTGTAATTTCACTATTGTCCTGCCTAGAAAGGCAGTGTTTCATCCTCAAAACAAACATCCAGCATATCTCAATCCACCTACCTCTTCCTTTTTCTCTTACTTTTCTTTTGTTTGCAAAACTAACACACTTTTTTCTTGTAAGGGTTTATGAACCTGTACATCCTATAAGGCTTTGGAAGGAGATTGAACTGTAAAGCTGTTTATTGCAGGGAATAAGAAGCTTTTATGTATATTGACTAACACGAATTCCTTGTAAAAATCCAGTCTAAAACAAAGATGACTTCTTTATTTTTTTTAAACAAACAGAGTTGATTTCTATCCCATTTCCCCTTGTTAAATTTAGGATAAATTGTTTCAGAATGGCAATACTGATTTATTTTGCTTACCTGCTTCCCCACGGCCAGAAATAAAATATTCCAAGAAAACAATCAGCATGATGCCTTTATGCTGCATGGTTGTCAGCAAAATATTTGTCCTCAGTGAAGCAAAAAAAAACCTGCAGTAATCTACAGGTTTGGTGCTTGCATGGCTTTTCTGTATTTTCTTTCTTTCTTTCTGCTCACCTTCCTCTCAGTGTAGGGGTCAAGGCTGCTGTCTCATTCTTCTTGTTCTCCTTTGGGTCCAGAGGTGGTTTGGTTTTTTTCAGGGCTCAGATGCCTTCTGGGTGTCACCCATACATTGCTTCCAATAAATAAATAAATAACAAAGCTTTTCTGTGCCTTTACCCCTCTCCATGCAGCGGGCAGGGGACGTTCACATCCCTGACGCAGCGCCTCGGATGCACCATCGAGGGCTGATGCGAGGCGGAGAGCTCTGCTCGGTCCGGTCCTTGGCGCTTCTTTGGATGCTATTTCGAAACTTTCATTCCTGCTCCTTGCTTTTGGTGGAGCTTCGGTTTGACTGTGCCTGGGTTCACCTTGGCAACCTTCCCTACCTCCTCGCACCTCCCGCAGGCTGCTGCTGCCCCGGGTAGCGAGGGGGTCCCGGCAGCCTGAACCCTGCTTTGTTAGGAGGTGCCCCCCAGTACCTTCTCTCCCTTTGCTCCCTGCAGCAGAGGGTCATAAGAAGAGCAGAGTTGGCTTTGCTCCCTGAGAGATGATGAGAAGCAAGTGCTTTCCTGGCTCTTCTCCCTTTTTATTTTGGTTTGTTTTATTTTATTTTATTTCCCTCCTCCCTCCGCTGTCACGGAAGCCGCTTCTCCCCCACCTCCAAGGGATTTGCTTCACACAGCGAGCGCCAGGGGAGTGGAAAACAAACCCAACGCCAGCTCGCCGGGGCCGGTGCCCGGGCAATCCCCGGCCGTCTCTGCTGCTGGACCGGCTCCTGACCGCGACGCGGGGGCTGCGGATCTCAGGGAGGGGCAGCGGGCAGGCGTGGGCAGGGGCTGCTCTCCCGGGATGGAGGTGCAATGCCCAGCGCCCAGGCGAGAAGGGGAAAGGGAGAGGGGGCTGAAGAATCCTTCCTTCCTGCTGCTACAGTAAGGCTTAGGGCGGGGGGGTCCTGCCCTCCCGAGGGCGGGTTAGCTATCTGCAAGTTTTGTCGCTGCCTCCCTTCAGCCTCTAGGACATCTCTCGGTCCTAACCGGACAATTCTCTGGTCCTGTCTGCCTGCAAAGGGGATTATTAAAACATGTGATCTTCTTCCTGGGCTCTATATGTGCCTTTTTTTTTTTTTTTGGGTCCGTTCCGCACCTCCTCTTGGGCCGGGCTGGTGCTGGTTGGGCTCAGTCGCGGGCGTTGTTTTTCCAGCCGCATCCTCCCCTCCAGCAGCCCGTGCGTGTCCGTGTGTTTCTGTGCGCGTCCGTCTGTCCCTGCAGCACCCTCTGCCAGCCCGCCCGGCACATGACACCTGCCCCGAGCCCCGGGGACGCGGCCCTCGCACCCCCGGGCCTGGGGAGAGAGGGTGGCCGGGTTCAGGTAAAGCTCCCGTGGTGTACAAGCGGGCACACGCACCAGCTTCATTCCATAACCACTGGCAGGAGCTGGGACGAGCCAGGCAGCGAGGGGACTTGTGACTGCCTGGAGAAGCTGGGAGGTCTGCTCTGGCAGAATCCCTGAAGTTGAACTCGGTAACTCCAACACAAAGCTCTCGGGGACTCAGAGAGACTCCAGCATGTAGTGATGAGGGGGTGAAAGTGTTCAGCCCTAGGGAACAAAAATTAATTCAGGGTGTATGTTCCCACTTCTTCCTTCTCTCTTTCCTCAGGTTTCTCATCAATATAACACCAATAACTTCTGCTCCATGTCACAGAGGAAACAGGTCCGAGGGGAGTCCAATGCAAACGGGGTTATTCTTGTGCTCATGTGTGTGCAGGATCAGACCTTAGAGGGATTTGAAGAATGTAGGTCATACAAAGAAGAAAAAGGAAAGATTTATTTCCCTTTGGGGTGGGAATGTTTATGTAAGGCAGGGTTATTTAGCTAGGTTTTGGTGCAGAATTTTTTTACTTTACTCTTATCTTTCTTTTCTTTTTTGGCATGTTTTTAATATGAAAACCAAACAGAAAACTTTGAAATATGGAGGCTTTTCCCTCTCCTTTTTGTCTTTGCCTTTTGTTTGAAAGCAGCTAAAATACTGTTTAATTACAAAACAAAATTCTCCTGCTGTAAATGACAGTATCCTTCAGAGGGTCTGAGTCTGCTCTGTGCTCATTTCCCCTGGGATGTTCTGAGTTCTTTCAACTCGAGCATCTTCAGTGGGAACTGGGGATGTGCAGGATGTCCTAGAGCTAAAGCGGATCTGACATTAATGAGAGGCTGTCATTTAATAATTGTGCTTTGTTGTCATTGCTTGTTGATTGCCGCCTTTGTGGGGAAATGCTGTATTTTTTTATTTGCAGGTTTTAGCCTCATTCCTAACTGAAATGCTTCTCCCAGTTAATTTCACCAGGCTTAAATTGTGGCACTTGTAGTTTAATAGATGTAATAAAGGTCAAGAAGCTGCTGTGTAATTTAAACAACAACCTAAAATAGAGAGCAAAGTTCATGTTGCACTGGTAAGTGGAAAATCAAAGTTAAGTACATTCATTTACCTGTGATGCCTGGATGGCAGTACCATAAGACTTTCTAGTTGTTGACTGTAGGGTATAAAACTGACATAGAATGGAAAGCCTTCGTTCTTCCAATTATTGACTGTCTTGAGGAACCCACTACCAGTGCTAATGAGTACATTTCCAGTGTAATGCTGCGAAAATCCATTCATGCCTGTGAGCTAAGAAGACTTAACACCTAAGGGGAAAATTTTGCTGTTATCATTGACTACTGCTATTGTCTAGAAGACAAATTGATGAGATCTGAGGAACGGCCCATACTAGAGGTGTCAAACAGAGAATGCCCATCTTAGCTGGACAATGTGTATGAACAGTGGTGTGAATAACAATTATTAGCTTCAGTTAGTTCCTAAAGTATAGTAATGTAAATATACAATCATTGAGGTCTCAGGCAAGGTTCATGCTCCAGTCCATGACTCTCACTGGGACACTGGGGGAGTTGGATATTTTGGAAAGAGACTGAGTTTGCTCTAGTGACAATTGACAAAGCACCCAGAGAGTAAACGGCAAAACTGTGAATCATTCATTTTGGGTGAGGAGGGAAGAGCCAATGGCATGACAGAGAGGGGGGAGGTGTGTCATCTGTACCACCTGCCCTCTATACTTGACAGCCCTGTTTGCAAAAGCCAGAGGACAGGCTGTCCTCTTTGGGATCACCCTGGAGTGGTGGTGCATTTGAATCACTGAGCATCTTGCTTACCTGCACCTTCCTTGTACCTCCTGTTCCTTGCACCTCTCCAGTTTGCCTTGCCTTTCTTCCTCGTATTTCCTCAGCAATGACCAGCTTGAAGGAAATCTGCCGTGGCCTTCCTCTAAACCCTTTGCCTGAAAACAAAGGTCGGAGAAAAGGAATACCCCATGCACCTGTGAGAACCCCCAATCTCACTGCTCAGGAGAAAAAGGTAACTTGAGATTTCACAGGGCCTCACTTCTCATTCTTTCAGATAAATGCAGGTTGGGACAGCAGACCTGTTTGTCTCAAAAGCTTTTCTGAGCATACACCCAGCTTTCTAGCAAATATATTTCCTTGGTGTTATATAATTCACTGTGTAATGGGACAAAGTACTGGATTGCTCTTCTGCTTGCTTCCTTTCTTCCTCCTCCAGAATAAGCAGGTTGATATGGATGAGATTTGCTGCACAACAGCTTCCATGACTTTAAATGGCTAAACAAGAGGCATTAGACTTCCGTGCTGTCAATCCAGCATTGTGCCTTGAAGATGAAATTCTGAATGCTGTTGCAAAAGCACTGCATATGTATAGGAATGATAGCTAACCCCTCCAATAAAATAAACATCACAGGTGATGAATCAGCATCATTGTAGCAGTTACACATCTGTATATTTGCATAAAATATCCAAAGATGATCTGTTTTAACCAGTAGTCTGGGCATCCTGCAATTTAGGCAAGTTTGTAGGGAGTTAAGTTAATTATTTGTCTTTAGTTGCGTAATTATTTTCCTGTCTCTTTTTGTTTGAATACTCTACGTACACAGTAAAGTAACCATTGCATTATTTCATGTTTGAGATTAAAAAAAATCATCAGCAGAAAATAATAGTCAATGGGTAGAGATCCTTAGGAATTTATGTGGGAGAGAATAAGGTGGGTTCCTTAGTTTCAAAGCCTGTGCTTCATCACATGTAACATCACTTACACTGTGACGTTCTGGTCAGAACACAGAAGCTCCTTCCCCACTAACAAGTTGCTCACAACTTCCTTGCCTTCGTGGGAGTTCCCCACTGGCATCAGCAGTCAAATTCTTTCTAAGTCCACTTCCACAAGCAGAGGAGAGTCTAGTCAAAGGGTAGAAAGAGCAACAGCTGTGAGATATCCAACAAGGGTTCACTTCAATGTCAGAAGCATTCACAGCTGAGGCATCCTGTGTGTGCCTGGGACAGCTCAGACACATGAAGTGTGGCTACTCAATGCGCAGAGAGGGCTGTGGTGATGGCTGTTAAGATAAAGGAGTGGGGAGCGATCTTCACTGCATGTCAGAATGTTGCCAATCATCTCTGTTTTATTCCTTGCTAAATCACTTTTCCCCAGAAATCTGCTGTAGCAGGAAGGAGTCCACGTTGTAGGAGAGGAGAAAGCATCTCTCAAAAGGATGCCAAACCTTACTCTTTATCCAGGGAGAGAAAGTTCTCACTTCCTATATAGAAACTGGAATACTTTTTTGCCCCCTTTAAATTTTAGAGAAAGATGGCAGTAGACTGATTTCCTACCTCCAGTGTACTGTGTAACATCCTTCTCTCATTGCTCCATCTTGCCTCCTACATGTGATAAGAGGTCATGCTAGTTGGATTTTTATGAGACTGTTGAAGGTTTTAAAGCTTCCTTTCTGATTTATTTTATGGTTAATCCTCTGCCTTAAACTCTCAGCAGAGTTAGAGGCTCAGCTGGTATTTTTTTCGTACCTGAAAAGTCAAACCTCTTTTTTTTTAAGAAGTGTTCCATGCTTAGAAAAGCATGTAGACAGAAAGATTGTCTGTCTACAAGGGTCTTTTTAAGTCTTGATACCGGCTTCCAGACTTTGTTGACAGTGTGTAATGCTGAGCATATTGCAAGACTTGTCTTTATCTATGACACTGTGTTCATTTTCTAATTTAAATATTCAGAGGAATCTTTGACAGAAGTGAAGTTAGTAATGTTCTGCTGATTTCCTTGGGATTTGTCCCTCTTTTCATACGCCTTCATTCCAGTTTTAGTCCTTGTTACAATAATAAACCTCACCACTGCCAATGTTTTATTTTCTTGGGCCTCCTCTTGTGGTTATAATAGAAATCCTGTAAGTGAGACTTATAAAGAACTGTGTGTTTTGGGACTTGCTGAAGAAGTATCTAATTCTTCCTATCATACCAACTTTAATCTTCTTGGATAAATCAAGCCATATCTCAGAACTGATTCTGATTATATGTTTCCTGAGTTCTCTTCCTTCAGCATTCTTTGCCTGAGGCCTGAAACAGCCACATCCTCTCTCTTTCCCTCCCTCCACAGCTCAGGAAACCCTAGCTTTCTGTTTCTCAGCATCTGTATCTTAATGTAAATATGCTACAAAGAAACTACTCTTAAAACCTATGTGTGGCGTGTCCTTTGCAGAACAAGGATGTTGCATGCTCATTACTCACTGACATTCCAATAAAGCTGGAGCAACTTGGGAAGAATGTTCTCAGTGTTGCTCAGGATTAGAAAAATGATCCACACGGCAATTACCTTATGGATCTTCAAGTCATGTTACAGTCCCCAAAAACCCAGCAGGGTTATCTGTCACCTGATGCAGCATCACTTGTGTTTCTGTGGTAGAGCACTAATGGGCCTTGATGACCTTGATGAGCCTCTCCTGAGGTCTCCACCCGCACCCTCTGCTCACAGGCTTAGGGGCTCCATTTAAGCTCGGGCCTGGGTCTTTAGTCTTGGCTGTGTTGGAGCTGGCTCTGGCTCTGTCCCAGGGTGTCCCTGTGCCCAGCTAGGGCTCTCACTGCTCTAGTCTCCAACCTGTGGGCTGACTCACCACTATGAACCTCTTTGGTGATCTCTGGGTTGTTTGTCTCTCTGGTAACCATTGCCAGACCTGGTCCTGACTTGCACTCCTGGCTTGGCCTTGGAGCTGCACATGACCCAGTTCTTGCCTGATGACCTGGACTCCTGATGGAATCTGGCTGCCATCCCTGGGTTACCCTGCTCACCTCCCTCAGGTAGTACAAGGCTGGACTCTGGCTGGGGAGGTAGGTGCCTGTCCCGCTGGCTGTGTTGGCTTTTCTTGGTTCCCTACTCCTTAGGGAGCAGCTTTGCTGCTTGGTAACATCTTAATATGATGAACTGAAAGCTGGAGCCTGGAAGGTCACTTAGCACCTGGAGTTGTTCTTCAGTTTTCTGATGAAGAAGCAGGATGTTTGACCTCTATGACTCCTTTACACATCCAGCAATGAGGCCAGGTTAAAAAATTTATATGTGATTTGGGAAGGTCAGCATACTAGCTCCTGTTTTGGAACATCTGGATGATAAAGAATTTGGTTAAACTTTCACAGCTTGTAGGGCATTTACAGCAATGGCCAGTCAGGAATCTCCATGTTTACTTTCTAGCTGAGCTGATTGAAACTGGGACCCACTAGGAAGAGAAATAAGTGAAACAATCTTGCTTTCTGTCTAGAGGATAGTGCCACCTAAGATTCTGGGCCTGGATCTCATCAGGCAGATGAGAGGTAGGAGGGGAACACCATTGGTAAAGTGGCTAAGAAAAAAATTGTTGCAGAGTTAAGCTCATCACTTCCTTTCCTTATGTTTCCCTTTCCCTCAGTAAGCAGGGAGACTGCAAACCTTAATGTTTGAGTATCTCAAGAGTCTTAAACTGGAAGTTCTGATGATCTTAGAAAATGGGAATGAATGACATTCCTTCTGAAGAGGCACTGGCTCTTCAAGAAACACCAATTAACAAAGAGTCTGATTTACTTGATTTCTCAAGAGAATCCCCCAACAAAGATATTTACAGCTGATCAATTGGAGCAGGATTTCATGGCTTGTTTTGACTATACTTTGTTGACACTGAAAGGTCTAAATATTGATTAAATAGCAGCAGAATCATGTTTTACTATATAAATGCCAGGGAATAAAAAAAGACACCCTAATAGTGACTAGAGCTTAAATGCAAGAACCAAATGGTAGCTCCAGCTGGTAGATCTAAGAGGAAGATTTTGCATCTGGTGCTTACATTGCACTGAGCTGATTTAAATCAGTAACTCTGCAAATTCAGAGCAGGGGTTTTTTTTTTAAACTGCCTGTCAGGCTCAGCAGTATAACTGCAATTAATATTTTTTAAGACATGAATGAACTCCAGACCCCATTTTTCAGAGGTACTGAGCACATGCAGCTTAAGCTTCTGTCAGTGGAAGCTATGAACAGAAAGAACACCTAAATATAAAATGCACGATAATATGCAGAATGCAATATGTCAGTTATAGGTAAATCAATCCCACTTAAACAGTAGAATAATGGTTTTTTATGGTGCTTTAATGAAATGTATTGTCTTTCCAGAAGAGCATAATGAGCAGCCTATTTGAATTTGCTCCTTGAGTGCCTTTCTCAGGTTATTCAGTTTGACTCAATAATGAATATGTAGAATTCTTCCCCATGCACATGGCAATTGCCCTTTCATAAAGCAATCAGGCTTCATCTTTTTGAGTGCCCCAGCTCTTTTGTTGAGAGACTGTTTCAGAATCTCTTATACTTAAATTCCTCTAATTCTAAGACTATATTTTTTACAGGTAATTCACAGCTATTTATTCCTCTTCCAGTACTTTCCTGAAGCTCCTTCCTGCTTTGACATTTATCCTGCAGTAAGACAGCAATCAAATATCACCTTCATTCAGTTAAGCTTAACAAGCCATAGTCTTAGTCCTCTTTTACAAGATCTCTATTGTCTGTGCAAGGTGCCCTTCCCACCCTTCATGTAACATTCAAGTTCATGTTTCATTAATGTTTCCATCATCAAAATTCAGGCTGCTGCTAATGTGTAACACTAATAGGACAGAGGCTCAATCTAAATGATATTATTTGAAAATCATACCAGGTTTTTCTTGGTTGTATTTTTAGGGTGAAGAAAAATATTTGCCCATCAGTTTCATTTTAATATGAATAATGTATTGATCAAAGATTGTGGGTGATCCTTACCACACTGAAAACAAAAAACACATCCTTATAGTTCTGTGTAGTTCTCAAGGCAGCCAAAATACTAATCTTTGCCTTTTAGAAAACCAAGGGGTGCAGGTGGTTTTATTTGTACTTTAGAAATTTTTTAGATCTAGAACCCCCTGTGATGGCTGCTCACCTCTGAGACTGACTTTGGAAATCCCTGTGCGTTTTGTTGTGGTGTGGATGCAGCTCGGATTTTTGTGCTTATTAATAACATGCCCTTGAAAAACCTGACTGGAGAAGAACAAAGTGGTATTAGAAGATAAAATTTGCATTTCCTCATCTGGTAAATAGGTTTTCTCCCCGTGATTCTCTGTGTGGATTTGTACATCTAATTTGTAAGGTTTTACTGGTCTGATCCTTAGCTGGTGTAAATCAGCTGATCTGTGAAGGTGAATGCCTGCTCAGTAGCAAGTGTGCCAACAAAAGCCTCTCTTAGTCTGAAGTATTTTAGATTTAGAGATATTGTTCTTTCAGGGTGCTCTAAGGTATGTGAGCCCAGTGTGCCCAAATGAAGGGGCTGGAGAGCTTTACCCATAAGAGCCAGAGCACAGTCAGGCTGAGTGAGGAGTTCCATTACTGAGCTGAGGGCTTTACAGAGCTTTCCAGGATCGCTTACCAGGGTGGATGGTGAGGATACCTGGACTGGGTAGTTGTTCTAGATGTCTGTACTACAGCCCATCCCTTCACTGCCTCCAGAAGACCCTTGATAACTGAAGTGCAAACAGCAGGTGTCACAAACAGGAGTTATCTGTGCTCTACTCAGCCCTCTCAAAAACTGAGCTGTTAGCAGACTTAAAAGCAAACCTGATCCATTTCTGTCCTTTCCACAGACATTAAAAGGAGTCTTTCCGCTGTGTCTTTTGCAATTGGCCTCATTAGCCACCAGTGTGCTTGTAACAAATGTGGATAGAGCCTATCCCAAATCTTTGTTCACGAAGCCTAGCCACGAAAAATTGGCCTAATGAAGATGTGAAATTCCATATGATCTGTGAATCTTTTCAACTAAAAGTCATGGTGTTGCCATTTGTCAGGGAACTTACAAGATCTTTGCATGAAACAGGCTATTTAAAGATGACAAAATCTTAGTTCTCTTTATGGTTTTAATCAAATGAAATACATAATATAGAGACTTGACTTAACAGACTGTTGTAAAGATAATGATTTATTTATGGTTTCTTTCATCCAAAAGGACATACTGTACTTTACAAAACAAGGCTAATGTCTTTGAAGGCAATAAGGAGTAAAAGCCACGTAGAATCATCTGCGGAATTTGAGTGCCTAGTAATCATTTTAGCTAATTTGGAAGTGATCTATGTAGCATCAATAAAATAATGTAAACCACCACCCTCTGCAATACATTAGGGTGCTAAATGAAGTGAATCTTCAATAAAACTTAGCCCAAGAATGTCTTCATCTGGGACCACGTCACAGAAATCTGGGCTAAGATCCCTTTTGAATGGAAAGTACAGTAGGGTCTTCAGTGTCTCTAAGGAGTTTAGAGTCTCACTTTTAAGGATTTCTGAACAATGATGTCCTTGATAGTTCAGTGCCCTCTAGCACTGAGATGGAATTCATCTGTGTCTGATATGGATAGGATTGAGCACTTCCCAAATCTCCAAGGTGTCTCCATGCAGATTTGGGGGCACAGGTGGGAAGAGGATGTTTACATGCTTACTGCAATTAATCTACAAGAAAAAACGCAGGTAGAAACGCTTCAGTAGGAAATTGGGAATGCAGCTCCCCTGGTGTGAGCTTGGCCTTTTGAATTGCATTGTCCTTGTGATGGCTGTCAGGCTTCCAGCTGAGTCTGATTAAAGTACTTACCTCCATTTCTCTTTTACCTTGGTTTTTCTCTTTTTTTCTTTTCCCTTTGGCAGCTGGCTTTGCGCAATGCCTTGCGTTATTTCCCACCTGAAGTGCAAAAGAAGCTGGCACCGGAATTTGCTGAAGAACTCAGGCTCTATGGCCATATCTATATGTACAGATTCTTCCCAGATGTTGAGATGAGGTAAGGCCTGGATGGTTCACATTGTATTTGGCTGCCATTGTTTACCAGCTTTCACCTGTGGAACTGACCTTTAAATAGTGGAATTGCTGTGTCCTGATTTACCTCCTGTAGGATTTATGTCATAACATAATAATGAAGCTCATCATCTGATAATTCAAATGTTCTGTGTATCACATTGGTTTCACTTCCAGGGGAAGGCTACTAGATGTTTTGGTATGCTTCATGGGACTGACAGGGAAGCAGTGTGCATCCTTCCGGATAGGCTGTGGCAGGGCCAGGGCAGCCTCACTGCTGGAAAGCTCAGCACCACTCAACACAGGGAAGGGATTGAGAGAGGTTGTGTGCTTGGTAATTCCAGATTTACCACACACAGGGATCTCAAAGACTCTACCCCATGGCAAGTCTTAGTTTCTAGGGGCAGAGACCTCCAATCAGAACCTTGACAGAAAACTTGCAATCGTCCTGAGCTGCTACAAGTCACATCTCAACTGAACCAGGAGGCAAAACCAGATGAGTGAATGGAGACCTGCTGTGAGTGCCTGGTTGGGTTATCTGTGCTCTCATAGCAGAGAAGGGCATAAAAACAAGACAGTAAATTTTTTTTCCACTGGAACCTGTATGTGACCCTGGTTTGTAATATGCTGTGCCTGTTGGTCTTGGACCATCACTTCATTCTAGGTCTGCTGAGGCTAATGTTTGTGAAGCAGAACAGTTTTAGTGAGGGCTGCCAGGGGATAGCTGCTTTTTTTAGACTGTTTGATTCGGTTTTGCATCAACAGGGGCCTGGTTAATGTCTGTACAGAAACCTGAATAAAGCAACTCTGATTTCCACACACATCCATGTTTCTATGCAGTCAATTTTAGCTTGGGGCCAGATCCTGCAGAATTCTGCTAGGAGCAGGGCAACTGGAAGACTGTCTGAAAGATATTGCAGAGCTGGACTTCAGAGGACCCTAGTACTGAACTACAGATGATGACACCTTCCAAGTAGGCTTGGATGAGACAGTCCACTAGCTTGTTTCCAATAATGCTATCAGTGATTCTTTGATAGCTTCAAGTATTTCTTATCTGTGACCATTTCACTGAGCAATTTCTAATAGGTTATTGCAGTCTCAGGATAAGAAAATGCCTTTTGTTCTCTGTATTCTGGTAATATTTGATTTTTGTTGTGTATGTCCAGGGAATACAGCTGCATTTAACAGCCATATTTCCACTCCAGCACACTCAGCTGATAACTGAAAGCTGAGTTTCTTATGTTCTGAGCAATATTATGTGTAAATATGTCCTTTCAATGAGTTGGTATCATTCCACAGAAATCCTGTTTTATCACATCAAGTTTAGAAAAGCAGAAATCACTAATAAAAAAAGCATTGCGGAAAAACTCAAAGGTTTGGCAATGAGTACAAGGCATTTGTTTTAGCATCCTGATGCAAAAAGCTAGAATACAATGAATGTGATCATGGCAGGAGCCCACTTGCTAAATCTGTAGAATATATGTTCCAGATCCTGGCTCATGAGCTGGACAGCGGATGTCTGATTTTTGTTTGTAGTTGGCACTCCTTAGTTGAACCTTTTCAGTGTAACTGTCTTCCCTGCACAAAACAAGGGCCCAGCAACTGAAGATCTGTGGTCCAATAAAAGGAAGATCTCTTAGAATCCATGGCAAATGATCCTAATTCACCTTTAGGAATTTCCAGCATCTGTAATGGTGGTGTTGCTTAGGGAAAAGGAAGGAGTAAAACTCTTCATGTGTGGTTATACTTTCTTTTGGTGTCACGCCTTAGAGACCTCAGCACAATTGTACTAAGACCTGTGCAAACACAGCAAAGGACCAGTCCCTGCCCTGAACAGCTATAGTACAAATCCCAGAGTAGAAGTTTTAGGGCAATTTCATATGACAAACAGATGGTGGAGGATAACAACGAAATGATTGCAGCACATTAGTGCCAGGAAACCTGACTTGGAATATATTTGTATTTCCCATGCCTCACCTCTCAACTTTCTAGATGAAGTGTATCCTAGTAAAAAGGCCCATATTTCTCCTAACTAGTTCACTTTTTGAGAGCTTCTTTGAGCCTGAAACTCAAGTCTTAGATAGTATCTTAAATAAAAAGGGTTGATGAGCCTGAAGACAATTTCCATTGCTGCTGTTTCCCTTGGTATTGCAGGATTTAGCTGCTTGGCCTTGGCCTCTGTATTAGAGGCCAGTTCCATCAACCCCCCCTCAAAAAAAAAAATCTAGTTAAAAAACCATGAGTTCTTGGCCACCATATTTATCAATTATGATTAGCAAATGATAAGCTGATTAAAATGTATTGGTTTTGTTTAGTTCTGATAATACTTAAAACCTGATTTACCTGTTAAGGTGCATATGTAATTCCAGATCTGCACTTTGGTTTTTTCTTCCCGCCCCCACTTCTCTCCTGAATAAAAGCCTGCAACTTAAACAAGTTTGAATATCCCTGGCATGCAGGGATATATCTGTGGTGTTTGTTGTGAGTTGGAGTGTTTCTTCTAAATTTCTGTGACTACCCTTTCAGAGCATACCCCATAGGAGAATACCCTTGCAAGACCAAATCAGCTGCTGCCATTATGTTGATGATCATGAATAATCTGGATCCCTCAGTGGCTCAGGTAAGGGGCAGTGAAAGGGAGCTGGATTCACAGGGCAGCAGCAAATCTGCGAGATACTTCCTGTATGTGCTGTCACATAAATACTAAAAAAATTAGACATACAGGAGCTCAGCTCATGGTACAGTGCTTCTACAACTTACCCTGAAAAATTAGTGCTGATACTTCCTGTGTCTTTGGAAGCTCATCCCTCAGGGACAGATAGGGGATTACAGGACCAAAGCACCACTCAGTGTAAGGTACCTTGTTGCAAATGGTAGGGGAGAGGCCATGCAGCTGTGCCCTGCTGGTCTTAAACTCCTCCAAGCTATGAATGCCAGTGGCAACCAAACCATGAGCTCACACGTTCCTTCTTTAGTGAGTTTATAGAGCTACTTGTCTGATAAAGAAACTGCAATCGAGGAATCACTTTGTAACATTCTGCATCCAAAATACTGTTGTTACAGTAATAAACACCTAATTTTGAAAAATAATACTCTTTTTTTTCTTAATTTGTCTTTTTTATGATGTTACTCTCTGATTTCAAGAACCTAGAGGGTTTTGATGCAATAAGCTCCAGAAAAGATTTATTACTGAGATTACAAAAATAGATCAGAGATACAGTGAGAGGTTTCAGAAGAGTGCTTGCCTGATTGTTAAATTGTCTTTTTCAGTTTCCTCAGGAACTTGTCACTTATGGAGGAAACGGGCAGGTCTTCAGCAACTGGGCACAGGTAGGACAGTGTTGGTTTTGCAGCTTGCTTAATAAAACCAGTTTCACCCTCCCCCACGCACAGTCTGCTTAAGCAGTTTGGGATAGTTCTTGGCAGTCATTGCCTCCAAACACTCCAAAACATCCTGTTTGGATAGAGGAATGCTCAGTTAGGAACTGCATAGATGGAGCGAGCTTTATTTAGTGAGGAGAGCACAGACAACCCAACAGAAATACTAAACATGACACCATGAACCTACCAAACTGTGTATGATGATGTAAAGACCAGCCTTGTCTTTCTTAGATGCGTATCTGTGTGCCTCTGTATTTTCCACAGATAGAGCCTAAGAAACTAGAAAGTGTATCTTATCTTTGTGTTACTTCTGCAACATTTTTTACAAGTAGCGGAATAAAAATAAGGTTTTGATTTAAGAAAGTGCAATTTTCAGTCTTTTTTCCTAGCAAATCAGGTTAGCTGTAAATATTCGTGCTAGCTGGCCAGTTCATGGTGCACTTTACTATGAACCCTGATCTTCTAAGAATAATGGCAGGTGGTTAAAAGTCTCTCTAAAATCAAAGCTAGGGTGTTTTAAGTTATGGTTGTATAATCTCTGTCCTCCTATATGAAAAAGGTCAACAAATACACTCACTTTAATCTGCAAAATGCATGTAGGAAGCATTTACAGGAGATCTTTGGAATCAGCAGCATATTTAGAATTATGATTTTGTGGGCCAAATTTATTGTCTTAAGAGAAAAATAAAAAGGTTCTCTGTCTGAATGCGCTGCAGGTGTGTGGCGGCAGGAGGAACATTGAACAAACCACCATCCTGAGTGTCTGTGGGTAGGCACAGATGTGGTTACTGTGAATGCCAAACCCACATGGTGCCTCCAGCCTCTGGGTGCCCCAAGGCCACAGAGTGGGGGCAGATGGAAATACACTTTTGAATTTTACAATGGGCCTGTAGAGAGCTACATCACACTGTGGAGGGCAGTGTCACTCCTGAGCACTGGGAAGGTCTTAATTTCTGATTCTGTAGCTTACATAAGCAAAAGCTGACTGAAGGAGACAGCTTCTGTCGTGAAGGATCACACATGCACCTTGTTGTGGCTCTATCTGGCCAGCACAGAATCCCAGCACAACTGATGTGCAAATGAAGTTCCCAGTTAGGGGAGAGGAATGGATTCCTCACCATAAGCATGGGACTGAGTGACCCAGGGATTCTTCCCAGTGGGGGGTTTTTCATTTGGGGTTAAAATTCATACTTCAGTTTCCTGATCTGGTAAATGGAAGTTAAATGGAAGACTTAGGCAGATTTTTGAGGCAAAACTGTTCTGACTTTTTTTGAAACAAAGGTGCCATGGCAATCCACACCATTTCTTTATTCTGTGTATCAATTAGTAAATGCCATTTAACTATTGCCTGTTGACTACATGAGTGCTACAGCATTTCTGAGGTGAGCAGTGCCAGCAGTTTATATAGTGGCCCTTATTGGCCTGACATTCCTTAGGCAGATGCTGGGCTGCAAGGTGAGGTAGAAGTGCTGCCAAAGTCAGAAATGTTCTCTTTTCTCTTGTTCTCATCCAAGCCAGACCTATGACCTGCAGTTGTTTTACAGCAGAACAAACAAAACATTTTTTGTTTTGCCTGCTTAGAGTAACAATCACATGAATGATTCAGTTGCCACAGAACATTTTATTCTCTTTGTAGCTTGAAAACAGCATGTTTAAAAAAAAATTATCATTGCAGAATTCCTAGGGAAAAAGTTCAGTTTGGTTTATATAATCCATGCAGACTTGTGCTTTTCTTCTGGACAATTTCAGATGAGAGAACTATATCCAGAGTTAACTTTACAAACCTGCAGATGACAGACCTTTTCTTTAAGCTCTGAAAGGCTTTCAGGCTTTTGCTTCCTTGTTACTAGTTATGCCTTTCAATGGAAAAAGATGTATTTATCTCACAGCTTCTAGTCCTATTAGAATATTTTTCCCAGGTTGCTAAAGAGTTGAGAGTTCAACCAGTTACCTGTTCTATCCTACAACCAGAACTTGATTGTTCAGCATTTTTCATGAAACAAAACCAAAATATAAAAAGCAACAGTAACTCTACGAACTTTTTCCTGTTCACTTTAACTTGCAGCTTGGGAAATTGACTGAATTAGAAAGGACTGGCCTCAAATCTGTACCATTTTTAATTCAGATCAAAGCCACAACTAAGAGCTTAAGTGCCCATGACAACTGGGTTTGTTTATTTGTCACTGATACTTTGTTTCTGTGTCCCTACGGAAACTCCAATTTCAAGTAATTATTGAATTCCAATATTGCATGGGAAAGCTTCTCTCAGACCTAGTTGTCACGTACTAAAAGTCCTGTGGAATATAATGGGCTTTGTCGTAGACAATGATGCATGAGAGTTAAATTTATAGCCAGCTTAGTTGATCAAAGTGTACTTTTTGGCGTTCATCAAGAGTAACTTTTGAATTATGCAGACAGAGTTGAGATGTATTTATTTGTATGCTCCTGGGTGTATCAAGGTGTTTCTTCAGTGTCCACAATGAAAGCACAAATTTTTATTTGAGAAGAAAAAACACTTCATTTTTAAGTGCACATTGTAATAGCCATTTATTGAAGAGAAAACAAGCATTGGAAGATCCTGAAATTCAGGTTAGGATCAACAAAAAGCATGAGTATTTAATAAATTTGATAGGAAAAATTTTGTAGTGTGACTTCAGAAACACTGCCAAAAAAGTACCAGATCCAAATGTTTAATCTCAAGATAAAATGAGAATGGTTTTAAAAGTGAAGGATTTCTGGGGTTTGTACTGGACGAATTATTCTGGAACTTATTCAGGCTTTTGCTAGTCGATGATTTATTTTTCCTGCTGAGTGATATCTCTTAAAGGACTTTATTAAAAGAAAGAATGTGTTGTGGCTGTTATTCCATATGTGAGTACACCTCGTTATGTCTATAGCTGCTTTCATTCTCAAAGTTTAGCAGCTTCACAAAAAGCCCATAAATGTAAGATGGAAGCAGACTCCTTCTTCTTTTCCTTGCTTTTCCTTTCAGTTCTGGTTGGTAATGCACTACTTGTCAGAGATGACAGAAGAGCAAACACTAGTAATGTACAGTGGGCATCCTCTGGGACTCTTCCCCAGCCATCCCCGTGCTCCTCGGTTAATCATTACTAATGGTATGGTAGGTATTAGCATCTTGTTTTCTTTTATGTCCTCTTCTGTTTAATTTTCAAGTACTGGCTGAATTAAAATATGATTCATATTATCCACATTTACAACAACATATGGGAGAATTTGGGGGCCAAATTCTGCAGCATTTATTCCAGTTCAGTTGCACTCATCTCATATGTGCTCATCTGCAGTGATGGAGGAAACAATCCTGTCTTTATCAGACAACTTCTGTTCTTACTCAGCCTGAGCTGTACATGTTCTTGACCAAAACAGTTCAACTAGGCTCAGTTTGGAAGATTTAAAAGCTCTCAGTAAGCAAAAAGATGATTATTAATCAGAGGCTCAGATATCTGGACTGCTTTGCTTGGAAGGCAAGCTGGACAAGTGAAAGTACTGGTTTATTGCCAGTCTTTTGAGCCATTCAATATCTCTCTCCCTGCAGGCTAGTTTTTGCATGGCAGTCACAGTGCCAGAAAGACTGGATTTCTTTTTTTCTTTCTTGATACTACAATGCGTGAAATAAAACACCTGAAGTACTTCTCCTGTTTTTCTATGTATGTGACCATAGTTAGAGAAATGTGGGCTGTCAAAAAGACCTGCTTGAATCTCTAATTTGCTTATCTGGATTCTATTTTGATTGTTTTCTTAGGTTATTCCCAACTATTCCTCCAGAGATGAATATGAGAAGATGTTTGCTTTGGGAGTAACAATGTAAGAAGATAGCTCACTATTAAAATGTATCAAATACTTGACTAAAATGTAATTCAGACATCAAGCAGTAGCTGGTTAAAATTTCTAATGCAGATGGATTTCAACTGTGCTGCATAAATTCCTGATGCTGCAAAGCATTAATGCATACTTAAGTGGAATTACTTTGGAGTTTGAGTTATGTTCAGCCACATATATAAGGATGTAATTGAGGTCTGCCAGGAATTAATATTAGGTTTATGTGAGAGACTTGGCTGAATGGCAGCCTGAAGCCTTAATCATAAACCACTTATAGCACTGGCTAGTTCCACTTTGCAGAGGTTGTTTTGCAATTTATGGAAAATATAAGTCATGAAACATTCTTTCAGGCTAAGAGAAACTTTGAAGTAGAAAATTATCTTTTTTTAAATGATTTTTATGGACTTTTTTACATTTTTACAAACTACTGTTAATCTAGTTGATGAGCACAAGATTATTATACATTTGGGTACCATGGAGAGAATAAATTAAAACAGCTGGAGAGCTGTCTCCCTCCTCTGGGACTTTAACAGAAATGTGAACAAACATTTTGAGCCAAAAACTTCAAAGACAACTACGTGTCTCAGAAGCACAAGTGGCACTGAAAACCAATGGCATAAATGTGCCAACGAGGTGAAAAGGAGTGTCCTTGTGTCCTAGTTACTATGTTAAATTCCAAGACAACTTTACCCTCAGCTTTTCATTGATGCAGTTTTGAACTCAATTAAATCAGCTAAGCACTCTTCTGAAAACATGTTGGTGCATTGCTAATGACAAAACTTCGTTAATATGTGAATTTGATAATAGCAGACCTTTAACAACAAATCAAAACACAGGTTTTTTTGGTTATACTGAAAACACGTGGAGTACAGAACTCATTCCAGCCTGAGGAAGATGTGGTCTCACAGCGTTCATTGCTGTCCCTAGGTATGGTCAGATGACTGCAGGGAGCTACTGCTACATTGGGCCTCAGGGAATAGTACACGGGACAGTGGTAAGAAACTGGGGAAAGGTCTATTTGTCAGTATGTTTTGGAGGAGGCTTTCTCCCATAGTGTCTGGTGACTGGAGTGAGTTGGGCTGTGGTGAGGGGATGTTCTGGCACTAAAGAAATTCTCATTGCCTGCTCCTTGAACAATTAGTGATTTTTCACTTAGATACATGTTATCTAAAGCACAGACCTGAAGGGATTTGCAGGGTCTCAATTTGAGCTCATATTTAGCTACAGTACATGAAGTACCAATTGACCAAATGTGTTCTATAAAAACCTTTTCTTGGCTGTTTTCCTTATCCACCCTTTGCAGCCAACCTTTACAAGTCCCTATACCTCAAGAGCAGCATATTGGGAAGCACTGATTATTCTGTTTCATGGTGAGAGAAATAAACATAATCAGGACAGATGGTTTCATAACATCATTTTGTAACATGTTTCCTTCTTAAAAGATTAAAACTGTTCACACGTTCAGTGACCACAGAGTTTGTCTGTTTGCAAAAGGGACAGAAGATTTTTAAATTTAAGGGACTCCAGAGAAAATATCTCCTGGTGATTGCTCTATTTGCTGTGTGCAGCTCACAGTGCTCAATGCAGGCCGTCGCTACTTGAAGGCAGAAGACCTGTCTGGGAAGGTGTTTGTGACTTCTGGTCTTGGAGGGATGAGTGGGGCTCAAGCAAAGGCTGCAGTCATTGCTGGGTGTGTGGGGATCATTGCAGAGGTGAGAGCAATGTTACATGTTCCTCAAGTAACCCTGACAAAAACTCAAGAAAGATACTCTTTTCTAAGATCTGTCTGTCCTTTTCATTGCTTAGCATTTTTCAATGCTATTCCTCTCTCTGTTCATACACTCACTGGATCAGACTGCAAGGGTATTATGACTGCTTCACAAATAACGAAGAATGATGCTGTTAGATGAGCTCTCAGTGCCTGAACTACCCTCATTTCATGTGTGAAAAGGTGGAACTTCTACAGGCAATTCCTGTGAGAATTCCTGCATTCTCTTATGCCAAAAATAGTCTATGTTATAAAGGTATGAATTATAATATATAACTTTGATTAATCTTTAAAGTCTCTGGCACCCTTATCAGGTGCAGTAGAAAGTACTCATTAAAAATGTTGGTGTGGTTCACTCATCAAGATTGAGCCTAATGAAGTTGCTTAGTATTGTCATTCCTTGAAGTCAATGGGATTTTTTAAAGTGAGCTTCTGAGGCAAATCACAAGCACTTACGAGAACTGCAGTTTGTTGAGAAAGAAGGTAAGTTCTGCTGAGAGAAAATGCTGATGGAGAAGTCCTGTAGTACCACTTCCTTTGTTTCTGAAGCTCTCCCACAGTATATATTCTTTGAACAGAGTCTCTCATCCTGATGTAATGTTTCTCTGTTCTAAATATGTTAAAACAGCCCAGTTATTTCCTCCCATAAACAAAGACAATCTAATAATGATTTGGGATTCAAAGAGCGCTAATGCCCAAGCAATCGCAATAGTGGGTAACAGGATCCACTGGATCCACAGATATCCTCAGGTATATCTAATGCACAACACCAATATAATAATTTGGGAAAGCATATATGCCTGTATGTTTCGAGTGAAATACATTTTCATATAAGAAAGTAACATTAGGTGCTCCCAATACCTGCCTTTTTCAACTCCTAATCTTATCGCAGGGTTCTGTTCTAACAGCCAGATGGAAGGATGGAGAAACACTGCCACAGCTTTTAAAAGAGATTGCTGCTCTGCAATTCTGTGAAAATGGTAGTGGCTATTTTTAATGCTATTGATTATTGAGAAACATAAAATAAACATTTCCACACATTTCTTTTGTCATGACTGTCTTGGAATTCAGAGCAGATACAGAATTGGCAGAGCAGATACAGAATTGAACAAAATGCATTGAGCTCTCCTGAGTGTCTGTGGGTGATGGGATGTTTTTACTGCTGCAGAGGAAGAGGGATTTTTGAGAATTCTGAACTCCAGTCAGAGCTGAATGAAGTGGGAGTTTAGCCTTGTCAGCTAAAGTCATTTATAGATAGTTCACTGGGAACCCTCTGTTGTGGCCACGTCACGTTGCAATAGAAAGGATAAGAATATTGCAACCTGACCTGTAGTAGCTACAATTAAACTTCAAAACATAATGGGTCAGACTGCCTACATGGTGTGCAGTAAACCTGACTGCTCTGCTCAGCTCAAGTCTTGTTCATGGAAGGCTGGGGCTTCACCTGCTTTACAACAGTGGTGGAAAAGTGGTTTTGTTGGCATGTGAGTCTTGTGTGTATTTGCGATCTCCTCAGACACCCTCTGCAGATGAAATAAATTTATTCAATTTACTATTGAATAAATTATTAATGAATAAATTATCTTTATTCAGACTTCTGTCATCATGATCTCTCAAATGCTGGAATACAAAGGCAAGACTCCTGTGAATGCTGTTCATGGCTCTCCTTTGTCCTTTTCATCTCTACGGCTGCAGATGATTTTGTTCAGGGGACTGAATATTGCCTGGTTTTTATCTCCTGTGAGATGATCCTTGTCGGAAATGAGTCTCAGGAGCACATGTGGATAACCATATATATGTACATATTATTTGTTTAAGAAACTATTTATGCAAATGGCATTGAATTGTGCAAGAGATATCGCTTTATCAGCCAGGGCTTACGAAGCTCTGACAGAAGGGATTAATGGTGCAAGTCTTTTACCTCTTCTGTTTGACAGGAAGCAGATTGTAATTTTATGAAATAATTGCGTGGAGGGCCAGACTGTCTCCTCAGAGCTGCACTGGGCTCTCTGGGGTTACATTGGAGGCAACATTTGGCCGTCAGCTTTGTGCAATTTTTTAAAACTACCAAGATGCTGATGAAAAATGAGCATATTTTTAAAAGTGTGTTTCAAAGGAAGCTAGTTTTCTTGAGTATGCTGGCAAGTCTGTGAAGGACTAAGAATGTCAGAGAGGGCTAAAGTAAAATATGTAGGATGTGGTAAAATTTAAATAGATCTGATCTGTGTTATGTGGGGATTTAAATGAACCCAATTCCTGTAACTCATACAGACCACTTAATATCTTTCCTCCTGCGCTGATTTAAATAACTCAAAAGAAGCTGTCCCCCACGGCACCTGACTTTATTGAATAATTCCATTGGCAGTGACACTGTTATTATCATAATCTGGGGTTTTGGAAGGATAGCCTTTGTTACTGATGTGGAAAATTATGGAAGGTTTCTCATGCTAAGAATAATTGGGAAAGAAAAGGTTTCCTGGTGTTTAAGCAACTCCTAAATACAGAACCTAATTAATTAACATGTAAATACCTTCTTAATGAGAAAAAATGAAAATGATGGGAATGGAATATAGAGAAGTAAAAAATGCTTTCATGAAATAGTGGAAGTTAGTCAGGTTGTGTGTTCTCATGCACACACATCACTGTGGGGGTTTTAAATCTGTTGCTACCACAGAAAATTGGCTTAAATTAATTTTGCCACTTGCTTTATGCCAATGATAGCTCATTATAAAAGTATTAATCGATGTGCAAGTTCATATGTTGGCACACATTCCATATTAATGGTTCAAAGCCTCCACAGTTTGTCCATCCATTTATACTTTTATCCAGCTGTCTCTTAGGCACATACACACTGGTACATGCAGAAGCTGAGCCCAGAAGAGAGTACAGATTTGGGATTGAGCTTGTTTGGAGCTTCAAATTTTAAACAAGGGAAGACAGTTTTATTTTGGTCTGGGCTATTTTTTGGTGGCATTAGCCAGCTGGGACAAGAAAGTGCTTTCTTCTTTTCCATGTTTGGTTGAGATTTTCAACCAACAGTCCAAGTACAAAAGCAAGGGTTAATTTTATTCAGCAAACCTTTATCTTGGGCAGCCTGGCAGAAACATCTCTCTGAACTGATCAAAGAAAATATTTTCTTAATCAATTAAAACCACAATTTTCACAAGAAATAGCCAGATTTGAAAAATAAATTGGAAACATTTTTGCTTTTTAACATACTCATGAAGAAAAACAATAACTAAAGTTGGCAGAAAAATATTACCTCTTGTACAATTTTAATGATAAATTTTTGTTTGTAGAATATTTTGGGAAGTGATGTATCAAGTGTATTTCTTGCTTTGAGCCTGGAGTAAAAGAGAACAAAAAGTGTAAAAAAAATCAGAGGTGAAAAATAAGTATTTGAACAACAATTATATATATTATATCTTTATTATATATAGACATAGGTAAATCTCAAGGTAAGAGCAGGGCTATTACCTTTACCTTTTTGCTGCTCTTTCTTGTAGGCTAATTGAAAAACTAAAGGTAAAAGTGACTACATAGGGGAAATGGTAGTTTTCAGATCTCTGCTGTTACTCCCAGGTCGATGAAGCAGCACTTCTGAAACGTCACAAGCAGGGATGGCTGATGGAAATCTCTGACAACCTGGACCATTGCATTGCTCGCCTTAGGTATGACTTGCAACATAATTCAGTGAGTTTATCTCTGCTTCCTAACCCTCACTTCACATCTTTCTGCCTTGTGCCATTTTTATGTACATGTCAGAGGGGTTGAGGGATGCTCTTCTTATTCCAGGTTTGCTTTGGAATGTGATTCCAATTTCCCAAACTGCAGCAGTCATTATTAGTGACTATTAATGCTTCATATCATTTGAATATGTTAAATGTGTCTTCATTCTGTTTCATGAATATGCATAGAGCAATTACAACTGATGTTACACTTGAAGCATCACTCAAGTTTTATGGAATCAGTGATTAACAATTATGCAGAGGTTGAAAGATCTGTTTTCTAGATAAGTGTTGAAAACTACATACAGACTTTTGCTGGGTTTGATTCTGTGTGGGACTTACACTTTGCAAGATAGAATGAGGTGCATTTTCTTCAACCCATCTTTTTATTCTATTCTAGAGAAGCAAGAAAGAATAAGATTGCCCTTAGTTTGGGTTACCATGGGAATGTGGTAGATCTATGGTAAGTAGTATGTATGGATAATAGATACATTAATGCTCTGGCTTGTTAGTCAATCTGAAATTAATTCTCAAACTTGGAAGATATATTAAATCTATTGCTGAGTACATTACTCTAGATGTAAATGAAAAAGTATTGTCAAAAGAGAGATGTTCATCCTCGTGTTCCAGTTCCCAGTTGCTTCTCATGCTCCTCCTTTCCTCATGGAACAATAAATGACTTAGGAAAAGAAATTCTAAGATTCTTCCTTGGATTAAGAAAGAATTTATCTGCTTCCTTCTAATCTTTCACTAATTGGATTGCAAGAAAATGTCTTTGATTTCAGTGAATCATAGACATGTTCAGGTTGGAAGGGGCCTTAAAGATCATCTAGTTCCAACCCCCCTGCCACAATCAGAGAACCTACCATGAGACCAGGTTTACCAGGCTCCCAACCAGCCTGGTCTTGAACATCTCCAGAAATGGCAAGTCCACAACCTACCTGGACAACTTGTACCAGTTCTTACCACCCTTATAATAAAAAATTTCTTGTTCATATCTAATCTAAACTGTCCCTCTGTCAGCTTAAGGCTACTCCTCCTTTTCCTATCACTATATGCCCTCATGAAAAGTCCCTCTTCAGCCTTCTTGTAAGCCTCTTTGGGTACTGGAAGGCTGCTATAAGTGAAGAATAGAAGTACTGAGATATTGATTAAATAAAAATAATAAAATAATGGGTAGAAATTCTGGTGTTCTTGAGGCTTTATTCAATGGTAACTCTTGTCACACCACATACCAAGGGCTGAGGCTGACCAGTGAGACTGGTAGGTCATACTGGTATCCAACTCATCCATCAGGATTCCTGCACAGGTAAATGTGGAGTATAAAAGTTGCACCTAAATCTTCAGTACCATCACTTCCTACCTCCTGGCTTAGCCTCCTGCAAAGCCTTAGCCAAGGGCCTACTGTCACAAACAACCTTTTGGGTTGGAAGAAATTCTCCTGGAAGAGGAGCCAGACTGTGAAATGACAACTTATGTTCAAACATTCCATTTACTGTCTTCCCCAGGGAGAGGTTGGTCTATGAGCTGGACAAAACAGGAGAGCTGCTGGTTGATCTGGGGTCTGATCAAACTTCTTGTCACAACCCATTTAATGGGGGGTACTATCCAGTACAGCTTGGCTTTGAGGAAGCAAAGCAGCTCCTTTCCACTGATCCAGGGAAGTTCCGGACCCTGGTACAAGAGAGGTAAATGTTTTGGCAATACATCTTTTTAACCTTTAAGTTTAGTTGCTCTGCAAGTAATCAGATCTCTGTCTCTCTTTCAAGAACTCTCTCTTAGATTTTTTTGTTTGTTTTTTTCATTAGAAATCTGGGATAAAGTTGCACTATTAATCCTTGTACATCTATCAGTCACAATCTGGCAGACGTCACCTACCCGCAAATTTAGGAATATTCTGTATTGTATAAGATCAGAAGTTTGAACACTAATGATTCATTTCATTTCTATAAATCCCTAAATTGCATTAGGTTTTAAAAATCTGGGACAATAAGTATAATTCCATGTAGTCTTCCATTTGCTCCAGGTTCACTGAATATAGCAAAAAGCCCCAATGAGCAAGCCAGAAGTCCATCTAGCCTGCCATGTATTGCTGGCTTCTGGCCAGCAAGATGTTTTTAAGGAAGGATATAAGAAGGGGAAATCTCCCCCAGTCACTCCCCACAGGTTGCTGCAACTGTAAGTAAGTTCTGTTTAGCATCTTGATTTCAGGAAGCTACTCTTGATTTACAAGTTTGCAAGTGAAATTGGACATTATAAAGGGAGCAATTTGCCATAATTTATATACAAATAAAGCAGTGCTATAGTTCTCAACTGGTCCTTTCAAGGAGAATGCTCCTACACTGGTCTTATTCACCTTGAATATTCCTGGTGGAGACCTCTTACCAGTAGAAGGTAGAATATGGGCATAACATCTATTCGACTTTGGATGAGGGACCAATAAGGACTTTTCCTGTTTCCCCAATTCTGTGTCATACTAATCAAAGACAAAGGTAACAGAAAGGTAAATTTTTGTGAGGAACTCATTTCTAACAAGCTAGATTTGGCCTAAAAAAAAAATCCATTCTCATTTGATAGTCATTGATTTACCTCTAGAACTCCAAGAGGTTACACCCATGTGTGTACAAGTCTGTATGCAACTATGCATTGATATGAGAACTAGTTAATATTAAGTGGAAATGGTGTCACAGGGACCAGCCCTGAGGCAGGCCCACTATTGGAAAGAAAGGGCCATTTGGGCTGTTTTGGCCAAGGGTGAGGCCAGAACAATGATGTTTAGCCATTTTCAGCTTTTCTGTCTCTGCTCTGGGAATTTCTGAAACCGTTGAGCAGTTTTATGTAGATTGTTTTTTGTTATTACTCTCCATCCCCAGATCTGGCTGCACTGTTTTGCTGAAAGACGTGACCCCTCATTGCCAGTGAATGAAGTTTCCTTAATGAGTGTAAATTACTTCAAGATTTGGGTGTGCTATAGAGACTGAAAGCATCTCAACTGATGACTTCGGGGTTTATGTGTGAATTTATCTGGGGTCTTTCCTTTCCATCTGTCTCCCCCTACTCCCATACCTTTAGTGAGTTCACAGTATTATTCTTTTTGATATTTCATCAATCTCAAGAATAACTGTTTTCTTCTTTGTTGCAGTCTGAGGAGGCATGTGGCTGCTATTAACAAACTTGCTGATAAGGGCATGTTTTTTTGGGATTATGGCAATGCTTTTCTCTTGGAAGCTCAAAGGGCTGGTGAGTAGATCCTGGATTTGTAGGTGGAAACAAGGGCAATCCTGCATGCATCTTCCCAGTTGCATATGTTGGTAGGATGGGGTTGGCCACTGTGT
Organism: Corapipo altera; assembly: GCF_003945725.1. Taxonomy (NCBI): domain Eukaryota; kingdom Metazoa; phylum Chordata; class Aves; order Passeriformes; family Pipridae; genus Corapipo; species Corapipo altera. The sequence goes on along the minus strand of NW_020884882.1, from coordinate 7,576,649 downwards.
TATTTTAACTCTTTAGCCTCTCTTTTTCTCTTGTTCTCTGAGACCCCTGGGCCTCCCTGAATGAGATACAGCCTTCATGGGAACCTAGGTGCAGTAGGGGTTTACCTTTTATGGGTCTTTTTTCACTGAATCGCTGACTATTAAAATTCTTTTATAGGTGCTGATGTTGAGAAAAAAGGAGCAAATAAAACAGAATTTCGATATCCTTCCTATGTTCAGCACATCATGGGGTATGTTGGGCAGTTTGGAATATGCTCTTAAGTGCCTTGTGACTCCCTCTGTTTAGGGGAGAGTACTACAGAGATTAGTGCAAATTTGCAGTGCACTATGAAGGATCAAAAGGAGGCAACAGCAGTTGGAAAACTGATCTTGCAGGTGTTATGCTAGAGTTAGTCTGGGCTGAAACATTGCCAAATCAAAACTCTCCACTTCTTCACATGAATTAGCTGCATTTTTTTTTTCTATGAATTTTCCTTTAAGCAGTTCTACTCAAAAGAAGAGCCAGGTCACAGCTTCAAACTGTAACTACAGGCAATTTCACTTGTGGGTGCTAAAAATTGAGAGCAGTCTCTTCAGAGCAGTAGAACCCAATTCCAAATCATCAAAGCCACTGAAGTTAAAAGCATGTCTGAAGGAGGACATTTGTCTGCCCATGTCACCAGCCTCTTTCCCAAGCTGTACATGCTGCTTGTGGAAACAACTGAGCCCAGGAGATATGTTGAGGGACTGGATTTATAACTCATTTTTCCTCTGACTCATGCTTTAACTTGCCTGTGCCATGTGAATAAGAGCTTGAATGTAGAGTAAGGCACCAACCAGACTAGATCTTTTCTTCCGGACCTCAACTGAAGCGTGTCTCACTATTGTATGTAAACAATGTGGGCAGCAAATGAGTCTGGACTCAGGCACTTGTTCAGAACCTACACTTGCCTGATAGTGCAGATGCACCCAGGGTTAACCTGGGTTAAGGACACAAAGACCAGGCAGCAGGCAGAGTATATTTGATGAAAGAGAAGAAAAACTGCAAGTCATCTGATGATGCACTTGTTTGATTGAACTGCCTAACATGACTATCAAAATTCTGGCCTGGCTGTATTTTTATACACCAGTCAATGGCTGCATGAAACACCACTGTTTAATTTCTCAGTTAATGGTCCTTGATGCTTCTGTTTGGATTAGTTCATTGAAAATGTTTCAAATTCTTCTGTCTCCAGCTAATGAAAGAAAAGCACTGCTAGCAGCCAGGATAAATAAGGAAAGAATTTCAACTATCTCTTAATGAAACATGTTCTATTCCCAGGGACATTTTTTCCCTGGGATTTGGGCCATTCCGCTGGGTTTGTACCTCAGGTGACCCAAAGGACCTTGCTACGACTGACTCCATTGCCATGTCAGTGCTGGAGGACTCTATACGTAAGGGAGGTAAGACATCATCCTGTACCTCTGTCACTGGGGCTGCTTCTGGAGAGAGAAGGAAACTGAGAGTTGGGAAATGTGTGTTAGCTTTTGGCTTAAAACACAGAAAGTAGGCTCTTTCATTTTCCATGTGGGCAGAAAATCCTGCTGTTCTCCAAACTCCTGTAAGGAGCGTAACCAGTAGGTAAAACATAAAAACACCACAGATGTTGATCCCAAAGCTATTGTGCAATTTTGGCTAAGAACCTTTATTTTAATTTTGTTACAGGTTTTCCTGAAATTTGTCACCTTGAAACTTTAAGGCAAACAGTATCTTTCATCAAAAGGTCTCCAAAAGTAATTTAAGGAGTCAAATTGCTTTGCCCCCTGTCTCACAGGTGAATGAGGCATGGGAATCCAGGGAGGTTTTCAGCAGGTTAACAAGGAGATCAGTGGCAGGAAACCCAGGTTTCATGGGTGTGGTGCTCCATCCAGTGTCATTTTTTTGTGATTACAATTTTGAGGGTTCTTCTGTCATTTGTTAGTAAATTGTCAACTATTTCCATTCACTGGTGGATTCAACTTAGAATACCTGCACGGCTTTGTGTGCTACTCTAGGATCTAGGAATTATACTGTCTTTCACTCTTCCACATCCCTGAAAGTGGAATTATTACTGTTATCCCCTGCTTAGGAATGGAAATTGAAAGAAAGTTAATTTTGTGTCAACAAACATTATTCCTGATCTCCCAGGTTGCAGTGGAAGGGTCCTACTTCTTTCCTTTTCTTGGTCCACCTTTACAGTCAGACAGCAGACTCAAAGACTTGTCACTGTCTCCCAGCACTGAAGTCCTCAGCTTTTTTATCTCCAGAGAGCAGAGCTTTATGCTTTTCAGAATCAACAAAATTATCCTTGAATTCTGAGGAATTCCTTGGGATCAAAAGGAAAAGGTTCACAAATCCAAAGCGTATTTTATGAGAAGGAGAGCATAATATTTTTTTCCCTGGTAATAATTGAAATATTTCTTACTTCTTTAGTGAAAGTCATCATTGAAATATGAATAGAATTGTGAAAATTTTGAATGCCCTCCTGTTAGCTCTAAAACAATTATCACTGTGAGGCTCCTGAGTGGTATTTCTGAAAAGGATATATACCATGTTCAGATGTGTCTCATTTGGAACAAAACTACTGATGTCTTCCTATAATGTAAGGCTGGTGTTCAGCCTCCTTTTCCTCCCAGGAGGTGAGTTATTGATAGAGTGGGTCTGACCCTGCAAGATCCTTAGTTCTGTCTATTCTGCTAATCTTTCCTTAGGAGTCATCTTCAAAAAATGCAAAAACCCAGAAGTGCTTACTCTGGTCTACGGATATTGAAACTTCTATGTTTTTAAAACTGGTCCCTTGGCTGTATTGAAGGGAGGGTGAAATCCAATACTGTAGTGCTGGATCTGTCTTCAGAAATTTGCAGTAATTTTTCTGCCATGTACTGCAGCCTCCAGAGATCTTCTCCCAGGACTGAAGCAATGCATGACCTTTGGATGGTTTGCATTGCAAGACTGGGAAATGAATCAGTTACTGTGTACATAACAGTATGGGGGTGTTTATATAGATGTAATGTAAAGCTGTGGAGAGAAGTCTCTTGCACAGATGAAAAGCATTGAACTATTGCTTGTGTATTTTTTATTTAAGTGAAAAATTACATTTTAAAAAAATCCCAACAAGTGAAAACAGAATTAAGGGCAAGGCTATTATTCGATTTGCTGTTGAATTTGGCAGGACAAGGGGAATTTGATTCAAAGAGAAAGGAAAACTGAATTTGGGCAGAAAATAAACAGCTATTCATTCATACTTGTTCTTGAATATTCCACCTGCTGTCCACTTTCTATGAGGCCTGGGTTTGGACCAAAGTTCAGGGTCTGGATATCCTCACACATATCTAAATCTGAACGCACCTTTGAAATTTATGAAAGAATCCATTATAAAAACAGAATGAAAACTCCACAGAGCTTAAGTCTGTTGCATTCTAAGTCTAAACTTTGGACCTGGCCTTGGGTCCAATGTTAACTATTCATTTTGTTTTGTGGTGATGAAGTTTTTTGCTTAGAATTTTTTCACAGTTTGTAAGGTTTATGTAGTTTCATTATCTGCTTCCACTTCTAATGTACCTGAGCTTTTAAGATCACTTTTGCATGAGATGCAGCACTGATTATTGGTGTGTAACTTGGATTTACAATCTCTGTGATAATTTGAAGGTTGAGCTGATGCATAACAATATAAATCTCCCAAGAGCAAAGGGAGCCAGTGGGACTATTTCTCTGAGTACCCAGTGCTTTCTAGTGTCTTTAAAACTCTAAATATGTACAAGGGCCTATGAAATACCATAAGCAACACAGTAACTTACCTGACTTCAAAACACATTCCTGTTGGGATGGGTAGGTAAGGCAGCAGTACAGCAAATGAGACACATGGAGTTACTCTCAAGTTAAGGTTATTCTATAAGAAGCTGTAAGATTTTTTTCAGTTGCAGGAAGACTAAATAAGAGGTAGGATTCCTCACTTCCCCAGGGATAACTGATGAAATCAAACTTTGGATATACCACTATTTAGGAGAGAGAATATGACTGTTTATTGTTGCTGGCTGGGAGGGACAGATATGCTGAGTTGAGATACGTCCTTGTAGCCAGTATTCTCATCTGGCTTCTCTTCTGGATATGTTCTGAAGAATTTACAGACAGTAAGATCTTTTCTATAAGTCTTTGCACTGTGAAGTATAAAATGTGGTAGATACTCTCTGAGATAGTTTATAGAAGTGATAGAAAAGATCCCTTCTCTTTTTTTTTTTTTTGTAACAGTAACTCCTGTGAACTCATTAAATATCTATAGTAATCTAAGTGAACACTGCCCATTGCTTTCTAGAGGCTACTTCCTTAAAGCTTATGAGTGGCAGCACAATCCTATTAGGACAGCACTAGCAGATGTTTCATCTTTTACTCCCTGAGAAGTGAAGTGCTGACATGTTAATCCTCACAGCAGAGTTTAGAAGCTATCACTCGGAGCCAACCCCTAGAGCACTGACAGGTCTTCTTAGGATCATTAAAGCTCTCTGTATGGAAGGCCTGTCTCTGCAGGAATGAGCATATTTTTCATTTCCATTTAACAACGTGTTTAACACACGTTAAATATGAGTATCTTGCATCTTCCTCTCTCCTTTTTTGACTTTTGCTCTGCATAACTGCCAACATACGGCCTCGTGGAAAGGCAGTAGTCTAAACATGCTTCTCAGCAGACAGTTTCAGGTTAGCAGAGTGCAGTTTCTGCAGTTTGACTTTCAAACATAAGTTTATGTGTACATTATAAATTGACTTGAGAATAGGTAAGTGTTGGAAGGTAATGGAGAACATTCCATCTTGGCATCTGCAGGGAGGATTGACTTGAAACTCCAATGCATGATCAAGTCACTGTGGCTCAGCGTGTTGTCACACCAGCCGAGCCCTGGGAGCTGGCCATGCCCCTCAGGGTAAGGTAACGTGACACAGCTTAGCCCACAGAGGAGGAGCTCACAGGCAGTAACTTCTTCAGCCACTGCGACCTCATCTGAGCTGTAAAAGGCCTGTAAATTAGACAGTAAGGCAATGCTTCTGTCCCATCTCATACCCCCTCTCCCTTTTGTTACTGACTGCAGATGGTGCCATGCCTTTGGAGGCAGTTGATTGTACTGAGGTCACCAGGTATATGATGGATATGTGCCATATTTCATGGTTTTTTACTTCAAATATCTTTTATTATTACTCCCCCTTGGTTTGACTTATTGAGGTGGAATGGCACAGATATAAGTGAGAGAAGAAGCTGGAGAATGTAAATCCATTATATATATTTCTCTTCTTAATTAATAAGATACATATATCTAAACAAGGTGTAGGGTGGATTTACACATAGAGTAGCTACTCCATAATATGTTTTTCTGTGCAGTTTTTTTCCCATAGTAATGTAAGGCAACACACCTCAGTTTGTAGGATAAGACACCTCAGCTTTATCTTTGGATGAAAACATTCACAAGGACCATTTAGTACAGAATAACTGCTGTGCTATAAATCTATATCCCAGCACTGGTGTAACTTATCCTCAAGTAGGTGTTGCCAGCTGCTTCTGAGAATTTCTGCTAGCTGTCTCAAAGGAGTGCTTTACTACCTGGTGCAAGACTGAACTGTAGTACCCAATGTCATGGAGTTTGATAAAGCTTCTAATTTAGTGAAGGACTGGAAATAAATGGGCATTTAGTAGGTAGTAAGCCAGGTGACCATAAAATGTACATGTAACCCATATTTCAAGATTAAATTTAGTTTGCTGAAGATCTAAATGGGAGTTATTGCTCCAGCTGTCTCCTGAGTGACATATTGTACCTTTCTCTAAATATATGGTGCAGTTACTGCATCAGCTGCACAGAGAATTCTGTACAGCATTTCCTATATGCGTGCTTATATCTGAGAGTAGAATGTGACTTCCTAGTGCTGCCAGATGAATTAATGTAAATTTAGAGCACATTGCATTAATTTTCAAACCCTATTTTTTTTTTTTTTGCTTTCTCTTGCAAGTGAGCACATCTGTGAAGCAGCAGTACCATGACAACATCCGCTGGATTCGGGAAGCTGGCAGGCACAGCTTGGTAAGTTCACAACCTCTTTCAGCAGATGTGGCTGCTCCTGGTCCCAAATGCAGTTCTTGAACACTGGGGTGAAAAGCAGGAGTGGGCATGAATAAGAACACTGACTGTAGCTCCCAGAGCTGACAATTTAAATTTCTCTCTCCATAGCAGAGTCTTAGGGTGAGCTGAAACAGTTATTTGCCTTAATTTCCTCATCTGGAAATGTTAAAATAATCCAGCAATATCTACTCTTGTATCTGGAATTAAATGTATCACTCATGCTCCACCTCAGCTGTAACCACCCTTCTTTCAGAGCACTATTCAAAATGTCCCTCTTGGCACTGCTTTGGGCCAGCCTCTTCACACCTGCAGTTCCCAGAACCCTTTCCAAAACAGGTGATAAGGCGAGAGCTGCCATCCTTTTGTGCTGTGGGAAGCAGGATGTCAGTGGAGCATCCTTTGTTTTTCTTTTAGACAGGCTCTCATGTGAAGCTAACCACTAATGCTGTAAGGCTCATATGTGCTCTCCTAATCTGGAAGCCAGGTTGGTCTATGGGGTGGAGAGCAGCAGAGCTGTGCAGGATATAGCTGTGCTATTCTTTGTCTCCACATTTCTCATCCCTTCCAGCCCACCATCACTAGTTCCAAATCTCTGCATCTCAGCTGCTGGTAAGGGATTTGTCAATAGGGGGATTATAGCCTAGCAATCAGGTTGATTTAAAAAGTGGAATTTATGGGACTAGTAGCTGAATACAGAAGTGTATCTCATGGATTGTGTGAGTGGAGATAAAACTAAGTTCAAAGAAGGGTTTTAATTTCTTTTTTTCTGGAAGCTGGATGCTTCTGAAGAAATAATCTGCACTTTTTCCTATAGAAGGGAAAGGGTCACTCCTGTGACTCCATTCATCTGGGGCCTGAAGATAAACCAGCTGCAGAGAACCTTATCATTCTGTTATTTTTCTTTTCCAGGTTGTTGGCTCTCAGGCTAGAATCTTATATTCTGATCAGAGGGGTCGTGTGTCTATAGCTGTGGCTATTAACAGAGCGATTTCTGAAGGAAAGATTAAGGTTTGTCTTCTTTGTCTTGATATGGTCTGGTAATTGTTTAATATCTGAGACTGGAGTGACAGGTGGTAAAGGAGGACTGCAACCAGTGAGAGCAAAAGTGCCATTTACAGGGAAGTAGTTTCTGTTAGTGTATGTAAGAGCTCAGTCCTTTTCTCTGCCTGCCACCCATATTGCACTATGTAATAGGAGAGAGATGGGTTTAGAAACTCTCTGAAATAAGCTACCTTTTTTTCATAATGGGAATCTGCCTTATTTTGTGTTTGGGCATCTACAAGCACAACACATCATTCTGTGATTTGCTGAGAACACGAGGCAGGGACTCTAACTCCGCAGTAGTGCCCCAAATGTTAGAGGTAACGAGAGACTGTGCCACTCCTCAGGGCTTCTTCCCCTCTATCCCTCACTTGCAGCCATATTATAGCTACAGCAAGCTCTACAGTCAATTTGCATTGCATGTGTAAATAAAAAAAATCATTAGGCTTGACACTGCCCCTGTAGAGCACAATTCTAATATCTTACCCGTCTGGGTAAAATCCCACTGACCCTGTGTGGTGGTGGTAAAAGTACATACTATGGGCAAGATTGTGTAGAGATTTTGTAAGTTCTTCGTGTAGGTAGATGTACAATGTGACATCCTCGGGGACACCAAATTTCTGAAGGCATCACTCAGCAATTATACCTGGTACTTGGGGTGGTCCTGTGCAGGGCCAGGAATTGGACTTAGGTCCTTATGGGTCCCCTCCTTCTCAGGATATTCTTTGATGACTTGTTGTGTGTACAGCAGCATCAGACCAAGACAGTGTCGCTTGTTCATCTCCATCTCTTTTACAGTTGGATCACAATTACCCTTATGAAAGGAGCAAACTCAAGTAAAACTTAGAATGGATTCTATCTGGAAAGGTCTGGTTTTTGTTACTTAGAAAATGTTAGTTAAATAATTCAAATGCTGTTGACCTACTCAGGATTCCAAATGAAGGTCACTGCAAGCTAGTCTCATAAAATAAACCTGACCAGCCAGAGCACTCCCTTGGAGCTATGACTGACAAGGTCAGACTCCCAGGCCCTTTGGATTTTGTTGCCCTTCTTTTGTTTCTGCAAATCTCCATTCCTGCTCTTGCAAGCTGGGTGCTCATGTATATTTTCAGTGATTTTCTAATTCACTGCCAGCATAAAACAGAGTCAGCTAATTCCAGACCACACCATACCAAGAGTGAATTATTCTTATATAAACCTAGTGCATGGCAAATGGTAATGAATACCTGCAAGCTGATATTAATTCATACTGTCAATTAAATTCAAGATCAAGAATGGACTTGTTTGAGGTGTATGAAATCACTAATTTTTATTGTTAAGTGTTTAGTCCAAAGTCATAAAAAAATGCAAAATTGTAAAACGTTTGACTGTTAATTTTGATTTTCAACAGCAAAACAGAATGAAGGTTTTTGCATACTAAAATGTCTTAGAAATTTCAGCAAAGAAATGCTCGGATCAAATAACCTCACTGCTTCCCCTCTTCTCCCTGCCCATCTTTGAGGATGCCATTGGCATAAAAACAGGCTGTTGTTCTTTGTTATGAAGGCATGGTGGCTTTCACGAACAGTATGTGAACAACTGCTTTAGAATAAATAATAACAGCCAGAGAAGGTGTTTTGGGAGTTTAGGAGAGGGGGGACAAAGCTGAGATTTTAAATTACTTAAGACAGAAGTGAATTCAGCAGATAATGATCCTCAGCAGCAATGTCAACCCATGAAGGATTCCACTTTCTTGTCCTTACCTTTTTGCAGGCCCCAGTAGTCCTCAGCCGAGATCACCACGATGTGAGTGGGACTGACAGTCCTTTCAGAGAAACTTCAAACATTTACGATGGATCTGCCTTTTGTGCAGGTCAGTGGAACAGCTGAGACTTGTCTGTCTGGGCAAGCAAGGAAATGGCTTTAAAAGAGAAATAAATAGTTTTTTATGCAACGTTTTAAAAATGTTTTTGTTTAACCCTTTAATCCCAATTAATCAGATTTCCTGGGGAACTGTGTGGGATTTAGCAGTGATACAGACAAGAATGTGGAGCTTTTTATGTAGGACAGGTCCTGAACAATGCTGGAAATTCAATGAAGATGCACTAGATGTACCTGAATGCAAATGGAGAGCAGTCTCAGAGGACTGTATTTTCTGTTTGACTTTAATTTTGCACCTCCCTGTTTCAAACAGGTGATCCAAGCAGAGTTACAACCATATTTCTTTGGAATCCACAGGATCAAAATCAGGGCTATAATAGTATTTTGCTTAAAGTAAAAAAAGGTTCACAGCTGCTTTCATTCCATTGCCTGAGGACTCAAGAAAACAATCTAGAGTTTCTGAAGGGAACTTTTCTGCTCATAAGGGAACATACTCTCATAGTAAAGGCATAAGAATGGAAGTCAAGCAATCTGGATTAGATTATGAGCCTTATTATTCACTTGTGGTGTTACTGTGGGCAAATTGTGTAGATTTTTATACAAAAGCAGCCTTTAATGCTACACACTGAACCTGAGCTAACCAGACTGCTTTTAAGTTTTTGAAATGATGCTTTAGAGAAATAAACGCAAGAAACACCAGACTGGAAAACCACAAAAAAATGAATGAAGCACAAAGCAATTTCTAACCAAAATCTTCCTCATTTTTCCATCCATAAAGTGGAAATTATGATAATGGCTTTAGCCCAGTAGTGTTTCCATATGTCATGAACTGACAATCACAAAGAGGTGTGAAATTGGAGGATCTGCTGCTGTAGAAGGAGAAATTGTGATAGAGGTAGCTGAGCATATTGCATTACTTCCATTATGGGAATTCATAATAGAACCAAATTATGGCTCAATTTTAAGGATAAAAGTTCCCTGCTATCTTAACTGGATTTTCTGGTGAAATTAGGCTTTTAGCTGTATCTATCAGTCCCTCTTCAACACACTTAGAGTGTGTTGCCTAGTTCTAATGGGTCAAATGAATAGAGGTCTTGAATAGTGTTGGTTTCTGCCAAGCTGTGAGAAAATGGTGCAGCTGCAATTGAGAACAGCAATCCAAAGTAATGTCTCCATCAAAGGGCTTAGCAACATACGTAAATGTCAGGCAATGCCCTCAGAAGAGGACAATAGAAACAAGGCTTGCTAAACCCCATTGCTCATCATCCTTTGTGGGTTTCTTTTCATTTTGTGATTTACACAAACCATTTGACTTCTCCAAGGGCTTCTCTAAAGCTGGTTGACCACTGATATCACTGATCTTTGAGACCAGGCCTAACTCTATTTTACCAGATGAGCTTCTGGAGGTAATAAAAGAACACCTTAGGTCTTCCTTTCCCTTCTTTCCTATTGTTTTAACACCACATTTGAACTGGTTCGGGTGAAAGTGGCTCCTCTTTGGCACACAGGACTCTTCCAGAATGTATGTCTGTCTCATTTTGTTTTAAAGTACCTCAGACTGATGGGTTATCACTGCTTTGCATAGTGTATTTCAGCACAGACATTTGCAGCCCATGACTCTTATCAAACCCAAGAGCAGCAGGTTATTGTTAGCTCACTTGCCATGCTCCTTGTCCAACCTCCACTCTTATCATGCTAGTGGCTGAGGAGGAAATCTGTACATTTTAGAATATGGTGATTTAGATCTCTCCCATTCCATCTTGACAGCACTGTAATTATGATAAGTGCATTATTAAAGTGACATAATGTCAGATAAAAGATGCCATAATGGGGCTTTTGACAGGATTTCACATAGATTAGCGCTCAAATAAACTCATTTTTCCATCAGACACCTAATTGGGTCTGCAAATCTGGCTGGTAGGGATATTGTTGTTTTTCTTTTATTTTTCCTGTTAAAAACATAGCAAATTGTGTATTGAATCTCCTCTGAATTAAATCTAGACACATGCTTTCAGTAATTTTTACTCCTTTATTTTCTGCGTGTACCTCTTTCCACCTCTCTGGGTATATGGTTTAGCACAGATTGTAGTAAATATCCAAAATTCTAGTGAATAATTTGGTGGAAGTCATGCATTTGATATTAGTCAAATTACATTTGTTTGTTAAATTACGTTCTTTGAGGGTTTTGGTTTGTTTTTTTTTTTGAGGGTGGGTTTTTTTATCTGTTACTTTAGCGTGGTTTTTTAAAAAACAAAAGAAACCTTCTTTGTGGTTTCAGCAGTTCCTGTTCAGGGTAAAATTCCCCCGTGTTCAGAGAATTGGGGTGGACTTTCATCCCAAATTTATTCCCAAAATGCAACTCCTTAGCTTTAGGCTGGTTTTCTGCATGGGGCTGAAATAACCCTGCACTCAGATCTGAAAATACTTCAGACTTCAGAGAACCGCAAGGTGTGTAGTGTTTCAGGTGTCCTCCCCATTTTGAATCCATCCACACAGATGTGTCCAGCCTGCTCTTCCATGACTGAGGCACCCAAAGGAGGGGGTTGCATCTCTGTCCACCTTGAGGAGGTGTCTCCCAGTTGAGGAGTGGTAGGTCCCTCATCTGCTTGAATTGGAGCACAAATGCAGAAAGCACCACAGTCCTCACAAACCACAGAGTGAAACTGGCATTTCTTTCCTCCAGTGTAGGGGCAGCGAGTGGGAGGACAATCTCTCCTGCCTATTCTTCCCAAGAATGAGATGTTGAGTGTAAATTTGCGAGAGAAGCTGTGAGTAAACCCTGCCTTCACACAGCCACAATGGAAGGAGTGAGCAGCACAATAGAAAAACGAGTGCAGCGTGTGAGATCCATAACACATCTCTTCTCCTCTCCTCTCCTCCTAGACATGGCAGTGCAGAACTTTGTGGGAGATTCGTTCAGAGGAGCGACCTGGGTTGCACTGCACAATGGTGGTGGAGTTGGCTGGTAAGAGCTTGTTTATGTTTCTAAAGCTGGACTCTGAATTCCCACTGCTGTGTATGTGTGTGGGGAGGAGAGACAGGAGGAACTGCTGAAAAGATGTGTGTAGTACTGGAGCAGTACAATGTCCGGATGATGGGAAGGATGGGTTTGGAAACAAGGACTGGGAGGACAAATTATAAGGCAGTGTGGTGTTGTAGGGGCTTTTCTAATTAATGCCCATATGTCCAGAATAAGTGTTTTAAACATTGGCCACAACACAGTTTGAAGAACTTAATTTGCCAAACAAGGACAGTCTGCTGTGGTCTTTTTGAACAGATCCTACTTTCAGAGTTGTCTTCACAGATGTGTAGTCAGAGTGTTAGTGGATGGATTATGTTTAGGTTTTCCCTTAAGCTGTATTTAAATCTGTGACCTTAGGACCCCAATATAAATGCTCATATGCTGAAGTGCAATTAGGGGTTATTGATACAAAACTGCTCAGGTGCCAGCAAACCCCACAGTCTCTCTCTCCCTGCTCGTGCCTGACACCGCTAAGGACTGAATTAAACATCTCCTTCCCTGAGATGCAGAACTAGTGAAATGCTTGAAGTGAGAAGCAGAATGAAAGAAATTTTATATGTGGAGAGGGAAACTAATCTCCTCCATGTGACACTAAAAGTTTACTCTGGATTGGCAGTAGTGTAGGGAAAAGAATAACCTGGCCACATTGCAGAGTCTTCAGTTATGGTTTGTCGTTTCCAGCATATTCCAGCAAAGCCTCTCCTATTTACAGTCATGTCTTCATTTGGTAATGTCACGAGTCGAAGGGGGCACAACTCTCTATTAAATACTATAGTGAACCCTCCCACTTCCCTGTTTCAACCAGTGCTGGAATACGCCAACAACAGCAATCCAAAGAACCTGTGGGAGATGTTATCCTCAGAGACATTTGATGATACTTAATTGTTATTCATCCAGATGAGCTGAAACTAGAAAATATCCCTTGAGGTCAGCTGAAGAATTCCCTCTCTGTACTCTTAATTCCTTTGATTTCAATGAAGTAACTACTGCACAGAAGGTACATGAGAGCAAAATTGAACAAGGGGATGAGAAAGCTCTCTGAGAGCTTGGGCACATGAAACGAAAGTTTGCCTTTACTGATTTCAGTGATAAGAAGCCATAGCCAGGCTTTCATTCACAATTTCCATAACTCTGAATGGAAAATATATGCCAGAATGTCTTCCTACTCTGGTCACCTCAGTCTCAGACTCCAGAGATAGCAGCAGACTAATTCTGTCTGAATTGCCTTAACTGAGTTCAACCTTTTAAAACATCTGAAATACAAGTAAAGAAAATCACAACATATTGTTCAAAGTATTCAGGATATTTTTATGCTAATTATCATTATTAGTATTGCTAAAATAATTACTTATTATTACACCATTAATGTTTTTGCACCGATGATGCTTAATTCGAAGGATACGAATGATCCTACTTCTGGCTTCTCTAAAGCCAATCCCTCCTGCACATTTCCAGCCCTTTGGGCAATTCAGAGAGCTTGGTTGAATAGTGAGACTGCCCTTACTTCTGGAAAACTGGCACTGACCACACTGCAATTTTAATTATAGTGTTTTAGTTGTTTCTTAAATGGAATTGCATCATAAAAGAAGCTTTACCCCAAGGCAGAGCAGAGGTGCTATAATTTATGTAATGAATCAGAAAATTAGTGTGTGGTTATTTACTGAAATCAAAATATCTGGAAAAACACGGTTTGCTTATCCTTTTTGTCATTTTCTCTGGCTGCTTGGGGGCTTGTCATTGCAGAACAGTATCTGCTCACCTTGGTCATTGCAGAACAGTATCTGCTCACCTTCTACTCACCTCTTGGGAGCAGTCACAGCCCTCTGTGATTAAATTACTGTGCTTCAGTGAAGAATGCAGGGCCTGAAAATTAGGCCTGTCTCTGCACAAGCCTTAATAAGCCACCATGCTGAGACTCAGACGTGGTAACAATGTTGTGTCATTAGCTGCCGTGGTCTGGAGAGCCCCCGAAAGCCCGGGCACGACAGGTGGTTCTGCTTGGCTTAACTAATCGTGGCACCACCCTGGCTAGTTAAAGAGCTGCACCCCTTGGCCTTCTAAAGAGAGAGGGGAATAATTTAAAGGTGGTAAAAGAAGTGAAACAACCCCTAGTCAAATTGTTTTCTTTGCTTGGAAGAGATAGATGCCTTTAGGGTTTTGGACCCTGTTTTTGTTTTTCTCTGGAGCTGTAAAAATGCAGCTGACCTTGCCATAAAAAAATCTCCACATGCTTGTTAAATTCTTCTTGTCATCAGCTGATTTCAAAATGTAAAAGTGTAAGTGGAAGCTTATATATATTTATAAACAAAGATACATGATTAGAGAGAAATCAAGCTCTTGGAAAGTTTCTGTCCAGGGAGTTAAAAAATGGCAATTGCACTGTGTTCAGCTGCAGAGTCCTCCCTGCAGAGGCTTGCCTGGAACTCCTGAGATCTGCTGTGTCTTTCCTATGAGACTACAGAAGTGCCTTTTTACCTGCTTTAATTTCTCTGTGTTACAGCCTTGTGGGACAAACAGAAAAAGCAGGATTAATATTTATTTAGCTGGAATCTTGATCACATGTGCTGTTGGAGAGACTTAAGATTAACCTTGACTATAATTACAGCAAATTATTGTTATTGATTTTTGGCAGCCTGTTTCTTTGCTGGAGAATGTATATTAGCACACAGCCTGAATAACCTGCAGTAACAAAAAGGCAGAAGCAATTTAAGAATCGAACTGCTCTGTTGACAGTGTGACATCTTGATTGTGAGAGAGGCCTTGTTTTCTTTGATCACCTTAGAAGGAGACATCTGGAAATTATAGGAGGTAGCTTAGGTCACAGTGCCACATGTTTCTTTAATTACTTGAAAATGTGACCCAATGCTAATGAAGGCAGAATGCTCCCCTTTAAGAGTGAGAAGTTTTGATAGAAAATCCATCATAACAAACACTGGCCTTTAATGCAGGAGAGATTTTTAGACAGTAGAACAGATTCTGATTTACACTAGAGTAACTCCCTGAGAATCGATGGAGAGGCTCTAAATTTATGGAGTACAAGTTAGATCAAATGCTCACTGTTCATACCTAAGCTTCAAAGGATGTTCTTTGGGATGCTGTGGACAGAGCGAATCTTTGCCACTGAAAGAGCATCATCATCTTCCCATATGGAATATCTTTGTGAAGCACTGGTCCAGAGGTGTGATTTTCTTATTGTCTGATAATTCTCATAGGCTGTCTTAAGGGGTGCTAATTCTGTGATCCCAAATGTATTGCAGTGGCATCACTGATGTTCCTAAGTGTTCTCTGGCTTGGTACTTTGACAGTAAAGAATGATAATTTGGTCTATGTACACAGGAGCAGCAGAGTATGGTGAGGTAATTGGCCCTGGTATAATTACGTTTGTAACATTGTCATCCAGTCTGGTCCCCTCTTTTGGAGAAGACAATAACAAAATGAGCTATTCAAAAAGTAGAATGTTTGTATTCATCCCCAAATAAGACTAAGGGCAGAAATAGTGAAAAATTTCACACAGTAAAAACATCCTGGGAATTAAATTCTGGGCTGAAAAGCACTGACATTGTCAATCAAAAAGAATAGTTTGATTTTGAAGAGTCAGATCTTACAGTATTAAAACATCTGAATTGGAAATATGACTTTGATTCAAATTTTCCTGTTAAAAAACCTGATTCACTCGCTGATGTTCTGCTATGAGAATTGCCACTTTCCAGAAAATTGTGCCTTTAAACAGAAATTTATTTTTTTTTTTAGTGATAACATGTCCAATAATGGAAAAGTGGAGGGAATTTACAGAAAAGTACCATGATGGTGAGATCTGGAGCTCCAAGTTCCTGACCTATGTGATAGGGTAGTGTATATAAGTAGAGAAAGGGAATTAACATCATATGAGTTACAACATTATATTGAAAATATGAGTTCTAGTTTCAGGAAGTAGATCTCAGGTCTGTGATGCTCTAGTTTAGCCTCATTTCACCATTTTCTCAGAAGATCAAGTTACTGCTGGAAAATATACAGTAAAAAACAATACCTTCCTGGACTGGAAGACATGCAGCTCCTATCTGATTAATGGATGTGTCTGATGTTGTTCTATGTAAATTTTGTAAACTTATATTAACTATAAAACTCAGAGGACAAAAGCCTGCCTCCAGGGATTTCCATTAGTCTCTCATACCACGTATTGTATGATATGCCCTGTCCCTCAGGTATTGCTGATGCTGAGCTATAATGCCAGAACTTGCACAGATTTACAGCAACCAGCTGTATCCACCACTATTCACCATATGCCATGGAAGCGAAACTTGAGCAGGCCAGATGCTGAAGTCAGACAAGATGTTTTGCTCTACGTGTTTTCCCTGTCCTTTAAAACCAGACTGTTATTTCTCCCAAGAATAATCTGTTAGTTTTAACATATTTCTGTTCTTCTTCTGCCAATAAGTCTGCTTCCTGAAAAGTTGGCACTGATGTCTTTAAACATCTATGTATCTCATACAAAATGAATTACTGTTTTGGAAATGATTGAGGCAGATGTGCATTAAGCGGCGGTTAACGCTTTTTTAATAAAATACTTATGCTCTCCCATTTGTCCCAAGAGAATATAAATAGATCCATCTGTCTGCTTCAATAAGTACACTGTCCTCCTCATGATCCTGTCTATATGGCAGGATGTAGTGTAGCAAACATGAAGATCTTAACCTTTAAAAATACCCTGGTTCATCAGAGGTGTTAACCTTTCTTTACTTATTTTTAGAGCCAGAACAATGTGTAGGCCTCTTTTTTTTTTTTTTTTTTAAAGTATAAAAGGTCACTGATAGTCTCCTATTCAGCACCATTTCTATGTTCTCATCCTTCTCCTTGCAGTACAGCTGAATAAATTAACTCCTGTTAATTTTGTGGGATTGGTTTGATTGGGTTACTTTCATTTCATGCTCTTACATTTATATTTTTTAGGGGTGAAGTGATCAATGGGGGATTTGGCCTGGTGTTGGATGGGTCCAAAGAGGCTGAAGAACGAGCTAAGATGATGCTCAGCTGGGATGTTTCCAATGGGGTAAGCAAAGCTCATTATATATGTTCAATTTAATATTTTTCTGCCTCGTTACTATGTTTATTTAGGCACTTTTATTCCAGGGCTAAACATATTTTAATCCCCATGAGACCTGGCATGACTTGGGGTAGAAGAGTAGGAACAATTTGCATGTATTCCCTGTTCCAGATCTGAAATAACACACTAGTAAACCATCAAGGAAAAAAGAGGATGATAATTATATTAATTTGTAGGTTAACAGAGACAGATCCTTAACAAGAACTGTGTATCAGAGACAGCCTATTAAAAACCCAATACATATTTTGCTGCTCTGATTTATTACGAGCAAAAACCCCAGTCTTCCATGCATATGTTGAAAAAGAACAAGCTGAGAGTGCTACCCATGTTATTATATACAAGACTGAAAAGGTGGAGTGTACCCTTAAAAATATGTTGCCAGGAATAATCATAGGTGAGTGACAGGAAAATGGAGTTGTTGACTTGAAAGGTCATTTCTAACTGCTGTTGCTGTGATCCTGGGAATTTATTAGCCTTACATTAATCATATGCTTAAATATTTTGCTAAATTGGAACTTAAGTATTTTCTTTCTTGAATGCTTTTGAGCATTCTGAATATTTCAGACATTGATTTGTAATCCATAATAGAGATTTGTAAGGCATTGAATGGAGGGAAGGACTTATTTCCTTGGTGCCAAATCTTGATTTTTATTTTTTTTTTTGTCTGAGGAATTTTGCTTTTACATAGATCAGGGTTTTGCTGATGGAAGAGGGGTTTATGAGTTCTGTCTGTCCATAGACTTTCATCCTTACATGGGGGCAGAGAATTTGCCTCCTTGATTGATAGTTGAAAATACACTGAGTGAAATTTTCCTTTTTAAATATTTATCCCACTACAAAAACATTGATTGCTAAAGTTATACTGTTATCTAAAGCAAGTGCTAGCTTTGCAGAGCTCGGGTGGAGTGCACAATTATTTTTAGTGAGAGAATTTAAGTTTATAAGGTACCTGGCTCTACCAATGTTATCTGTCCAATGTTATGCATGGAAAAGTACCACGTCTGCCCAAATACCTCTCATAAAAATGAAGTAGGTATTACAAAAAATTACTTGCAAAATCAGTAAGGAAACTAGAAACTGGCAGAGGGCTGAGAGATTTATTATCGTGAAATTCAGTGCCAGTGTTTGCGCAAATATTGTGCAAGACGGATGTGGCAAGAGAAATGTAGGATTTTTACACCCGTTGATTTTCTGCTCTGACAGGTCGCCAGGCGCTGCTGGTCGGGTAATGGCTTCGCTTATGAAACCATCTGCCAAGCAATGAAAGAGAATGACACATTGAGGGTGACCCTCCCTCACAAGGTGGTGGATGAGAACATCTTGGAGCAAGCTGTGAAACAGTAGTGGTATTCCAAGAGCAAAGTTGTTCTTCCAGATATATTTGAAGTTGCTTCTGTGATATCCTATTCTACTCTCTGGCCAAATGATAAAAGCCTTGCAAATGTCTGTTCTGTGTGAGTTCCTTTTTTTCTCTTTCGCTTGTTTAGGGGGCAAATCTCTATCTGTGACAGGTCTGCTGATGCCACAAACAATCTTTTCACTAACATGTTTGGAACAGTGTTTGCCATAAGAAATTATTCATTATAAAGAGAGGAACATGGAACTTTGTCCCTGAAAATGAAAAAAAAAAAAACCAAACACAAACAAAACCAACCCCTAAACAACAAAACAACCACTTATTCCGGATAATTCATAGATTAATGAGATTTTTAGGTCTGGGAAATCAAATGTGGACTGGAAATTTGAACTCTGATTCTGCTGCTACCAGCAGAGAGATGTGAAATCTGGTAGCCAAACACAAGGGTGTGCAAACAAACTTATTTTTCGGCTGATGGAGGATGTACTGATATCACATGATTGCAGCAGAAAGTGGCAGAGAAACTCTAACTGGTCAAGTGCAGCTAAACCTGCATGATTTTTTCTCTGAAAGTTTCACCCAAGATATTCACAAGCAGGGACAGAATGCAGTGACAACAAAGTGGGTGGAAAACCCTGAGGGCAGTAAGAACTAGACCGTGTCCAAACCTTGTACAGCAAGGCCAGGAAAATATGGAACAACTCATAAAATCTCGATTGGTCTGAGGTAGTGCCATTTTGCTGTATATGATGTTGTGTGCCCTTTGCTGTCTCACACAGTCATGAGTTTGTTCTCCTGTAGAAGGCTATTGCACTTGAGAGTCTTCTAAATGAATGGAATCCCCCAGAAAACCTAGATCCTTTGTGCTGGCTGCTGCTCTTTAATGAAGAAACATGGGCTACTCACCCCTTTGTGAGTAGTGCAATTAGTAAAGCACTGTAACAAAATTGTCGTGTAGATTTTCCTTCTGGAAAAAAAGCCAGAGAAACATGATTGATGTGAAACAAACTAAAGCACCAAAGACAAGACAGTATAGGCTTCCTCTAGACAGAAGCTGATTATAATGTAACATAGAGATAGAAAGGTGTTTTCATCTCCCTCCTTCCCTGGAAGGGTTAGGAAGGCACAGAACCCTGTGTGCCCATGTACAACTGAAGGATTGCATGTTTCGCCCCTGAACCTACACTTGTGTTAACAGTAACTCACTGAAGTATCTTGTTCTAATCAGCTGTGATGCTGAGCAAAGAATGGAGGCTGGTTTTGAAGCCCCTATACACACACACAGTGACAGATACATACTCAGATATATTTACAGACAGGTTTTACATACACATCGACACATTTGTGTGTTCGAAAATAATTCTTAGCTATTCTGTCTCATGCTAAGCGTGGCTTTTGCATGGTCCTCACTCCAACATGAATGCAGTGTCACCAGTCCCTTCCCCCAGAGCTCGTGTGGTATCGGACTTGATCTGGCCTGCCACTCAATCTGCTTGGCACTGTATCCATTACCTCTTGGAACAGAAAGGGGTGTTACACGTGTAAACCTGCGTGGGCTGCTGTAGATGGGATGTGATGAGCTGCAGTCCTCAGGACTGAGGGGTCTTGAGAAAATATACTATTACTATATCCCATGGGACACACAGGTGAGCTCACTCTGAAGCTCTGCATTGCCTCTTGTGCTAAGTAGTATTTATTTATTTTGAATCACAGATATGTTCTTTACTCTGTTCACGTACTGTATATGTCTCCAGATGAATAGTGAGAGTCTGGCATCTGCTTGAAACTGAACCTTCTGTGAAGTGCAATCTGCAGCTGATAGGAATTGCTTTATATTATGGAAAAACCTGCCCACATTGCCAAGTTATACGATTGAGATGTGAGTAGTTGTCAGCCAGATTTGACAGCCTTTGCTTTGGCATATGTTATGCATTACCTGTTATTAATAATCACGGTGGACTGGGTGCAAATTTAGTGTATTGGTATTGTACAAAACCACTCCAATCTTCATAGCCCAAAAGCACTCAGCACTGCTTTGTCAAGAGGAACAACCAGAAAATACACTGGCTTTTCTGTACTAAGGAACTTAGAGCTGCTCCCTAGATTCATCCTAATTCTGAGTTGAAAATCCAGCAAAGATGAAATATTGAAGAAATATTTACTATGAATTTGTCACCCTTGTACTGTTAGGTACTGGGTTATCTGCCAGCATGCTCACCTTTATATCCCAGGTGAAAAAGGAATCTTAATTTTTTTCCTTCTAGCTTTATTGACTGGAGGACATAACCTTGTTTAATGCCTATTGAGTCTCTGGGAGTTTGTAGCTGTGGACTCCCTGTAGAGAGACACAGAACCTGACTGTATGAGTGTTATAGAAGAGCTACTAGTTGAAATTCAGATTATGAAGTCTACTAATAGAGGTAGCATGCAGTTCTGCAGTGCAGTGAAGTCTCAAGTTTGCCACAGGCTGAAGCATCCTTCCTATAAATCTTAGCACCTTAATGCTTTCCTAAAATGCAGACACTTATCCCAAAAATCTTGTGCCTGGTTGCAGATAGAGATGAGAGCACTCATGGCTGTAGATAGTGGTTTTTTGAAAGTATAAAGCTTATGACATGAGAGATCTGTTGGAGCTCATAGTTAAGGTCTTGCTGAATCTCTCCAGGCTCTGGCAAACATAAGGGATTTGTGATGTTTTGTTATCTCGTTCAGGTTTGGCATCCTTCAACCAGGGATTCACCCTTGTGTTAAGCAATAAACTTGGGGGAGGACCTGCCTTTTCCTAGGAATATGAAGGAAGGTAGCACTAAGATCTCCACGGGAAGACTGGGAGGGCTGGGGGCAGCCAAAACCAGGGCTGACCCACAGCCAGTGGCAGTCAGCAGTGGGGTGAGGAGGATTGCAGAGAAGGCTGAGCTCAAGCACCAAGGGACTTCACACTCTCACAGATGGCTCTGAAGGTGCACAGTGGAGCTCTGGGTACACCTACAGCTCCAGCTTCCCTGGTGCTGTGTGCCTGGCCAGCCATTTCCCACGCTTGCTGTAGGAGACTCGATGCTAAATTGCTCAGCAGAAAGGGGGAATAATCTGAGCATCGGAAGGATCACAGCACCATCTGCTGGGACTGCTCCTTGGTCCCACGGCGGGAGAGAACTACTGAATTTCCATGGCAAATACAGGATAATTTTGTCTTTTCCCTAAGTGATGGAGAGCCAGAAGGCAGCTGAACATTCTCCTAGAGAAAGCTTTGCCCAAGGAAGAGAATTAAAAAAATGTGTTATGCATTAACTGAATTTGTAGGTTTTTTTTTTTTGCATAGCTTCAACTGACTTCAGCAATAGGGTGTCATTTTAGAGCCTCTTTCTTACCCTCAGTCTGTTTTTGTCTGTGTCCTCTTTCCCTCCCTCCTTGGCAGCCTTCTCCCCTCTGTTCAGCACTTGCTCCATTACCCTCCTCTGTCCAGTCCCTGCTTTCTGCTGGTCTATCTTGGGTGATGCTGTGACATGGCTGTGCTTGAACAGGGACTTTGCATCACTCAGGGCTGGTCCGTAGCACTATTTTTATATTTTCACTGATGGTGCAGGAGGTGTTTTGCTAAACCTACCACAGCTCTCTGAGTGTGGCTGCAACCTCAATATTGCTCCTGCATGGCAGCTGAGGGAGGTGATCCTCCTCCTCTACTCAGCCCTAGTGAGGCCACATTCCAAGTGCTGTGTCCAGCTCTGGGCTGGGCTCCTCAGTACAAGAAAGACAAGGAGCCACTGGCCAGGGTCCAGTGGAAGCCACATAAATGATGAGGGGCTGGAGCATCTCTCTTACATGAGGGGAGATTGTATGAGCTGGGCTTGTTTGGTCTAGAGAAGAGAAGATTGAGAGGGGATCTTATTAATGCATATAAATATCTCAAAGGTGGGTGTCAATAGGATGAGGAGCAACGGCTGTAAAGTACAACACAAGAAGTTTCACCTCAACATGAGGAAGAAATTCTTTACATTGAAGGTGGCAGAGCACTGGAACAGGCTGCCCAGGGAAGTAATGGAGTCTTCTCTGGAGACATTCAAAACCCATCTAGACGCGTTCCTGTGTCACCTGCTCCAGGTGACCCTGCCTTGGCAGGGGGGTTGGACTGGATGATCTCCGAAGGTCCCTTCTGACCAAACAATTCTGTGGTTCTTCCTGGCTATCAGCAGGAATAAACACCAGAATAAACACCCCCAAGGACTCGAGATGATTCCAGCGGTGCCCCCTGCGGATCTCGCGGTGCGGGACACTCTCCCGGGGCGGCCTTGCCCCGCGGGGCAGCCCCGCTCCGCTCCGTCCGCCGCTCCACTCTCCGGGTTTCCCCGGCGCCTCCCGCTCCACCCCGTCCGTGACTCCGCTGTCCGTGTTTCCGCGCCGGCCCGC